>NC_070585.1:12440744-12761494 GCF_027409825.1 Scomber japonicus
CCTGCTGTTGCCGCTGACAAATTTAGACAGTCGAAACACTCATATGAGACCAAAGTCACACTTGGCTTTACATGGATTTCATTTTGTGCTCTCAGTTTTAGAAGCAGGTCCCCATCCATTATTAAATAAAATTATAATTCATGTCGTCCCTCTTTGTTTTTTAATGAAAAGTTCTACGGATTGGCCTAAGAGGGAGAACCAGCATTTATTTAAAGCTTTTATGGTGCTACCTTCATCACAGGGCACCTGCATTGTATGTGCACTGTCCTCAGGTCACTGGGCAGATAAACAGCATGGATAAAGATACCTATTAGTTTTTTTCATCTGTTCATTTTCAAGATCATAGCTGCTGCAGGAAATGTAAAACACATCACTTCTCTTGTATGATGGTATATCTGTGCCAAAAACCTATGAGCACCAGTGAGATTCACATATGCGGATGTAGAGAAGCCACGCACAACTCAAACAGGTGTGCATGCATATTATTTTTGCAAATGCTTACACAGCATTCACACACAAGCTATATTGTAGAAAACCATCATTGAGGGCATGTAGTATCCAAAGGAGTGAGTAACTGTTAATCCCGAGCGCACAACTACTATCATTGCTTTCCTGCTTGCAAAATTTGTACCTGCTCATTCTTGAATGGTTTTAATCTTTGGCAGCAAGTTAACAGACCATGAATGTATTATAAGAGCTGGATATGGTGTCGTCAAGTAAATTTTCCCCAGTGGTCACTCGTAGTATTGCAGTGAAAAATACCCCTGTGGCTCAAAAAGCATTTTCCCCATTGATCACTACTGTAAAAGAGACATCTGTAAAACTGCTGACAATATTTTTGATCCATGGAGGTTTTATATTTGTAAAACTTTAATGCCGAGGAAAGCTATTTTATAAATCTGTGAAGTCATCACTATGTTGGGCAAAGTGTATGAGCTGAGCGGTAACTCGCTGGCGTGAAACACTGCTCTATATATACAGTCAAGTCAGTTTTATTTATATAAGGCCAAATCACAACAGAAGTTATCTCAGGGCATCTTTCATATAGAACTGGTCAATGTGGTGTGTCCATATCATAGACCATATCTAGCTGCCCAAGATGGTGGACCCTCGCAGCCAAACATATTTAGGGATACAATGATGAATGGGTTAATGAGGTTGTGCCAAAGTAAACCTAACCAAACTTCTCCAAAAATATAATTATTACACAGGAGGAACCAACAATTAAACATGGTGTATCTAACAAAGGTTAATGTGAGTGAAAGTGTAAAGGGAAACCCAACTTACCTGCCATCTTTCTCCCCTCACCATGTACCTTTTTCAGTTTCTCTAACAAGTTCATCTGACGGTTTACGGTTTACTTAGCTCATACAGACAAGTAAAAGGCAGAGAAATGAAGCCTCGCTCTGGAGTTCTGCTCTTCTTTAGAGGTCTCTCAATGAAGATTGGCTGAGTGAAAGTCTAAAAAGAATCAATGAGTTGTAGGGTTGGAACCCACAGGTGTAAACCAGTATTATATATTTTCTAATATAAATGTTGTAGACATGTATGCTATTAGTTTTGTTGATCTTCTGACAGAACCACCGTGAGGTTCACATGTGTGGTTTTGAGTGACCTATCAGGTAAAGGCCGTAAATATGATAAACAACAATATAATTTCCTTATTATCAAGATTTTAGCATATTATTTTTGTAAGCATTTAGCTTAAACACCGCTAATATAGCCCAACAGAGTGCACTAGTCTTGTTCTTGTCTTTTCCTGCTCTATTAGCCCGTTTTGTGGCAGGAGCTTGTGTTTTAGCATGCTAAGTGTGTTGTTAGAGTCATAAAAAGGGTTGCTTTCACTGTTAAAAATATTACTGCACTTATTTCTCTGTGGACTAGATGAAGTAAGGCGAGTGATGTATTTAGCGATCACTCGATAGTGTTTTACACAACTAGCAGCTGTGAAAACTAGCGGGCACAGCTTTGATAGAGCTTATATAACATAACAGAGTGTGCGCTGTGTGGGAGTTTTAGATGTAACCTGCAAAGTTACCCCACAAACGTAAACAAACTTTGATCATGGAGCTGGGAGAGAGAGCTCTGAGGGAAGAGGGCAGAGGATCTGGAGCTGCGAGCTGTGTGCATATGCTTTTTTCGGGGCTGCGATGAATGACCTGCACACACAAAGTGTGAGTGAGCGCCCGTGGGAGTGAGCATTTTGTGCATCAGAAGCTGACGAGCCCGAGCTTGTGTTCTGTGAAGCATGTTTGGAATTTGGCTTCCCCGTCCGTCTCTCCTCTGTCTTTGTCCCAGTGGTGACCCTTGTGTCTCTGAGGGTTTGAAATGTCCCCTCTATTCACGCTCAAGTGTTTCATTGAAAGCTTTGTTTTCCCCACAGGAGACCTGATTACAATATTTTAGGAGAACGTGTCCTTGAAACTCTCAACTTGCAGTATGTTTTGTTTTCTTTGTGATTGTTGTTAAGTGGCAGTTGTGTGGTTTTCTAGATGAGTTAGGGCATCATCCTGAGAAGACACAAAAAAAGCCAAAACCTTCATTGTAAAGTCTCACTGGAAGCCTTCAGGGGAGCCCAACACCTCTCTGCAACATGTTCACATCTTTCCTCTTTAGAATATACTGCTCTAGATCACAAGAGGCAAGACACAGAGGAGACAGACAATAGTAAATGCATATATTCAAATACTTAATGAAATGACTCATTACAAAAACAGTTTGTTAAGCAAGGTGTCAGAGGCATCTTAACTAAACAATGTTACATCTTTCAGTTCATGAATGTATGTCCATTATGTTTCTAGCCCAGCAGATGCAGGTAAAGGTGTATCAGAAGGATAAAGAGGCTCACTTATAGATACACAGCACTTTGTGAAACTGATGCTAAAAATGTTCATGTTTGATCAAAGTTAACGACTTTTGGAAAAACTCATCACTGCTTTGAAAGAAGCATAAATCAAGAGCAGAGCACTTTTCAATTAGACCATAACTGTTCAAGGCTGGCAGGAAGCACTGCTTTGATCCGTGTGTGTGTGTGTGTGTGTGTGTGTGTGTGTGTGTGTGTGTGTGTGTATGTGTGTGATTTAAGGAGGTGTGTTGCGTTTCAGGGCCCCTTGGCTAGTGGGGGCCCCGGGTTGTAAATCTTGCTGTGTCTCCTGGTTTACTCAGGCCCATAAACTAGAAGGCAATTATGGAAAACAACTGGATGCAAGATTTCTTCAGTCCTTAAAGATTTGTAGTTGCAGACTAAAAGGATTTTTACCCTCTTCTCTACCCAAAAGCAATCGCCTTGCCTCACCCGCCCTCACCCCAACCTCAGCTTCCCGTCAAGCATCGATTGGACTCTCATGTCTTTGGCAGATACAAGACCTAAACGGGGTAATATACTGTACCTAAAAATACTGTGTCAGACCTTGGCCAGTGGCCATTAGGTTTGGCATGCTCATAATTTATTCATATGGTGTCAGACATGTACACACATTCCCCACGACCTGCACCGACTTATATCTATCGTGACTAAGTTGCACTCTGACCTCGGATACAGTCAGAGTTCTCAGTTGGATAGCACCAAGATTTACACTTGCTCACAATGTCACATTATAGTTTATTATATTCATAATAATTGATTATCAGGTTTCTTCCACTCACAGGGATCTCCACTTGAGTTCAGCCTCTATTATATTGGCTTATTAGGAGCCGGATGCTTTAGTGGAAAGTTTTACATTGGGGGAAACAGTACCTCATGAATATAAACATGAGCAGCTTGGGCTGCTTTGATCTCGGCCTGGCTGAGAGCCCTGAGTGGAGTGGGCTGAAGCTGCCACTGCAAAGCTCTCACTGCCTATTTTAACCATTTGCATAATTGTTATAACTGTCGGGGCCAGCGGTGCAAAGCTCTTGATAAATGTGCATTGTATGAGAAGCAAGAGGATATGCCAGAGTGTGACTATGGGTGTCAGTGCTCATACACGGGATAGTTGTGTGTGACAGCAGCGAGTGTGAAATTGCTTTAAGGTAGCATGCGTGTCATGAATGTGTACTGACTGTGGTGGGAATTGACAGCCAGGCAGCAGGATGGCCCAGTCATTAGTTGAGCGTAGGGTTGATCCCCCCCCATGCAGATATGCACCTGTCTGCCAAAGCATTCGTGAGCATCCTCCAAATTGGGGTTTTTGCATGTTTCATCCTACAAATTGTGCACATTCTTCTGTAGACTTCATTGGAAAAAAAAAGTTTCCAATGTTTGATTTTCTACTTTTTAGGCAATCAAAATCAACTCGAGTCATTACACTTGCATGAGATATATAATCCATTCTTTGTACTGATACATTTGATTTGATGCATATTGATGCAAATGCAAGCAGGGAATATGAGAACTAACATTTATAAAGATACTCCAGTTTCTGTGTTGCAATACATATAATATTGTATTATCCTTCTCATGTTAGTTCATGGGTCATGTTCCAGGACTCAGATATTCGGAGAAAATGCCTTTTCCAGTAGAGTTGTTATTGGCAGCCATATCTCTAATATCAGATGTCAGATGTCCTTGAACGCACAAGGGAAGAAGAGTTTCCATAACAGTCCCGTCTCACAAATGCATTACACAACAACAATAACATCTATTGTATAAGGAAATGTTCTCTGTGATGGATTATCTATGTGAAGCCACTTTTAAGCCTCTTGGGTTTATTTTCATGATAAAATAAATGAATGGAAACTAATAATTGCCTGCAAGTAATGAAATTAATATTAAGATTTGTGGTGTGCTTTGAAAAATGGTTAGCAGAAATGTTAAGTATTCAAGATTAGTAGTTAACGAGTGAAAGAAATAGAAAAAGGCCTGGTTTGGCCCTTTAAACTCTACCTGTGCCATAGCTGCCACAGAAGCTGAGCAGAGAAAAAGAATTTGCTTCCCTCCGGTCGTGTTTATAGTCGGAAAGACTGCAACGTATTTGTGTGTTTTATGGTGTCGGGAATGTTTTATGGCTGCTGGGGGTGTTTATGCATGGAAAGAGAGAGGGTCAAAAGGGTGAAATCAATAGTGATCCTTAATGAGGTTGTCTGAAAAGAAGGAAAGAAGGGCACATGTGGGTGATTTGAAAACCGATGGTGGTGGGGAGTGTGTGGAGGGAAGATAGTCAAACTCGAGCCTGAAGAGGTTCCAACTTGAGATGGCAAAACAATCATGCCTCTTAGGTAGGTGTTTGGATAACTTGGCAACTGGTTCAGTTAAAAAAAAACCTAAACAAATTGTTGAACACGTTGTTCATCGTTGTATCGCTGCTTTATTTTTTCTGCTGTGGCTGAAAAGAAAACCCAATATGACCCAGACAGCCATCACATCTGTTCAGTATGGATTCAGGCCATGCTAGACACATGAAGGCACAGTGCATGATTGGTACATTGGATGCTCATGATTTTCATGAGACGCAGGAAATTGGCAAACAAAATAAGCCGTAGGCCATAGGACTTGATTAAATTGTCCATAATGTGTATTGTTTACTAAAGCACTTCTGTCCTTTTTTTTTTCCTTTGATCCCTGCTGTTAGTTGAATCCGAGTTATGCAACAGGCTTGTGATGTGACATATGTGGCCCTGCCTCAGAATAAACCTTTCCCCTTACAGAGTACCACAGAGTCCATGTTTCACATGATCCCGCAGTCTTTTGATTTGCTGTTGGGACAAGCGAACACGTGCTACTGATTCTTTAACAACTGCATTATAAAATATTTTCAAACATTTCAAATCGGTCTAGTATTTGTTATTTTACATTTATCTTTCCTCTATAATAGATTGGCACAAAGGACAATTTGTGTGTTTGTTTTGTAGTGAGGTGCTATGCTGTGATGGCATGTGGAGCTCAGTTGTTCTAGCTGTACTCTTGAGACAGCTGTCTGAACAGAGAAACACAGCTGATGAAACGTCTTTCAGCTCTCGCTCTCTCTCCAGAGGCCAACATCCACTCAGGGTTGTAAAAGGGGCAAAAGGAGTTTTATCAGCAAGGGAGTGAAAAGCTGATTGTGTGAGAGCCCACAGTGAACACACCAGTGCCTGGCATAGAAAACAGATTGGTGCATAAAAGGGAACAAACAAAACATTTGATAAATGATGATTACATTAACTACTCGCCGCACCTTCCCTGTATGCTCACTTTCTTTTTCTCCTTTTTACAGAGCACCTTATCTCCCCACCGAGCCCCGTAACCAATGGCAACCTCAGTCCAGACTCTTCCTCTGACCCGTGGCCCCAACAAAAACTTCCGCCACCCTTTCCCAAATCCGCCCCTCTCCTCCCGTTGCGGCATGGGAAGCGTTGGCAGTCTGGTAGAGAGACCAGACGTATCTCCCACTAAATTGAACCGTGCTGTTCCCCAGGTGAGACCCAAACAGTCCAACGGCCTCCTTAAGAAAGGCTTCACCCAGAGAGAGCTACTCAACTACCTCAACATCACCAGGTGGGTGCTGCTGCGTTAGAAGCAGACGCTGTCATAGAACATTCACACGGACATGACCTCAGCTGACCTACCGTGTTCCCAAACAGAAAAGAGCCTAAAGCAAGCCACAGCAGTGACAGTAAGAAGGACATTATCTCCGGCCTCGCCTCCATCAGCGGACGAGAGGAGGACGTGTACGCCAAGGTCTACCATAAAGACGGCACCGAAGTTGATTTGACAAAGAACTCACTACCAAGTGGGGGCAAGTATGAAAAGGTAAGTGTTGTAATAATGTAATAATAAATAGGGACAAGCTAAATTACACTTGGTTTCTTATTCTGATGACACCAACACTAATTTGATCGGTATAACATATACGTCTCCGGGAGCGTGAAACAACAACCCCATAATCTGTTAAATCAACCTTAAATCTCCTGCAGTCTACCAGCATACATTGATAATCTGTCACTTGCTGTGTTCTGAATTTATTGGAGCAATCAAATCTTACCTTTTTTTTTTTTTGGTTTGAATTGATCACTAGGAACACAGAGGGTGTAACGGTATTGATTTAATAGAAACCTTGTGATTTATGTTACATAGCTCACATCATCTAAATACCTGAACTTTGTTTTCTTTCTCCAGGCTCGTTTCAGGTCTTCTGCCTTTAAGCCGGTCACCCCCAAAAACTTCAGCTCCATGCAGAACTTGTATCCGTCTTCCAAGTCGGAGGATATGGATCACGGCCTTTCCAATGGGCTGCACAGAGCCTACGCCCATGTCCCTAAAGCTGTATCCACCTCCTCTTCATCTTCCTCACCCTCGCGTCATGGAGGACCAACATCCAGTGCTAACAAGGTATCCTAACACATAACGTTTAGCTTGGACCCAGTCCCCATTAAGTCAAGACCAAGCTCAGATATTTGTGCTTTTGGTATCAGAATATCTTTTAAACTGAATGTTTAAAAGGCACAGGCCAAACAAGGATCCAGGTGCACATCACAGGGTTTAAATACAAAATCAATACAAGTATTATTTGTCATTTAATTTAGCCACAATTAATGAATAACATTACTTACTTACTTACTTACTGTGTAGGCAGTACGTGGGTTGAGCCAGGAGGATGATAATCTGTCAGACTCGGGCCATAACTCCATGAGCAGTCTGCCGCCATACCGGCCCCCCTTCCGCCCACACCTGGCTCACATCAGGTCTGCTGCAGCATCATTGTCTTGGTTCTGTTAGTACTTTACAATCAAATTGAGTGCTATAATTGAGTTTTTTATCTTAATGACTGTGTGGGAAGTGATAACAAAAGAGATTTTTATGGTCTCTGTGGTTTCTTTCTTTCCTCCAGCGCATCTATGGGCCACATCAACACCATCGGCTCCCTGGACCGCACCTCTCTGGGCCAGAAGGCTGTTGGGTCAGGGGGTGTGGCCATAGGGGAGATGGCGTGTCGGAGCATGGCGACCCTTAGTCGTCTGGCTCCATATAGTGGGGAGGCTCCACCTCCTTATGAATGGACACTCTCCCTGTCTGTTGAGGAAGTGGTAAGTGCAAGGCAGATGGATGGATGGGAGAATGAGCAGGAATATGATTTACAGATTGATAACTCATTCATGCTGTTGTCGTTTGCAGGTGCGCGATCTGGAGGAGCGCCTGGTGGAGAAAGAACAGGAGCTGAAACAGATGAGGAGAAACCTGGATGAGAGCGAGGGCGCAATCGCTCAGGTGAATCTGATTATATTTGTCTGTTCTTCACTATCACTCTATACATCAATCTGTTCAAAGATTTACCTCCATCTGCTCTCCGCATGCAGGTGTTTGAGGGCAAACAGCGTCTGTGGGAGAAGGAGGTGGAGGAGCTGAAGCGCCTCTATGCCGCCAAGCTCCGTCAGGTTTCCCAGCATGCCCAGCGTTCCCAGCGCACGCTGCAGTTGCAGCTGTACAAAGCTCAGCAGGAGAAGACTCGACTGCAAGAGGAGCTCGACACTCTGAAAAGGGAAAAAAGCCAGGAGGCTGGAGCCATGGTGAAGCGAACCAGTCCAACCCTGGAGGAGACGCAGTGGGAGGTTAGGTCTTTGGAGGCTATTTATGACAGCACTTACTTCTGTAATTACTGGGAACAGTGGAGATCAGTGAATATTATCATTATTTGTCCTGTTAAAATGATCATAAATGTATGTTTTTCCTGCTCCTGTCCTTTCTGATCCCATTACTCCTTCTCTCAGGTTTGCCAGAAGTCAGGGGAGATCTCTTTGCTAAAGCAGCAGCTCAGGGACTCCCAGGCAGAGGTGACACAGAAGTTGAGTGAGATCTTCCAGCTAAAGACGCAGCTCAGGGAGACCCGCACAGACCTGCGTAACCGGGAGAGCCAGATAGACGCACTAAAGCTTGCCCTGCAGGGGACGCAGCGTCGCAGATGCCCCTCTCAGACTGCCCATGAAGATGGAAAAGGAGCTGAAGAGAGTGCTCCAGCTGGGGCGACAGGTAGTTTGATCTGTTTCAGTCTCTCAGTCATGTGTTCACATGTGTCACTGGCAATGTTTGAATTACATGATTTCGTGGTTAACCTCACGCTGGTCATCCTGAGGCACCATATACATAGACACAGCATTTAGCCAATAGCATCTCTTAAAGGACTTCTCTTATTAAATAAAACCAGCTAGATCTAACTTACCAGTCACTTTGAAAACATTGTTGGAAAGGCATAACAAGTATTCGGGGGGGAGGGGCAGGTATTTATATGCCACAGATGTCTGTTAAATATCAAGTTAGGCATCTTAAATGAACTGGGTTTCTTATCATCACAGCAAGAGCTTGTTTGGGTTATTTTGAGTAATGAACAACAACTTGGACCCAACGCAAGGTTATTTGAGTAACCAGGCCAGGAGCAGAGCTCTCTGTGCAGCCAATGCATTTGATTATATTCCCCCCATGGCTGTGCTGGACTGTAGTTGAAGTTATGTGAACCTTTTGGTTACAGGAGGGTGCGGGGGACCTACAGAGGAGCGTCTGCGTGCAGAGCTACTGTTGGAGCGACGCCAGAGCGAGGCCCAGGCCATGGCTTTTGAGGAAGAGAGGCAGACATGGCAGACAGAAAAGGACAAGGTCATCCACTACCAGAAGGAGCTGCAGGCCAGCTACTTAGAGATGTACCACCGCAATGAATTGCTGGAGAGGGAACTGCACCAGCTGAGGGCAAGCAGAGAGCGAGTAGCAGGAGGACAAGGAGGAGGAGGAGGAGCAGGAGCAGGAGCAGGAGGAGGAGCAGGAGGAGGAGGAGGAGGAGGGAGCAGGAATGGGACATTAGAAAGAGAAGTGCCAGAGCTGAGGAGTGAAAGAGGAGGGGAACAACAAGAGGACAGACCTTCCTCTGGTCTGCCATGGATAGAGAGGATTGAATCATCTGAAATTTGAATGTGTCAGACTCATTTGCAATGTAAACTGTTTTTGCCTGACCACGTCTGCCAGGAAAAGAAAAAAGAAGGACTCATTAGGCAAAATTATGAAATAATAAGTCAAAATTATGAGATAATATATTTTTAAAAAGTTTCACCACATTTTAGGTTCTATATGAAAATGTTGATTTGTCAAAATAATCAGTTATGTCGTCAAAATATTCTCACTAAGTAAAGGTTGTGAGATATTGGTAAAAAGTTACCTCGTCATTACCAATAATTTTACTCAAACATTTGACTTATTTCATAGTTTTGTCTCTAAATTTTGACTCTTGGGGTATTTTTTATTTTTTATCTCTTCTTTTCCTGGCAGCACCAGGCCTCCGTAGCTTCCTGTCTGTTCACTTTTCTCTGCCCATGCACCTATGTTGATTTGCCCTTCTCCTGCAAAGACTGGACCAATAACCTCCTACACTGATACTGCACAGAAATCTTATGCCTGTGTAGCATCTATCCATGGAAAAGAGTTGTATCATTTCTGTATAAAACATGGTCAAACTCCAACCAAGAACCCAGACTGTCCTGCTTAAGATTTCTGTCCAGATGTCAACCTGTAAATGAACACATTCATAAGCTGATTATTACCAGTTGTGATAATTTGGTAGTTACTTTTTGGACTGTTGTAAAGCCTTGACAGTAACTGAAGGATTTAAAGGGATTTTGTGCAACCCTGTATCTTCTCAGCACCTGTGGATTCAGAGTTCACCTGGACTCTGTGAGGTAAACTGCATCTCTGGGTTAAGTATTGAGGATTAGAGCTCTCTGGTGCCAAGTTACTTAGGCTATTTGTTTGCCATCAAGACAGCTACTTTTAAGAAACTGGATATGTTGGATTTATCTCTGTCACTAAGTTTCTGGGTCCTGTCAAATGAGATCAATATATTTTGTACATAATTGTAATTTTTGACTTGATTTGCCTTTTTGTCTCTGTGTCCCAAGCACACTGTTGTCTTAAATGGGCACACTTCCACACCTTTTGAATGCTATGAAAGTGATAGTAGATGAATGTGACTGCTCTGCTTATTGGTGCGATGTGGTGCACTTTCCCATACAGTAACATCAAATGCATGACATAGGTGAAATTGTTTTTTCTGTATTGTTTATTATAAATATACGAACATTCAAAAGCCAGCTCTCAATCGACCTTTCAACATACTGTGACTCTTGTCTATTTACTGGAATTAAAACTGTACAGTATAACTATATATGATTGTTCTGGATTCATAATAAACAGTTATGACGTGGTGTAAAAGTTGTTTGGTTGGTGGTTGCCTTTTCTTTCTTTTTTTTTTTGGTGCAAACTGCTCTAAAAAGGCTTTTCTCTTCTGTTTTCTGAATGAAACTGCCCAGAAATCACTTGTTAAAATATTAGAGGTGGAGCTGATGGCATTCACCCCAGGGCTCAGACGATGGCCTGCTTTGAGGGGGCTTAAAATCTCCACAGAGCGTGCCAATAAAACCCAAGGACAGGAGCTTTATGACAGAATGAACAACAGAGCGGCAGAGGCTTTTGGGACTAATGTGGCTTTTAGAGGTTTAGCCTTGGATCCTTATCTCCGCCTCTCCCTGCTCAACCCCAGCCAGCCCTCACATACCACCTTCTGCATTACAGACAGCAGAGGTGGGAGGTCAGCTGAGATGGAAAAATAGGAGGATCCCTGTTTGCTTAACAAAACAAGCACGCCTATGGAAACCATCAAATGTGTGCCTTTAGGGGTATATGTAAGTAAAAACATTTTACAAAAGAATGTAAATAAGGGATTTCTTTTATGCAGGGTCGTATTATCTGAATAGTTATGAGCTGTGACTGACTCACAATGCCCAAACCTTCGCATTTACAACATTATATAAACTAGGGCTTAATATAACTGCATAGCTCAGGAGAGGTTGAGTGATTTACCGAAGTGGGATGAGGAAAAAAAAAGATTCTTACCTCACAGACCTCTGTAGGAGGGTTGCAGCGTTGAATCCCATCAGTGCTGTTCCTCTGACATGATCAAATATTAGTGAATAATGCATGTAGGAAAAAATAGCTTCCTATTTTGAAAGTCATCTAAATTAAAACCTCATAACTTGAGATCTAACAGATTTCATGGCTTTTTTGTTCAAGTATGGATAATACAGCAATAGCACCACCAAGTGGTAATAAAAGGAGTGAGCAGCTATAGAGACATCAGGTGAAACCCATAGTGAATTAAGTATAGGAGCAGTCCACCACCAAATGCCATTGCAAGCCTCCAAAACTGACTTGGAGTATAAATTTTTATTTTAATTTCAGATGCAAGTATATGAAACATGTTAGAGGATAAATATTTACAATAAAAGTTGCATAACACACAAGAGCAGGAAACGCAAACATTCAACAAAATTAATACGACAGAAGTACAGAGCGCTAGCAGTCTATCTGAAGGAACACTCAAAGAAGCGATGAATGATTGTCAACCAAAGAAAGAAAAACGGAGGAAATTCAATGAAATCTCGCACAAAACATGTACTTTAATCCATTCCAAATGAAACCGAGATAAAAATGTTTGTCTTTAAACTGAGTTATATGTTGCATTGTCAGTGTGAGTTATGCTGGTGCAGTGCTTGCTGAACAAATTAGCCTCACCGATGTGAGGTGACATCACCATTTTCAAGAGGACACCAGGAACTATTAGTACGGAGCATCAACACACATCCAAATAACCTTGGACCTTGTGGCACGCTTTCCCCAATTGTAAGCTGAAACATCACCAGTTGAATAATATATACAAACTCCAAAAACACCCTATCTACCAGCCTCAGAATCAATAGTGAAATATGTGTAATCTTTTTTTTTTTTGTTCAAGACTCTTTATATAAATGTATAACTTTAATACTAACTGCAAAGTGTGGTATGAATGGTTACAATGAGCCCTGAGGAAATGTATGGATTTCAAGGTTTCTATTCTGACTCCATCTCAAATAAAAGCCGAACCTATGCAGCAGAGGCATTTTCTAAGTATATATTAAACAACAGCCACAATGATCAGAGGACTTCCCCACCCACGACGAGTAAAGCTGAATCACAAGCCTATAGTCAGACCATACGTCTACCATCACACCACTTTACATCTCCAAATCACATGGCGTGCAAGCTTAGGATACACAGTGCGGGGCAGAGTGAGAGGCGATGGTACAACCGTGATGTGTTCTGTAGAGTCGTTAGTTCTGTAAGTTTACGCAGTAGTGTCGATTATGCATGTTGCCGTTCGGTTTGATTTACTATTTTACATGAGCCTGTCTGGCAGTTGCAATGAAAAATAGAAACAGAGCACATTTCACAGTAGTATATATTTTTTGTTTCCTTTTTGTTGTCTTTGTTAAATACATACATAGAACAAGACAAATGGCTTCTATAATGAGGAAAATCTTGCTGGTGCAGTCAGTCACAAAAAAAAAAAAGAGAAAAAAAGCTGTTCCACCATTGATGAGTTAACTGTTGAACTGATCAAAACGGATACATCAGCCAACAGTGACTTTCAAGCTACGTGAGGCCTTTATTACATTATGGAGGAATAATGGGTCACAATCAGAGTTCGATTCAAAAGAAAGACCTCCACAGTTCCCTTCACCAGCAAATAATAAACCTTCAGCACACTTTGTTACTAAACATACCTTTCTCGTGTATAATAGAATAGTTTATTATCATCTTGAAATCAGAAACTGTCTATCGATATCATTTACTCAAACTCTACACCCATCCGTAATCATTCATTCAACTGCTTCTGTCAACAAAAAAAAAAAGGAAAAAGGAAACAAAGAAGCAGTCATTCGTAAGCCAACTCAAACAGTCAATAAAGCAGAGGAAACAAACACTATAAAGTATTACATACTTTAAAAAGATAAGCCTATAACTCTGCAGGCATTTGCAAATGAGTTTCAATGAATGATCCTTTTTCAGAGGTGCTTCTTCGGGAGGATGTTTCTCATTAACTGACAGGCTCCTCACGCAACTACAGGTTGTAGTTGGACCATCCCCACTGGACTCTGTATACTATGCAAAGTTGGAGGGTCCGAGGTGGATTACGGGATAGCCAAGGTTGTCCAGAGGAGCACTGGGATAAAACCTTAATGCTTACAACAACAGGCCGAGGGCCAGGGACTGAGGAAAAGGGCCAGAGCAAATGGTCCTGGAAACGCAAAGAGCTCCAGGGTAACTTCATCCTTACTCATGAGGAGAGTGTGTGGTATCAAAAGTAGATCTGTTTGGCATGTGACGGATTCTGCTCCATGGGGCAGTACGGGCATTTCAACCTGAAAATGAAACAAGAGAAGGTGAAGAGGGCAAGAAGTTAAAGTGTGTGGCTTGTTGGTTTAACAGGAAATATCTGTTGTTTTAAATATAAACCTTTTGCAATTTATTTAGGAAGAATAATGGGTCACAACTTTATTGTTAGATTAACACATTTGTACTTGTGGTCAACATGGCAACAAGTCAAAACACGCTGGTCTCACAATAATGCTGTTCTTTATAATAGTACTGTTTCTGTAGTCTTGACCCATTCAGACTTTCCTTGTCCATGCACCTTATAAGTAGGTGAAGTTGTGTAAGAAATCTCTATTCTGCATTTACTCAAATACTAAATGTATTTGCTCTCTTGTCTTAGACTCATTGGTTGGATTCACTATGAATGAGCAGTTAAATGTTTTGATGCAGAAAAAACACAAACGAGATGTTTTTACTTGCATATGAATAAATTATGCTGCATGCAGTGATGCAAACTCATCAAGGGTGACAAAGATGTGAGCTCACAAGGAGGGTCCACAGATACTATAAGCACAACAACTACGGCTCTGTGATATGACCAAAACCTCATATTGCGATAATTATACCTATCCTGATATAGTACATTTTAATTCGATGAATTAAAATGATTAGTTTCACAACAAAATAAACACTAGAATATAATATCACACTGGACTTTGTTCTATCATCATACGATATATTTTGTCCGTAACAACTGCTGACAAAAGAATTGGAAAACACACATTATTATATTTTGAGAGTGTGAAATCATTTCATCAGACACCCTGGATCTATTAGCATTGGAACTTCATGCTATAGTCAAAACAACAACTGCGCACCAAGGGCCAAACTAGTTGAAATATGTTTCGACTGCACCCAATCCTCAACAGAGAATTGAGAAATGTTTGGCATCTCAGTCTCTCAGTCCTCATCCAGCACCCCCTGCCTCAAATTTAAAAAACTAGTTTGGTCAATCACAAATGACCTATTCTAGATTCTAAACGACAACTTTCGCATTTTCGGCAAAAGGTGACAAGTTTGCTTCCCTATGCATGGCTGACTTACTTCCCAGCATTGGTCAGTTTGTTGAGGGCGTCTCTGGAGATAACGTGGCCACAGATGAGCTTCATGGGCGGGTTGCTCTCTGAGGTTTGCTGCCGCAGGATCGGGCAGGCGAAAACAGAGTGGTACCAGCACTTTTTGCCCAGGTCAATTTCAATCTGTCAAGACAAAATGAAAGGTGAGAGAGAATGAAGAAAAAAAAAAAAAAGATCAAAATATCTGGAAAATGTAAAGACTAACGAAACTCACAGGCAGCTCATCTTTGTGCGTCCAGACTCCGCTGCACTGTCTCTGCTCTATCACCTGCTTGATGTTCATTAACACAGGCAGAGCCATACAGCCTGATGCAAAGCTGGGGAGAAAAAACATACACAAGACAACAGAGAAAAAATATTAAAATTATCAAAATGTTTTAGCACTGAGCTTGAGTATAAATGTACAGACTTTAAAGGAAGTCAGAGATGATGTCTTGTGTGTTGTTCATTGTTTTCTAACCTAACACTGAGTGGAGACTCTACGGAGAGGCCCAGTAAAGCACAGGCATCTCTGGTAAAGATGTTACAGATTTCAGCCCACTGATTTGTCTCCAGTAAACTACGGTACGGAGAGTTCTCGATGCCATGACGCAGGTAAACCAGACTGCCCATCAGGATCTGGATATCTGCAGGGACAAAAACATAGAGGGATGATAAATAACAAAAAAAATGGGGTAAATAATATTCATGTGTTAGCCTCAAGAACACTTTCTATCAATCAAAAGGCAAATTATTTTAGGTTTAAATAAACAGTGAAATACGACTCAAATGAAATGTCTTTGTGTGTTTGTGTCAAAAATGTCACACTGATGCAATTTTCAACTGCCTACCTCTCTGGTGCTGAGAGGCAAAAGGCTGAAAGTGCCTGGCGTACTGCAGAGCCTCCATTTGGTTGCCGATTCCCCCACTGAGCAAGCTGATGAAGTACAAGCGGTGCAACTTGAACTCTAAACTGCTGTTCAGGTCCAAAAGGCGCTGCCGATTTGTCACTGCCCACCTGGAAAGGTACAGACACGGAGAAGTACAGTGAGCAATGAACATCCAAAAGCGACACAGCTGGCATGATCATAGTACCACTAATATGAATAGAAAATGCATAAAGTATTCAGGCAGATGGTAAAAATGTTGGCAACTTGTTACACTGTGTTAAATTTTCTTTTTGTGGCAGTTCATTTTAACTTAAAACTATTGAAACATCTGTCATCTAACTTATTTTCTATCTTTACCAATGTGTGGAAATAGTTAAGTCAGTTTATTGTCTTTACACTATGATGAGTAAGTAGATTCAGAAAAAAGGAAAAGAAAACATACTCTAGTGCCGGTCTGAGATCCTGCATCCTCAGAGCTTCAAGGATCCTGTTCAGTTCCAGGAAAGGCTGCTTCATACTCATATCTATAACTACACCAGACTCCTAGAAAAAGACATGGGTATTTTCAGTTAGTTTAAGTTATTCTCATGATTATAACATAAATAAATATTGCACTAGATATTATTTATTTATCACAAAGCTATTCAGGATTACACCAAAACATCCAAATCAAAGTTCCATAGTTGTTTACCTGACACAAATCCTCTGCAACACTGAGCATCCCTTGTCTGTACAGATGCTCCACAATGGTTTCACTCAGATATTTCTGTCTCTCTGGGGTGTCCCACACTGTCTCTGCCACCACAGCACTAATCTCTGCATCAAAATTCTGCAGACAAGCAGACCAGAGCTGAAGCATCTATATGCCTAATTGACAATATCACAGAAAGTTAGTGGCAGGCCTTACCCTGTCAATGGCTTTGCCCACTTTTGACACACTGCCATGGATGTCCTTATGTCGAGAGGCGAGCATCTGCACTGTTTCTTTGATATTCTTACAACACTGGGCCATAGTCTGAGATAGGACTGACAAGTCTGCATCTTGTACACCTGAAAAAAGACAAAGAGTTTTCACTGTGTATGTCTTTGCCTGTGTGTGATTAGATGCAATAAAGCACTGATTAAGCATAAATAACAAAGCACTGTTTTCTTTTCTGAAAGGCACACTGAATTTAAATAATCACAACAGTAAGATTTCATTCAACTTATATACAATATATCTTAACAGTGTTCAGTCTCTCTTACCAAATGCAACTAGCTGTCCTCGTATCTCGCAGACACTGCGCAGGAGCTCATCGAGCCTCTCTTCAGATTGGTGGCCGTACATTACAAAGCGATGGAGCACCTTCTCCAGCTCCCGCTCCACACATGCACACTGTTCCATGATTCGGACTGGAACACTCACACACACAACAACAACACCTGAATCAAAGGGAAAAACCAGAAATAAAGAAAAATATAGGTCAAAACCAGTTGATTATTAATATTCCAAAAGGTACTTGAGAGCTTTAAAGAATTTAATGATGTATATTTTCCTTTATAAACATAAATACAAAACAATATTTTTTAACCTCATGATCTAAATTTTATTTTTAAAGAATTACGATCAATATATGCACTGAGCAGAACATTGTAGTAACAAAAATGAACACGGTTTAATATGTTGGCCTGGGCTATATATTAGTCACAAATGTTATTGTTTACATTGTCAGTGCCCACATGTAGTTTGCAGTTTTGAGATGACACAAATAGTGCTATAGTGGATTTAACAGAATAGAAAGTTCTACAAATTTGGACTTTGGATCTCAACCCATGAATTGAGTGTCCAGTTGCCTGCAGTGTAATTGACAACATTGATATAGTTTTGTCTCCCCCCTCATTGTCACACAGCTGCATCTAGAAAAAGTCAACTCAAGCCTGTAGTACAATGATGATGAATGTATTACATGACATTTGACAGCTGGTAGGCATTCCTCTTTGAGCGAGACAAGAAAAGACAACCAAACCGGTGTCCTGATCAAAAGTTTGGCCTGGTGAAACACTGCTGACAACTAACAAGGCCTCGACAGTATTAAAAGGCAGACTGTGAGCTCTGCGGCCTGGTGTTTACTAACCTTAGTCGTCGCTAACGTTTCAACCTAAGTAAATGTAATCATCAGGTAACGATAACAAGAGAAAATACTGATCAGTGATTATGGTTGAGTAGCTGTTCTGACATTGATTATTTCTTATGAAAAGGATGAGTAGACAGTTGATACCCATCGTTTTGCTTTAACTGGCCGCTGACTACAGAAAATGTCCACCTAACGTTAACACAAAGCTAACAAACATTAACGTACGCTTCACCTCGACTGTAAAACTTTTTATTTATTGATCGGGCACAATGAAGCATATAAAGCGGTGGGAGAAGTTATCTAGGTAAGTATATTTGTAACAGAAATTAAGAAAAACTGATATAAACAAACGCCTGTTTGTGGTAAGCTACACAAGCTCGCCATTGCTAACAGCTAGTTAGCCAGTTTATGTTAGCCAGCTGCTCACTGACAAGGCCCAAATAATTTCAGCACAGAATGACAACTCACCTTATTGTCGTTATTTTGTATTTTTTCCAATACTTAAAATATGTGTCGCTCTTTAACTGAATTTTTAAGACAAGTTTGAATAAAAACCCACTCACCTATCTTAATTAGTTAGCAAACATTAGCGTTAGCCACTTGCCTGTTATGGCAACACTTCACCAGCAGTCGTACTGCGCATGCGCATCTTCCTGTGTCGCATGCTGCGTTTACGGAGCTCTTTACAACAAAAGTCTTTTTTCTGCGACATCAAAGGCCCACAGCGAGATCTTCTTCCTCCCTTTTAGGTTTTATTGGAGGGTAGCAACCAGCTTATAGGTGCATTGCCGCCACCTTCTGGATTGGAGTGTGGGACAGTAGTAGTCAAGTCAATTTAGTAGGCTATAGCCCAATATCAAACATTTGTCTCAGGGGGCTTTACAGTCTGTACATCAATACAACTGTCTCTTTAGACCTTCGGTTCACATCAGGGGAAAAATGTTTAAAAGGGAAAATGGAAGAAACCTCAGAAAGACCAACAGAGAAGGGATCCCTTTCTCTTCTCCTGTGTTTATGATTGAGCTTCTTTAAAGCATTTTAAATTGTTGCTTTGATTTGCACTCTATGTCCTTTTAATGATTTTAAAGCAAATCATTATTTTATGCTGCAAACTTATATTTAATGCTCTGTTCTAGTCTAGTTTTTATTTTATTAAACTAGAGGGGGGTTTAATTGTATGTTTTAATGTTTCCATGATTTTACTATTATTGGGTTTTATTTTTATTTTTCAGATTGTATGTTTTTATGTTTTTTGTTTCCAATTCTTACTGTTAAATGTTTGTTTTTATGTAAAGCACATTGAGTTGCCCCTGGGTATGAAATGCGCTATATAAATAAAACTGCCTTGCCATGCCTCTCTTACAGGATGGCGAAACAAGCAATACATGAGAGTAAAGAAAATGAGGAACCAAATCGCAAAACTCTTATTTTACTCTCTTCTGTTATGTTATTTAACTAATAAACCGATTCTTATTTCCACGAGGCTCTTTCTAACAGATTCCAAGATTCAAGATGCTTTATTTGTCAGTCATCATGTCAGACATGTGAGCGAGATGTAGTACTCAGGTCTCAGGATTTGAAAATAAATTAAATCTAATTAAAAACCAGCTTAGCTAAGTTATTATAACTGTTACAATTAAGTTGTAAATGTTTAATTGTTTCTGGTTCAATACATTGAGTGTAGGTTCCAGTTGGCCGCTTGCCTATTCTGTAAACTTTTGATAGTCCTGTATCTTCAAGCAGGTTGTGATTATTTCCTACCTTTGGTTACTGCCTGAGTTTTCATTTATACATGTACCCAATGCGGTTTTGAATAGCCTATGGTAAAGATGTCCTCCTGTGTCACTGATGTCCCAATATTCTTGCCAGTCTTTATGCATTTGCTTCTTGACAATAGTTTTGACCTCAGCCTGACTTAATTAATTTCTACTTAATTTCTATCTTGATTTTCTGTCATTTTAATGATTGCTGATTTTAATGATGATGATGCTTCGCTAATATGTCAACTTATTCATTTTCTTCAACACCTACATCAGTCTTCCAAATGATTTTGACTTTAATCAGATTTCTTTGTAGTACATGGCAGATTTGAGGCATTCACAATTCATCCTTTAAAGGCTGTCACAAGATAAAGATGCATCAATGTGAAAATATACATTTTATACATATGGTACATGGTCAAATTAGAGCTAATTATAATTATTCTATATGCTCTCGGAAAATTTCTATTGTAACAATGCATCACATTTATTAAGCTGATCTTATGTTTTGTATGTGAAATCTGCAGACTGGCCCAAGTGTTATCAAATATACATGTTGGTGTAAAAAGTGTAATATTTCCCTCTAAAATGTAGTGGAGTCAACTTCCAAATTATCCATCTAATTTTGAATTTAAAAAAATAACTATAGCTAATATTAAAGATCTGGCTGGTATATAGCTTGGCCATGCAGAATTTATCACACCCTAAAAGAGCAACTAGGTCAGTTCAAAAAAGATAGATTTGAAATGTGATCTTATGTTTATATTCTTACTGTTTGTCATACTTAAATAGACTGACCCGTCATGAGACTCGAGACTTCTTTAGCACCATATCCCTCTGATAAAATCCTGGCAGTTAAATTAGATGTAATTAATTTTAAAAAGTAAGTCATGTTTATCTGTCTTCTCATATAAGGAAGTGTTGTGCCAGACAACATTTGACATTTGCTCAACATGTGGACACAGACCGTCAGCCTCTGTGCCAAGCCTCTTGGTTTGGAAGGTAATTCAGCATTTGTCTTTGCATACATGCCCACGCAGCTTATTGTATACACATAGCTTATCTATGTGTTGCATCGCTGAGGAGGGTGAGAGTAGGTGAGGTCTTTGGACTGGTGTGACTAATCTATCAGTGATGTGGACTAAAGCTCGCCATTGCTGAGGTGCTCATCATTCTTTCCCCTCTGAGTCTTCCTCTAGTCGGTTGTGCTGCCATATCTGCAGAGGTTCAAATTCATCAGCACTTCTGTGCACTTTGGTTCACACTATCGCATAACCATCACACACGTATATACAATCATACATGCATCTTATCCCCTCAAAGCTTTTTCAAATTTACTGTTTTGCACTTTTACTCCATATTTCCCAGGTGATATGTGTATGAATTTATAACACATAATGAAATACTGTATGACAGTTTACTATATGAGTTCAAACAATGTCATCCATCCTCTCCATACTACCTGTTACGAGTTTAGAGGGATATTGTTTGTCAATGCTCAAGCATCTGGTGAAATATGAAAAGGATATTTCTGAAAGGGGATCTGGTGTCCATAAACACTAGTCTATTAACACTAATGAGTTTATACAGAATTATTGGTGGAAAAATGATATTCATCTGTTGTAAAGCTCTGTGAGTGAAGCCATGTTGCACTAACTCAACAAAGGTCAAGGACTTAGCTCCAGGTTTGGCAAGCCATACTAAAATGTGTGCACTTGTGGCAATGTATAACAGTTCAGAGAGAAGAGTGGACCAAATTACATATGTATAATGCCATACATAAAATAAATGATTGACTTTCCAGTGCTGAGTGATATCTCTTAACCCCTTGATACTCCAGATGTCAATCAAAGCCTTGTGTAACATTCAGACAGCGTTGCAATCAAATATTTTCCATTGGCTTGCCCTGAATGACTTAATGACTGAGAATGAATGGTAATCTTATGAGGTATTAGGATAGGGACAGAGGGCTTATCCAAACTCACTACCATCAAACAAGCCCAGGCATCCTCATGTGACTCAACGGGTATACTGCTCCCATAGCAACAGTAGTACATACAGCAAAATGACACAATCCCTTTTGTTTGGTTATTTTAATGGAACACTTTAGTATGAAGACTAAATGTGAATAAATATAAGAAATCTGCGTATAATTCCACAATTTTATTTGTTATAGTCCTGTAACATAAGATATCCTGGCATTAAAAGAAAAATATTAGTTAAAACATGTGTATACATCTTACTGATGTTATGCAAGTGTTGTTAGTGAACATGCAGTACACAAGAGTTTTGCATGTGAGCTGTCAAAGTTGGATGGTATGCATCAACCTCTGACCTGTTGCCCCCTAGGTAGACCTTAGCATGCACACAAAAACACACATACAGTACACACCCTCGCACATGTAAGCATACATTAACTACATCCTGAATGCTAAGTATAACCTCATACATAGTAGTCAAGTGGGCAATGTGTGGGCTGTACAATGGGCTCCGTATATTGCATTCTTTCCTCCAGCGTGCCCAGGCAAACAGCTAAAACTATGGCTATCTGGCCCTGATAGTATGGTTCTATATATAGAGGACCCTGTGACTGAGCTGGCTGTAAGTGTCAGATTCCAGGCGCACTCATCCGTCCTGGCTGCATCAGCACCTGCTGCTAACTATAAACCCACCCAGCCCCTTCACCGCACCCCTGCTCAACTCTCACAGGAAAGCCAATGCCCAACCAAAGCTCAGCCTGGAAAAGAAAAAAGATCCAGGTTAGACTCAGTAAGCGCTTTCCCTGAGGCCAGCTCAAAGGGGAGGGGCAAAAATAGAGATGTGAGCATTAGAGGATGTAATGTGTCTGAGTTAGATATACTTTACGCTTTTCCTGTTCAAGTCTGTTACATGGCAGATCCTTTGATATTCTGAGGTTGTCTATGCAGTGTGGCTCTGCCAGACTGAGCTGTACAGAGCTGCTTGTTCTGGGTTTGGGAGTTCTTGTAGGCTTGGAGTGTACTGTGGATTTAAGAGTTTGCTGGATGAGGGGCAGATATTGCAACACAAGGGAACCTAATGCCCTTGGGAAAGCCTCATCATTGGCCAAAGGTACAGTACCACTCATTCTGTCTTTTTCTTCATGTAGTGGGAGACAACACTCTTTCTCCAGTCAGTCCTACAGCATGGCAATGTGGGAAGTTTAGATAAAGGGTATGTATTTGGCAGAGATATCTAAATATTGTCACTTTCCATATATCTAAATGTAATGACTCTCGGCCTTTTCAATGCAAAATAAGTTGCACTTGATGTGTAATGTGTTGATGAAATCTTGTGAACTACATGTAAGCACACCAAATTTCTGGTATGCAACCATTCTGTCAATTTTAAGTGAATGTTTCATATTTATGTATATTTTATTGTATTACTTTGAAGTAGTTTGCTATTGCTTTTTAAGGTATTATGATATAGTTACAGTTATGCTCTTAGCTTCTTTTGGACATTTACATCTCATTGCACTGTAGGTTTGAAGTTTATAGGATGAATTGACTGTAGACAAGCTAACAAAATTGGGAAAAAATGTATGCTTTAGCCTATATTTTCTATTAATACGCTTTTGCCTCTCTATGATACTCATTAAATGTTACTGGTGATATAAATGAATGAGCTGCACACAATCCATGTGTCCATATCTTGTTTCCAGTTCAGGAACAGAGCCCAGAGCAGACTAGAGGAGCAGACTGGACTGGCCACAGTGAGAATTTGGAGCTTGTAGACTAGCGATGGACAGCTGGACTCTCCAGGGGGACAGCTACTCCTTCCTGCGCAGTGCGCCCCGCACCTTTTCTTTGTGCCATCGTGACGGCACCCCCAACCACGTTGAAATATTTGACATCATCAGCGTTCCTAGTCAGCGCAGTGTCATCTCCGAGACCACCTGCCTGTGTGACATTTTTGGGGACGACTGTGAGTCACCTTCCCACTCAAGCAACCCTGCTGTTGGGACCTTTGTCCCTTCCCAGCGGGAAGTGGACGGGACAGCTGCTGCATCACCCCTGGTTGATGATTTGAACGACTCGTCAGGCTCTTATCACACTCCACAGGGCTCCAGTGAAGGAGAGGAGGGGTTTGAAGACTCAACAGAAAGGCTTTACAGCCCCACATTGCAGAGCAAGTCTTCAGAGGGGAGGCAGTCAGAGGGTGAGGGACTGAGCTCAGGCCATCCAGAACATTCTAAGGATAGTAGCCCAAATTTAGAATCAAAAAGCAAATCTCCAGTACCTCAGCTTAGTGCAGCTAGCTCATCATCTGAAGTCCTTAACACTGATTGTAGTGAAAAGACACCCTCTCCTGGACAGAACAAAACGTATTCCCTCAATCCAGAGGGGAGACTGTCATCCTTGTCTTCATCCTCAGTTGAAAGGAGACATTCACCCTTGTCTCCTAGTCCAAGACAAGCTTGTTTAGAGGCTGAAGCAAGGAGAATCACTCCTAGTTTGAAAGATAGACACAATAGCCCCTCACATCAGTCTTTAACTCAAAGTCCTTCCCCTGAGCCTAGAAACTGTGCAAGCTCATATTCCTCTGAATCAGTGAATACCCAATCATTACTTGAGGTCAGAGGAGCACGACCTTTACCTGAATCGAGAAGCAGCAACTTTAATCAAACCAACAGTCCCTCACCTGGACCCCCATCTAAAGATTGTTCTCTAGATTTACTATCACCAACCTTTGAATCTAGAGCAAGCCTTTCATCTAATTCGTCTTCACCCAGTTGTACAGTGTTATCACCCCAGTCAAGAGAAACATCGGTCTCTCCTGAGCTGAACAACAGGTCATTCTCCCCTGATACTCAAGCATCATCTCCTTTCCAAGAGCTAAGAGGAAGGGTCTCCCTGCCTGATCTTTTCAGCAGAGGCTCCACCCCTGATATAGAAGATTCTCCCCACACTCCTGAGTTTATTTCAGATCCTGACAAAACTGAAAGAGATACAACTACTCCTGAGAACCAAGACACAAGGTTACCAGCTGGCAGTACTGTCTCAACACCTGCCCCTCGATACACACCTCCCTCACCTGTGATTTCATTTGTTCCATCTCCTGAGCTTAGGGACAGTAGTTCTCCTGAATTTAAACACACAGCCCCTTCACCTGACTTGCTTAGTGCTGCCTCTCCTGGCCCCTCACCTAAAACAAGACACATTTCAACGCTTTCTGAAACCAGTATCCAGGTGTCTTCACCTGTGGAAAATCAGAGTTTATCTCCATCCCCTGAAATTAGGAGCAACAGCCCTCCCAAAGAGCACAGACATACTGCTTCCTCTCCTGAAATCAGGATTACAGCATCCTCACCTGAGGTCAGTAGGAGAGAGCAGGCTTCTGAGGTGGAGACAATATCAGACTCTCCTATTTTAGATCCTCAATTTGAATCTGCCTCATCAAGAAGTATCACTTCGTCCCCTCATATCACAGGGATTTCTTACTCTGTAGTTCAGCGTGAGGACAGGGACACTTCCCCATTTCCTGAGCTCTATCATCTCTCCACTCCTGAGCCTGATAGGACACGTGTGTCCCCTCAAGAGAGGAGCCCTACCCCAAGCAGAGACAGTACACAGAGCAGTATAGCAGAGTCCTCTGGTACACCACGAGACTCACCTCACATTTCAGGCTTCACAAGTTCTGTCCTACAGCCTGAAATAACTCTGTCGCATCAACCAAGGTATCAAACACCTTCACCTCAGCTAGAGCACCACACTCCCTCACCTGAGCCAAGATATCAGACCCCTTCATCTGACAAATATCAGAGTCCCTCACCTCAGCACAGAAGTAGAGATCCATCACCTGTTGCCCCTTCTCCAGAGCAGAGGTATCAGCAGCATTCTCCACCAACCCTCCCCACAGAGTATAACCCTCAGTATTTACAGCCTACTCCTCCTCCCCTCAATACACCTGCGATCAAGGGGGTTTCCTCTTCACTTGATATTACAGAAATACAGTTCCCCACACAGTTGGCAAAAGATAGTGTGTCACCCTCATTTGACTCAGAAAGAGGAGAGAAATCAGTTGTAAGTGAAACCAAAAGTAGTTCTCCAATAGTGGCTGTTCGTTCACCTGTAACAATTACACCTGTTTTAGCTGAGGAAAAAGTAGACAGCTCTCTGAAACAACAAAGCACAGAGAGAGAATTAACATCAAAGGAAGGAACCCCTCAGCATAACTCAAGTTTAGATTCGTTGTCTGAAGGAAAACAAGATATAGGCACCACCTTTTTTCAGATACAAGACCCTTGTAATAATCCCTGCATTGAAAACAAGTCTCCCTCCCCTAATCGCCTATTCTCTAGTAAAGAAAAGGGTCCAAAGATTTCACCTGTCTACAAAGGTACATCATCTGTGCAAAGATTGGAAAACCAACAGCCTCAATTTACAACTTATTCACTAACCTCTGAAAGCACCAGCTCATTGAAATCTAGCTGTTCATCTGAGAACTCAAGACAATTGTCAACCAAACTTGGACATAAAATCAAAGATAGGTTTACAGAGGACATGGCCCACCATGTAAACAGGAGAAGAACTCCCTCTCCCCCACTTACCAGGTTTACACCTGTACACATAATTGCCCCTGAGAAGCCTTATAGACAGTGGCAGAACAGAGGTCGTAGCCCCCCTCAGGTTGTTGCATCCTCACAGAGTGGTAATTTAAAAAAAGCGGTGACAAATAGGGAAAGCCCCACTGTTGCCCCTGCTGACAATAATAGCCTGGCCCCCTGGGTCAGGCAAGGAAGGCAACTGGAGATGGAAAGGGAAATGCAGCTGGAGGAGGACAGAAAAATAGGTAGAGAGAGGCAAAGGGATGGGGAGATGGAGAGAGAGAAAAAGAGGGAGGAGCAGGTGCCTGAAAAGGGAGAGGGCTGGCAAGGAGACGCCAGTTACAGAGGGGAACAGGTTGAGCTGTCATTCAATGCCAGGAATAGAAAAGGGCCTGCGAGTCGCAGTACAGCTCCCACAAGCAGAGAGACCCGTCAGGGACTGCCAGCAGTGCATTCCTATTCAGAGAGCTTGCTTGCCAACAGACAGCTACAGCAACAACAGAGTCTGCTTAGACTGGCTTCCCAGCAAGACACCAGGGGTGGTGTTCCTAGCAGGCGGCTTCAACCTCCTGCACTACAGAACAAGAAGAGTGCTCGTGTGGTCGCAAACAGGCCCTGCCAGAGTTCGAGCTCCAGCATGGGAAGTGAGTTTGATGAGGCAGATAATGAGGTTAAGTGGTTTACAGACTTGGCTTTCAGTAGCCTGTCAAGCCCTGAGGTAGATTACCTTGACATGTACAACTCCAGCCACCGCTCATCTGCCAACATCTCTCAGCCATCTACTCAGGAGAGCCCAGCCGGGGTCAATGCTGCCTGGCTGGCCTATGCTGACTTAAGGGGTTCTGCTCCAAAGCTGGACAGTGATGACCTGTCATTCCAGCAACCATCTACACACTATTCGGATGGTCTGGATCCATCAAAGCGCTACGAGATGGGCAGCTTTGAGTGTGTAGATGTGGCTGTGGAAAGAGAGGAATCCATGAAGGTCAGAAGAGGAGTGCCAAAGAGACAGATCCAGCTGAAGAGGAAGAATAATGCTGAAGGAAAGCAGGATGAAAGCAGTGACAATAGTAGTCCAGGGATTCCTGTGATGGTGGATAGTCCCTCTCTAGAAAGTCATTCCAGAGAGACATTGCTGAGACAACATAGCACACCAGCAGCAATGCAAGAATGCTGCCCATCTGAGCACAGTCTGGAGCCCAATCAACAAAATGAAAGAAAATCAAAACTCCAAAAATCTATTTCTCTGGATGAAACATTTACTAAGACCAAGATGGCCACTTGCCTCATCAAGAGTGTGTTGTCTAAGAAGATGCAAAGTGTTGATAAACAACCTGACGAGCAGGTGGGAGAAGAAGTGAGCCCCACTTTTGAGGAAAACAGCCTACCAATAGAGAATGCAGTTGCAACACTTAAAGATTCCCCAAAACCCAATGCACATAACCTGAGTTCACCTCTTTATTCAGATTATAGTCTTTCATCTGATTGTCATGCTATGAGAGGAGAACAAAGCCCAAAGGAGGAAGCCAGATCATCAAAAAGCTTTGCAGTGAAATCCAATAACAGGCCAAGTTCAAGTAGCAGCAGCAGAAGTGTTAACTTTTCAAGGACTGACAGCGAAGAGGCTGATTCTCAAGACAGGAATGCAACCTTATTAAGATCTGAAATAAGATCAGATCTGAAAGTGCCATTTGATAGTAAACAGTCCAGAACTGGAGTTCAACGAGCAGGTGAGAGTAAAACATGGGAAGAAAGGGTGGATGGTGACTCAGCAAATACCACTGCCGGGAACACAGGAGCTCCTTCTGGTACTGGAGTCCATAGCACGCAGGCCAGAATGACAAACAGAAACCAGGAATGTGAAAACACAGTGGACCATAAACAACTGCAACAGAGTGACGAGAGCCCCTACATGTCAAAAACACAGGAGATTTCATTCAAAGCTGTGGAGAAAAAGAAAGCCTCTCTCAATGTCTGTCTTACACCCGAGGCAGAAAACAAACTTGAAGCTTCTTCACCAGATATGTCCTTCAGACAAAAGGAGGAAAGAGTAGAGACCAACATGGATCTGAAAACAGAGGAAGAAGATGGAAATGGGAATAATAAAGTTAAGGTCCCCATCCACAAAGTAAGAGATGTCAGGCGACTTGTGAAAAATACTTATAATCTTTCTTTCAAGGCAACGAGTTCTGTAATGCCATCTGCTGTAAGTGAAGAAAGGGTTGAAAATTTTAATGAGGAAAGGAAGGAAGATGTAAAAGAGGAAATTAGGGATGAGGTCATAGAGAAGGAGCAGAGGGAGATAAGGCAAGAGGAAACTAGGGAGGAGGTCATAGAGGAGGAGGAGATGGAGATAAGGCAAGAGGTAAGGAGGGAGGAGTGTCTGGTGGAAAGAAAAGAGGAGTTTATGGTGGAGAGGAAAGAGGAACAGAAAGTGGAGATGAAAGATGAAAAGCCGCTAACCTTATCTCTGCAGAGCAAAGCAAAGTCTCCATCTCGTTTGCAGCCAATACAAATAGAATACAAGGCAGTTTGCTGGAAAGAAGACAAAAGTAAAGTGATACCAAGCAGTAAAGACTCAGAGAACCCAGATGACAAACGACAGCCATCTCCAAAACTTATCATGAAGGCAAGCAGAGAACAAGAGAATTACTCAGATACAAAGACACAGAACAGCACAACAGGGGATGCAACCATTACCAAGCCCTGTCAACACAATTTAAATGTGGAGGGAAAAACACAAGAGACTAAAACAGAAACATATAAAGTGCCACACAGTGAGGACAAACCTTTGGTGGTTAGAACGGACCGAAAACCTCCCATGCTCGGAAGCCTCCCCAAACTACCAAGCAAGGAAAGAGAGGTGTCCACTGCTGTTGTGTTGATAAGGGATGCATCCAACAAGTCTAAGACATCTGTATCTCCAGCCCAGGAAGAGGTTCCCACTTCACCACAGGCCCCAGCTACTTCACCTTCACCTGGGCCCATGACCCCTGGCAGCACCCCTGGCAGCAGTGGCCACACAGTTTCCATGTTAATAAAGGAGAAAGGCTACCAAGCTGACATTGGAGCAGTGGTGGGTGATGGCCAGAATGCAACTGGAGGGAAAGGGGCTCCACGTAAACATGTTAACAGCCTGGAGATCCCCCTTCAGACCACCACGCCCTCAGATGGAGGTTGGATCGAGTCTCACAGAGATAGAACATTCTCCACCTCCTCCACCATGTCTGGCCGCTCAGGAGTGTCTGACCACACAGATACTCTCACAAAGACCAGAGAAGAAGAGGGTGTTAGTGTAAAGCCCACAGTAAAGGATGCAGCAAAGCAAAAAAGTGCTTCTCCACAAAGGACTACGCAAGACCAAGCACCACTTTCCATCAAACAGAAGGAACAAGGAGATTTTGAAGCAGTGAAAAGACTAGATCCAACTTTCCCTCCAAGATCCCCTGCAATAAGGAGATTAAGACCTCAGCCAATTGAGGTTAAGTCTCTGTCTAAAGAAACAGAGAAACAAGAGATGCTAACAAACAACACAGGAACCAACAGGCCACAAACTATTGAAGTTAAATCTATAGCTAAAAATTCTCAAAAGCCAGTTGTGCCTCCAAAACCAAGCTGCAAATTCAAACCATCAGATTTAGGAGGAATGCCAAATGAAGCACAGCGACCAACAGTGACAACATCAGCTCTAAAACCTCAAAGCGAGGAGAGGTCTCAAACAATTGTAGTATCCTCACCAACAATCTATAGAAAGATCTCTAATGAGTCCACGTCAACATCAAACTATACAAGAAAACTAGCTGTGTCTGCTGTTTCCAGCCTCAAACCTCCACCAAGCAAAACAACAGCAACCACCATCTCTAGTCTTTCAAATCAGTCAACAGTACCACCAGACACAGAGGCATCTAATGACAGGGGTCAGCAGCAACAGCCAGGTGCCTCGACTCAGACCTCTAGATATACACAAAGACCCACAACTTTAGCCACAGCTCCAAAATTAGCCCTTGGCCCAAGCCTAAACTCAGCTCCAGCTCCAGTTTCTGACCCAACAGCAACCCAAGTCCCTGGACCTGCCTTAGTGGGAGCCAGACAGGCAAGCCAATCAGCTGTTGTGGATCCAAACAGCCAACCACAGTATTCCAGGACGGCATACCCTCATGAACAAGCTATGCCAGTCACATCAAACAATCCAAAACCACCTGCTGCTGTATCCATAACTCAAGCACCAGGATACACACACCAGCCATACAGATCACTGTCCAGTGAGCGCTCTCAAATGACTGACGACCTGCGCTTTTATGCCTCAGATGACCCACCAAGCTACGATGAAAGAGAGAGCTTCAGTCCTCTTATGCTGCCAGATTTGAACCCCAGGAGATCAAATCGCTATCAACCATCCTCTCGCCCTCCTCCTTGTTCTTGCACAGCTGGCTGCCCCTCCCATCCTGGTCTCCCCCCTTCTCACCATCACCGCAGCCCCCACAACGTCACCCCTCCTGCCGCTCCACACTCCCCTGGCCAGGCACTACCTTACCCAGTTACCCAGCCTGCTCTCCGTCCCCACCAGTGCAGACCTGATACTCAGCCAATGAGTTTCCAGCCCAGCTCTCCTAAGTCAAGTCCTCTTAGTTCAGGCCAGGCACCAGCCATGTACCAGCCTCTCCACCAGCCTCCTCCCTGTCCTCCTCACCCTTCACTCATGCAGTCCTGTCCTGCTGATCGCCCCATGCAGCCAGCCCACCATATTGACCTCCGGCGCCCCTCTGCCCACAGATCCCCTCAGCAGCAGCCACCAGGCATAACTGGGGCTCCCTATAGTGATCCTGGCCACAGCCACTCTCCTGGCCTTCCCTCTATGGACCCCCAGTACCTGTGTGGCCCTCAAACCCTGGGGCCATCCTATGGCTCTGAGTATGGGGGTGACAGCTCCAGCTTGTACTCAGAGAGCGGGTATGGACAGACACCTCGTAGAGTGCTCCTGGATCCTGAGACAGGGAAGTATTTTTATATTGAGGTGCCTATGCAGCCACTTAGGAAAATGTTGTTTGACCCAGAGACTGGCCAGTACGTAGAAGTGCTCATCCCCCAGCAAGCAATGTCTCACTCAGGTCTGTACCCTCCTTCAGCAGCCCCATACCCATCTCTCCACAACCCCAGTATGTATGCCACTGGTCCGCAGTACATGCCCTATGCAGCTCCTCCTCCCACAGCACACCCCCAAACTCAACCCCAACCACCCCGATACCCCGAGGCTTCTGCTGCAGCAACAATGCACCCAAATGGGTCAGGCGTCAGCTACAGGAATTCCTCTGGTCAGGGATCCAAGCCAGAGCCCCAAAACCATCCACCACTGGACCAGAGCTACCTAGAGAGTATGTATTATGTTCCTACTGGGATGAATGCAAGCCCCAATCCCACCCCACCAGACTATTACCACAAACATCCCCCCAACCTGCCCCCAACAGGGGGGAAAAGGTCCTGAAATAGAGGATAGAGGCCGTCTTCCTGGAGCCTGTTGGGTTTTAAATACACAGTGTATAAAAGGGATGTCTAATGTTAGCCTGTAATGTTATTTGAGTTTTCACATTGCAACTAAAGACAGCAATTCTTTAGTTGTTGTTTATTTGCTGCTGCTTGTTGTCTACTGGGCTGCTTTGATAGAACAAGAAATATAATTCTTGAGCTAATGATTTTGCAAACACAAGAATAAGATTTTTCTATGAGGTGTTCTTAAGAATAATACCTAAAGCTAAAACAATACATTGAAATTGTTTTCATTTTTGATACATGGTAGGGATTACATACTGTAACTTCGCTGGTAAGGTACAAGCACTATAAATCAATAGGTTTACCGATTAACTGATGGGTGTACTTTAACAACAAATATCTAAAAAACTTGAAAATGCTGTTTTCAAAGAACCTCATATTTATTATTGTATTATTGTATTTATCTTATATTGGTTGAGTGAGTTTGTGCACATGATGTCTGCAACAACAATGCTAATAAAATATTTCACATATGTTTTGTCACTTTGCTTGACTTTATTTTCTTCTAACTTAACTATCTCAGCTGTTATTTATTAACCCTTACATACTGTTCATATTCTACACCCTTGCAGTATGTTCCGGGTCAATTTTGACCCAGTCTAAGAATCCCCTCATAAAAAGTATCTTTACCAATTTTTGAACAAAAGATCTATTTAGAGAGCATCAATAGTTGACCTGACTGAGAGTATTTTTATTTTTTTAGGTTTTACACCACTCATTTTGTTCTTCTATCACACAATATCATGTCCTATTTTAACTAAGACATGAAAATATAACATAGCAATAATTATTTAAATGTATTATTGAAACTGAAAATTACAAGAACTTTATGGAACTGTGGGGTTTATTGTATAACCATTACAGACATCCGTTTTCACTGCGAAATCATAAAAAGAAATCTTCATAGTTACCATCTTATCAAAACTATGAATTATTAATTTTTTAAAAGCAATAGATATGTGTCTGATTTGACTATGGACAGACTGTGCCCCATTTTCATCTTGATCCTGGTGGTTGCTCACAGCATCACATTAACTAATATGTCCAAACATACACACACACTTTATGGAACATGGAATATGGGTACTTTTTATTTTATTCATTATGTTAAAAATGCACCGAAAAAGGCAACAGTGTTTTAACAGTCAATTAAATATACTGACTTTCTTTAACAGAAGACACAGAGACTTTGGTTACTGCTACTTTGAAACTAGCTTTAGGAAGAAGTATTGAGGTGTCCTGCATCCTTTTTGCATCCTCTTTCTTTCTCTGACTTTGGGAGCACAGTGACTTCTTACACTATGCTACAGCAAATATGAGCTGCAATTTATGAATTCATCAAGATGTGGTGTCTGTATTCAGTTGACTGGATCACATATCTAATTGCAAGCAAAAAAAAAAAAAAAAAAAAAACATGATATATTTTTTGTTTTACTAAGCACCAATGTCCATAACTGAGACCTTATTATTCTTTGTGATTTGTAGCTGTGCACTGTACAACTGTGACCACCAGAGGGGGCTACAGACCACTACAATTTATCAGGAAATACCATCTGGACGGTATGCTCAGATCTGCAAACCTTCCGTGAGAATACTCAGACACAGGAAAGCAGACTTTAATGGTTTCCTAATCAAAACCCGACCCTGGTAACTGAAACCAGAGTCTAATTTGTTTGCCCAGAGGGACAAAATTGGTCCTTTTTGTCTTTGATGTGGGCAGCAGTAAAATTAATGAGAGCTCTGACCAGTAGTTGTGTGAGGCTTAGAGTGCAAATGTGTGTGTGTGTGTGTGTGTGTGTGTGTGTGTGTGTGTGTGCGTGCGTGCATGGGTGTATGTCATCTTTAAGGGGCAACATTTAGTTCCAGAAGAACACATAAGTATGTAAACAAGCGTATCATTCACATCTGAATGGGAAATAATTTTGACAGCACATGGCAAAAATGTACTCTGGGTGTGTGGGTGTGTTTGTAATTGGAAATCTATTTCATCAGTGTGCTTAAAACTAACTTATGCATCCACAAATTGTTGTTGTGTCTGCTGAGGCAGAAGCATGCAGCATGCACTTAATCTCAGCATCAGCTGACTTGTTACTGAAGAGGACGGTGTAATTATTAAGTCATTAAAGTGAGAAGGCAGGTGTAACACAAGTTTATCAGTTAAAAATGTAATTATTGCACAGCAACAGTGTGTAACAACCAAACAGTAGCAATGGCACACAGGATCAGAAAATCAAAATGACTCCATGTTTGTTTCCTGTTGTGATCATTAATATTAATAGCCTTCAGTAAATAAACTTGTATCCATCCTGTCTCCCTACAATATCCTCTTATGAAAGGATCAGTGGTATGCAGTGTTTACGTTTATTGCCTTGATCCTGTATTGTCACAATCTGGATAACCATTAGACACACCTTAGAAACACACACTAATCTGTATAAAGCTGACACACCTAATACAAAATCACTTCCAGACAAACACACACACTTCCACACACCTTGGGCATGTTCCAAGAATCTACTTTACATCCTACTTATCTAACTTCTCAGAGTGAAACCCGGTCTCAGCTCAAAACTGAAACATAACTTAGAGAGACCTACAAAGTTGTCTAGATAAGCAAGCCAACCTGCTCTTTGAAACAGTGTGGTTTTTTAAATTATTAGGCCACAACTGTCACTAAATTTCAAAAAGACTGCAGTTATATAGTCAGGTAGTCCCTGTCAGCAAAAAGAGCAGATTGAAACCTCAGGACAGTGATTATAGCATTGCTTTACTTGCATATTTGTGCTATAACAAATGTTTTTGCTTTAAATAGTTCTACTGTAGGTTCTCCTTCTTAATCATTTAACATTAATCAACATTTTCCAGACATATCTTTCCTATTATGTGCAACTACGGTGAATTCCAGTCGTACACACACACACAAAACAGGCACCATGACATCACTGGACTCTTTCCAGTATGTCTGTTATTGTTATGGTTCTGTGACCACATTCTACCTCACATTACGATGAAACACACAGAGAACACAAACACACATACACACACACACAATCTGTAGGAGTCCCATCATCCCTGCCACACCCAGCACTGGAGCCACATTTGATGTGGACCCACTAGGGGGTTGATTGGTTAGTGGAAAACTCCTCTCTACATTGTGTTTGTGGTATCATGAATGTAGAAAAGAGTGGGTGGCATGGGCCAGGCAGCTAGATAAGAGGCCGAGTTTTAAGTGACGATAAGACAGTTGTTTGGAATAAAATGTGCAATGTGTTTCCTAACATTTTCCAGTGGGTGCCCTCTGCTTGTGTGGCCAGAGAGGATGTCAATAGTTCATGAAAGTGAAATTGTAAGTATTGATGACTGTATGTCTGACTCGGTGAGATATAAGGAAGCGCTTTGTGTGCCAGTCAGATTGTCCATGACTTGTCTGTGTGTGATGTATTGATCAAAGGGAGAAAACCAGATCATGAGATGAATGTCTGGTCTCTGCCAGACATTGCTATTAGTAACCTCTATCCTTAGGCGGCCTTATTTTGATCATAGAAATATCCACAGAGATAACAGATTAGTCATAAAAGGCAGCCAAAGCCAGCAAGTACACATTTTAAGAATCAAAAACTGACACAACTGTCCTACACACCAGGAGTTCCCAACATTTTTGTTTTATGAAGTCATGTCTACTTGTGATCCATCCTCACTGCTTTCATATGCACATGTTCTCCACCAGAAATCTTCAGTTATCTTATTAGAACAACGTTAGGAACCAGAAAAGGTTAACTATGTTTTACTGAAGAAGACAAAAAACAAGATTCAAGAAAAGTCAGTCAAAATAAATATAAATGATGTGGCTAAATAACTAACCCTAACTTATTAAACACCTTGTGACTAAGATCTATTTTGTGACTCACTGGAGGGGTCTTAGCCCACAAGTTGAAAACCACTGCTATATACCTGCTGTATGCGGTCAAATTGGCTTGATTGGCTTGCTCTGAAAAAATTCAGGTGATGTTTCCTTTCGTATTTGATGGTTGCTATTGGCAGCCTTTATTGCTGCCTTTATTGCTACTTCCTTGCTGTCATTGCTGTCAGCGATATCTGATAATCCCGACTTTATTGAGTATCAGGCCATAAAAAACAGAGAGAAGACTGTCATTTATGAAGAGAGTAAAGAACAATTCACTCTAGGGTTGCCGTACCTGTAGGCCCATACCCATAAAAGGCTTGCTTCCTGGTGGAAGAGGGCAGGGCTATGCACTATGAGTGTGTGTGTACGCGTGTGTGAGTGAGTGAAGCAACAACGGGAGAGATAAGAGAAAGGAGGGCTGTATGAGACGGTAGTGAACACCTGAAGTATTCCGTTGCCTAGCAACCACAGAGCATAATAATGACTCCATGTTGCAAGTCCTCAATTTGTGTGTGGGTGCCCTGTGTGTCATACAGACCTCCCTCTCTCCACCAGGTGGTGTGCCTACCTGTCTGACTGAGCAAGCTGCACGTCATCTCCTGCAATTGCTTCAGCCTGAACTCCTGTAATAATATTAATCAGCCACAAATTACACAAATATTTACTCATTTTTTTTGGACCTGGTAGTGTTATTTCACAACTGCTTATGCCTAAAAAGTATAGAAAAAAGTTTGCCTTTGTGACCAGGACAGTGATATTTTGAAATCCACCTATTTCCAGTGGGGAAAAAGGTGAATACACACATTTTCAATCAAATAAAGTCAGAAAATAATGATGGGAGACTATATTTGATGAAATCTTTTACAGGATAATCATAAATCTCACAAAACAACTAACTTCTTAATCTTTGTGGTCACTTTCTGTAATTTTAGTATAAATACATGATCATTATTATTTGTTGTTTTTTCTGACTTTATGTAAATGAAAATATGCAGATTCACCTGTTTTCCCATTGGTTATGGGTACATTTCAAAATTTCATTGTCCAGGTCACACAGGCAAAGTTGAAGGGAATATTAGTCATTTTCTTTTTAGGCATAAGCAATTAGGAAATAACACTTACTACACAGGAACAAAATGATGTCCTCAAGCTTCATATGACTCACCTGTACAACTGCACAACTGCACAATTGCATTTGTTTCAAATTATTGATTTATGGCCAAATGTTTAGTCACACAGAGAAGCTTTAGACTAATATTACTGTAATATGAGCCACATATAATGGGCTAGAAAAAGGAGCTCTGAAAGAAGATGTTTTCATTCATAGTGGAAATCATTGGTCTAGACTAGTCTAGTCCCTTTAGTGTCCCAGGACCCCTCATGTCTAGGGAGGAAATTATTACTTATAGTATAAGTCTTTCCTTGTCTCCTAGACTGGGGAACACACACACACACACACACACACACACACACACACACACACACACACACACACACACACACACACACACACACACACACACACACATAAACACACTCGCATTATCCCTGCAAAGAATGAGGTAGCCAAAAAATGATGTCATAGCCTGATCACTTTACCCGTCCTCCTCCCAGGACCGAGATGGCAGATCAATGAGGAATGGAAGGAATGAGAGAGAGGAGTCCACGTGCAATTTGTGTGTGTGTGTGTGTGTGTGTGTGTGTGTGTGTGTGTGTGTGTGTGTGTGTGTGTGTGTGTGTGTGTGTGTGTGTGTGTGTGTGTTTAAGTAGTTTGTTAGATCCAGAGACAGAGAGAGACACTGAGAGGGAGGTGAGTTATTGACGGGAACAAGCTCTTTGCTGCCTGTATCCTGAATCACTCAGAGCTGATGACATGACTAATTTCTTATTGATACCATGCCATGTCAGCTATTTGCTACACTGCTTCTTAAAGCTCTACATATTGAGTTGGATAGCACCATCAGCCCACATGGGCCGCAGCCAAGTGTAGCAAGGTCTGACTGATATTAACATGAGGGAATCTCCTGGGAATTAGCCTTTGGTCTCGTTCAGTGGTAAGGTTCATTACGGGGTGGTGTGTATAGGTCACTGGATTCCTCCAGCATGAGGTAAAAGTACTGAGTCATAAAAGGGTGGCCCTGGCCTAACAGACTGTAGACATCAGACATATAATAATACTAGCTTACTATTAGACATTAAAGCAGACACCAATAACAGTAATGTACCAGTCTGCTTGATTTCTCAGGAAACATAGTCATATTTATGAGACCCTGCTCTTAAGTATCTCTATCACCTACTTTATCACTAAGTACAACAAGTACAGAGTGTGGAATCTGAACATGGTCAACAATCCATGCCATAGAGAACTTGAGATCCTGCATCACAACAATATAGGCAACTATGCAGTTTAAAACCAGGGCGGTGTCAAACAGCTGGCAGAGACTTGGGTACAAATATTGGACAGAAGATGACGAATTACCAGACAAGGAAAGGCAGAGAGGTGGACGTCACGCACACTTGGACTTCGTAGTTTCATCATAATATCCACAAGTTAAGTGGGTCAAAGTTAACCAGTAGAAACTGCACTACATGGGTGCCCTTCTGTGAAATGTCTCAGTTCCAAATATAGACATGGGGAAACAACCAGCACATACATAAAGAGGTAGGAGACACATTCATTATATTCACCAAAATAATGACAATAATAGACTGTTTGAAAACACAAATATCTTTTCTTCTCTTATTAAATTTAGTGCAATTTTTCACAGTACTGCATCCCAGTAACACCTGGTATATGATAATTGTATAAACCCTTCAAATATATGCATGCTATTTAGGCAACAACTTATTACTGACGGTAAAGTATCATTAAATCCATAGGAACTCTCTTTTAACAAGATCTCATCACACTACCACTACCACTATCACATGTAATATCATACTGGAATTGCTTTCGGGATGACTTATAATTCCTTATTTTAGCATTGTTTGGCACCCTAGAGACTAAAACACATCTTCATTTTATTGGTTAAATAAATATCCATAGATGCAAATTTAAGAGGTAAGAAGACTAAAGTCGTGGTCTTCATGAGGGAAGGCAAACAGTACTATTGATTTTAATCATTTGCTATTAATACAAATTTTGTTTTTGTTTTGTTTAAATATTAATATGACTCTAGTTGGAAATATGTCTGTTGTGAATTGCACAATGTACTTTGTTGTCATTTTGTTTTACAATGAACATCAAAGATTTAAGATCTAGATTCTTAAACCCGCATTGACTCATTGTTTTTGCCACTTGGGGGCACCATAATCAAGCTGTAAACACAACATTGACATATTATCACCCTTTATGTTGATATGGTGAAATCATTAGCAAACAGTAGCTAACTTACACATCCATCAGACTTGAGGAAACATTAGCATCCATTTGGGGTTGTGTTTTTGGCTAAATTTCCTTTTTCAGTTTCCCTTTACTCAGCTGTTACAGACGCTTTAAATTATATTTATTGTTTTTAAATCTGTAAATCTAGCAATTATTCAATAAATTTGCAGATATTAGTGCTATTTGTGTTAAAATATGTGATGTATCATGCACCATGTATCTTTCACCACCCTTCACGTTAATCTCATACCAACAAGCTTTTCTACATTCCAATTTCAAATGACTACTGCACATAAATTACACAAATGAGTCCTTTAGATTGAGTGTAAAAGGACCATCAGAGTCCTGACCATCCTGAGTACCCATGGAGTAAACAAGACAAGGCAAGCATGGTAAAACTATTTGTGCAGGATTTGACACGATAACTTGTCATGAAGATCTTTGCCCTGGGATTTTTTTGTGGTAAGAATCAGATAAATGTTATATGTGACTTCCCTAAGCAAGGGTGATGTATTGTCTGGCAACATGACATGGTTTGTTAATGTTTTTGTTCTGAAGAACAAACCTAAATGCTTAATATGAGTTTTTAAGCAATTTTCCTCAGAAATCAAACATGGTAGAATGCAAAACATCTCATATCAAACTTTAAACAGCCTAATCTCAGGTTTGTTATTGTGTTAATGGGTGGAGGAACATTGTGATAACAGTTCGATGAGCACTCAGTCATACCTCCCCCTCAGCACTAAGTGGCACTGCGCAGGCTTTTAAAAGACATGATAGAGACAAGACATCCAGCACCAACCATGGAAAAATAAACATCAGCTGTCAATAGGGTATGTTTTGGAAATTATGATGCAGGTTGGTGCACACACAATTTAAGGCAGGACAGCATGATGGCTCAGTGATACACAATAAGCCTTTATCACCAATGACATTTTGACATGACAAATACAGTGCATCCGGAAAGTATTCACACCCCTTCACTTTCCCCAACATTTTGTTATGTTACAGCCTTATTCCAAAATTACTGAGTAGAGACTTCCATCTGGCCACTCTACTATAAAGGCCTGATTGGTGGAGTGCTGCAGATATGGTTGTCCTTCTGGAAGGTTCTCCCATCCCCACAGAGGAACGCTGGAGCTCTGTCAGAGTGACCATCGGGTTCTTGGTCACCTACCTGACTAAGGCCCTTCTCCCCAGATTGCTCAGTTTGTCTGGGCGGCCTGGTGGTTCCAAACTTCCTCCATTTACAAAGACCACTGTGCTCTTCGAGACCCTCAATGCTGCAGAAATGTTTTTGTACCCTTCCCGAGATCTGTGCCTCAATACAATCCTGTCTCGGAGGTCTACAGACAATTCCTTGGCTTGGTTTCTGCTCTGACATGCACTGTCAACAATGGGGCCTTATATAGACAGGTGTGTGCCTTTCCAAATCATGTCCAATCAATTTCATTGTAGAAACATCTCAAGGATGATCAGTAAAAACAGGATGCACCTGAGCTCAATTGTGGGTGTCATAGTAAAGGGTGTGAATACTTATATACATGCAATATTTCAATTTTTTATTTTTAATACATTTGTAAGAACTTTTTTTTCTTTGTTATTATGGGTTATTGTGTGTAATTTGATGATTTAGAAAAATAATAAGGCTGTAACATAACAAAATGTGAGCAAAGTGAAGGGGTGTGAATACTTACTGGATGCACTGTATGTAAATAGTACAATAAATGATAGCAGAATTTCACATATCTGCTCCAGTTTTCAGGGTCCTACTGTTGAGCATACTGGCTCACTGTCACATTGTCATGACTTACTGGGACAAAATAACTAAGCCATCATTAGTATTACTGTAAAGTAATATTGTAGTATTACTGTAAAGTAATACTAATGTATGCTTGAGTAAAAGTATGCTTGAGTAAAAGTATAAGTATAGCAAGTATACTACGGACCATGTACATGTAGTGTACTAGAAAGCATACTAATTTAATACCTCTTCGGACTAAATTGGAACATTTTTAAGTTTATAAAAGTATACTTTAAGTATACTTTATACGCTCATTTTAAGTTTACAAAAGTACACTTTCAATTATACAACAAGTACACTCATCTATATACTACTAGTGTACTAGCCTTTTCTTTATACTTTTCAGTATAAGCCAAGTATACTTCACTATACTATTCTTAAGTATATAAAATATAGTATATAAAAAGTAAACTTCAAGTATACTGCCTCAGTTTTAGTAATAAAATAAGTATACTCGTAATACACTTGAATAAGCTACTTTTTGCTAAGGGAAGTTGAAATGAAAAGGACAGGCTTGTCTTAACAGCAGAAAGTTTGGTGTTTAGTGACTATCATTACGCACTAATCGTCACTGCACTATTTTGGCAATGAGTATAAAATAAATTAATCTATGTTTTGAACTGGCAGCAATATTACAAGTGTGCATGAACAGACATCAGTATCTCTGCAAGTCCAGACATAATTTTGATATTAATTCGATTTTTATTATTGTTGTGAGATGTAATCAGCTTTGTTGCATGATGTCACCATGAAGTCTAGTCAAGTCAATTTTATTTATATACCGCCAAATCACAACAGAAGTTAGCTCAAGGGACTTTTTACATAGAGCAGACCTAGACTGCACTCTTCAATTTACAGCGACCCAACATTCCCCCATGAACAGGCATGTTTATTTTATGTAAAGACCTTTCTAATTTTCTGTTACGCACTGCACAAAGGTCGAAAGAAAATATACAGTGTCTTTTGGTCGGTAACACTACATGTAAACATAACTTTGCTTGAATCGTAGATAAAATTAAGAATGATTCAGATTCAGATTCAGATAATTTATTGTACCCTTAGGTAAATTTGGTTAACAGTGAGTGATTCATGTCATGTTGTTACGCCCACAGACAGACAGTACATACCAAAGCATGCCAATGAGCTATTGGTATACAGGGGATGGTTACAGCTAGTCAAGTTTGCATGCAATCAATCTTTAGCATAAGCTGATTTGAGTTTTGTAAAATGTTGCCATGTCTACACTTTCTCATGCTTTCATCTCCATAGGTGATGATGTAGGACATATGTCGAAATAGCAGCAGAAGGGAAAAACCGGAGACATGTTTGGGTTATTGTAGTGCTGCGAGTCAGCAGGGTGGAAGCAGGCGGAGAAGGCCTTCTATTGTTGTGGAGAAAATGGAAACTCTCACACTGCCAGATTCCATCCTACCAGTGTGGTCACGGTGGCAGCACTCTGATAAGCTTCTTCTGAATTGATCTCAAAGAGCCTGTTGTCCTGATCTACCACATAAAAAATATTTCACTCTTTTGAATACCTCAATGGCCGATTTCCAGACAACAGCCTGCAGGCTTGTGAATGCGTACATTGATGTCTGGTTGATCTGATAAAGCATTTGATTGACAGGTCACCTGTGGGAAGTGCCATTGTTCTTCTGTATGTATCTGCCGATTGAAGCAGATGGGGTCTTGCACCTGGTTGAACTCTTCAGTGCCACACTATTATGATAGGCTCTCTACTTGCGTCAAGTACTGCAGTCACTGCTGGCAGGCTGTCTTCTTTTCTCCACCCACAGCATCCATTCCACAGTATCAGTGGATTTGAACACAGAATCAGAGTTTGGATGGAAACCATGGCAATGACTTCTTACCACAGCAGTGACTGGTCACCACAGTCACCACAGCACTGGGCAAAGCTTCTGTAGACAGTTACAGAACCACAATGTTTTCCTCCACTGGTCTCTAAAAATTATCACTTTATGGCTTCTGAGCTTTTTTTGATACTGCAATCTTGAAGCCTTCTTTACAAAAGATTTTTCTATCTCTTTTTCTGTGTGATATTTACACTGCAGCCTGTCCAAACAACAGTTGAGAATTGAATCTGGAAGTATTTATTTTGGATATATATTTAGCTTATGACCACCGGCTTGGATCATGCCAACCATGCTAACTAGCTGGGGTAGAGCTATATTTACAGAGGGCTGGGCATCCATCATCGCAGTGCAAAAGCACGGACAGCCACAGAGCGAGGAAGGGAAAGTGTGGCCCATCAGTCACCACAGTCCAATCCCAGGGCTTGCCTATTTAAAACACCTCACAATTTGACCACAACAGTGCCACAGGTCACACTGTACTACCAGACCTACAGCGCAGGTTAAACATCTGCATCATTACAACATACCACCTGTAAGCATGCACATGTGCATACCTATACCCATTCTCTAAATGCATGTTTTTTAGCATGCACATATACAGTACATGCATCCTCAGTGAGCCCAGACTGGAAGGTGTCGGGTGACAGAAGAGAGGGGAGGTGAGAAAAAAAAGCTGATGGTGACACCTGGGCTTTCTGCCCTGGCACACTGCACCTGAATGACATCACTCAGACACAGACAAAATAACACATCAACTGTCAAATACAAGCGGGATAGACTGTCTGATACTGCAAATAGACGAGCAGACAGAGAGGCAGGCGCACAGCCTGCAATGACAGATAGTGTTAAAGCAGACAGACAGACGGACAGGCACAAGGTCAAAGAATGGCTGGCAGACATGCTGTGTCACTGCTCAAGACAGAAACTGACTTTCCTGCATTAAGTTGTTGTCTTTGACTTGTAGCACGAGTGTACTTATGTAGTAATGGTACATGACAATATGATACTTTGCAGCAAATGTGTTTGTGCATACAAATGTTTGCTGCTGTATTTTTTATGTTTTTTAAAACATTTTCACTTTAATACATTTTGCTGCAGGTACGGCATAACACTTTAGTAAGGAATGAAAAGGTAAAGGAGGATTAAGACAAAATTTAAGGGATGTAATTACTTTGCGATTTGGCAAGATTAAACTCTAGCTTTTGTGCATTTTTGTTATTCCTGTGGTGGTTTTTCCTTTATTTAGTTAAGGATAGCCAACTTTTTGTGTTTATCAGTAATGCCCTGCCTTAGTAAAGTACAGTGAGGTGCTCGATACAACCACAGTCTTTTGTGCTGACCAGTGAAAAGCCCCAGCGGAGCATTTGGGGCTTACTGTAAGTACCTTGTTTACCACAATAACCATTGTTGAGGTAGATGACAGCAGTTGCTATCCATCCCACACAGATTCTCCCGCCCTCTCTTGGGATTTAAATCACATTCAAAGCAAACTTGTGACCCCCCAGTCACAAGATGGCTTCGTACCCAGCATCAAGTTTGCACCCAGCTTCTGTTCTAAGCTCCATGTGTGGAAGTGTATATGCACTGATAATGTAGGTTGCACTAATGCATTGCAGCATGGTTTCTGATGGGTTGGCATCTTCAGTGTGGGGGCAAAGTCGTTAGCACGTCGGAGTAGCGAAGAGACCTGCCATGTAGGGACATTTGTCTGTGAGCTTAGAAACACTGAAACCCAAGAAGCCTCTCAAATCCCCCCAACTGACTGCCTCTGGGGTATTAATAACACTCTCTCTCTCTCTCTCTCACACACACATACACACACACACACACACAGATAGACACAGACTCCCATCCATCCACTGATCAACAATTATTCTGATGGGGGCTGGAAAAGAGTGTTATCACACGCTTAATCCTTGGATAGTGAAAGTTTAAAAAACATGTACATTCACCCCTCCTCCACAATTCTTACATACTTCCACAGACAAATACACCTCAAACAAAGAGTAAGGGGTTCATGTTAATGTCGGGGTCATGTCTGGGCTGTAATAAGGGTGTGTGTATGTGTCCAGTTTAATGACATCATGTAAATGAACACCCCCAGCTACCCGCCGTCTCCTGACCATGTGAATGCACGAGCCTCCTGGATGGTGAGGTCATGATGGTCTGTAGATCCTTGTCATGCAGGGAGGGTGACTGCTAAATAGAGAGTAAGGGCTGGGGGGTATGCTGGCTATGCACACCCAGTATACTGTGTATACTATGTATGGTTCCCCCACCTTCACCTTTTTACTCAGTGCACCCACTTCCAACACCAGCTGTGTGTGCATTATTCTGCTGCTAGTGGCAAAACTGCTCTGCTTGTTGTATAGTTTTTAGATAGACAGATATAAATGCAACACAAAAAGGCCAAGATTGTCTTGGCAGTAAACTTGAGTCACAGCTGCTCCAGTCGGCAAGAGCTGTGTTTTATGACCTCTGAGCTGAGAACAGGGACTACACATACAGTTGCTCAGATACGTGCTATAAATCGTGTACGTGTTGATAGCTGTAATCTGTGACGTGTGTTTGTGTGGTGTGTGGTGTCACCGGCTCAAGAAACAAAACTAGGGGGAGAATGAAACAGGTGGTGAGAGTAAAAGTGTTTGTATTTATCGCCAAGTGTCATATATAAGGTTTATTGTCATTATTCTATATATTATCATGGCCCTAGTATTACTTTGGAAAAGTACTCCAACAGCGCTTTGGAAAAGTACCACAAACCACAGGGACAGGGAAGCCTGCGCTGCATTCCTGAGTTGTGAGAGTGGTAATCACTCAGTGTGATGTCATCACAGGTTCACAGGTCCTGCTCACATTCATGCCCAGACAGAGCACCGGTGTCAACACACACACACACACACACACACACACACACACACACACACACACACACACAAACACACATTCATCGGGAAGGAATATTTTATTTCCTCTGTGGAGATAAGAAAATGTTCCTCAAGACACATTATAGGAACAAATAAAAACGATGAAGACAAATCACTTTATTACAACATCAATGTATATGTATAGAGATTCATGGTTCCCATATAATGAATTGTCTGAAAGTGTGCAAGCATTACCTGCAGGCATTTTGTGATAGCCTTGCTCCCACATGATGTGTGTATAATTAATCTCCTTCAACTCCCAGACAGTGAATCCTTATAAAGATGCTCTGAGTTTTCTCAACCAGCAGGTTGGCATTTGTGGTCTTGATATATCTCAACAAATTATCATGACATCATTTGATACTCCAATGATTTTTTCGGACTAATCACATTTATGTTCCCCTCAGGATAAATTGTGATTACTTAGGTGAACCCTTAACTTTTCCTCTAGCCACATCATCAGGTTAAATTTTAACCTATAGTTTGACAAAATATCTGAAAACTTATGATATTCCCATCAGCCATGTTTATGCAAACACACTAAACTAAAACGATGAACATGGCAAACATTCTATCTACTAAACATCAGCGTTAGCATGCTAATGTTAGCAATTAGCTAAAATCACTGCCACTATAGTCTCAGAGAGTGGCTAGCTTGTTCAAACTATAACAGTGGCCCAGTTTCCAATCATAAACTTCTCAAAGTTGTATTAACACTGACATTTCTATTGTTGTCCAATAATCTGAAATGTCAGACCCATAAAATTACACTGAACGGACCAATACAATAGCTGATATTATCTGTGATTCAGGTGAACTCTTCTCCCTTGATTCATCACAGTGGTCAGCTTCTGTGTGTCAGCAATGTCATCAGACTGTCTGTCTGCTTGGATTGGGTTTATTTCCAGTATTGTTCATGTCAAACAGAACATAGCTGTCTCCCACACATCCTCTGCATATTTCACGTAATCCATGAGGTGCAGCTGAGACCAATGGAATACTCACTCTGTGGATGTGAGTGTGGTCCATGATAGAAAAATAAACAGGAACTTTTCATCATGGGAGGCGTCGCTCAGTCAAGGAAACCCAGGCAGACAGTCATAGTTGTGACAAATGGTTTTTCTCTCCAAATCAACACACTCCTCTTCTATATATCCATTTCATGCTGGCTTGTGAAAAAGTAAAAGAAACCACACGTTTCCAAAAAAGAGCCTGGAAAGCATGCTTGTGTTGGCAAAATGCACCATTTAACTGCTGGGCTTATAAAAAAAGACTATTTGTCTCAGGGATTCCCCTCACATACTACACACACACACACACAGTAACTGCCTGGCTTGTCTGCAGAGACATTTAGTCTTTCAAAAGCTCAAAAGCAGCATTGTGTAAAGGTCAGGAGAGTCTGTTGAATGGAGATCTATCGTTGTGACATTCTCCCTTCTGTGAGAAAGCCAGATCCTGTTACATAGGCACTAGAGGAGAGCTGGATAAAAGGCATTGAGTGGTGTGTGTGTGTGTGTGTACATGCTGGAGCAACAGAGCACAGACAGTGCTACAGACTACTAAGATTCTGATCTTATTATGACTGTGTATCTTAGAGGCATCAGAGATGAGTCAGTAAATCATAGGGGTATCAATGATAACTTTCGTCAAAGGGTGTCTTCATGAAACAACCCTCCCATGAACACATAACTTATCCTGATACTGGCTCTATTAAATATTAACTGAGGTGGGGTAAGTTACGCTCTCTCTGGGTTGTAAGTGAACTTTCAGGTGCAGAAACAGTGATATGAGCTAATACTGAATAGGCCATTAGGTTAGTTTTATTTTTAAAAAACAACTGTTCTGGTGGTGGAAGAGCCCTTTTCAAAAGTTATCATAGATTTTGTCGGCCTAAAACTAGGAAAAGTAACAAGTTTTTGTTGACCATCATGGATGTGACAAAGGCTGTCCCTTTCAGAAACATTAAAGCTAGAATTATCATAGAGGCATAAGTGGGTTTCTTTTCAGTTTGGGTTACTGTAATAAGTGCAGCATGTCCAGGGAACCATCTTTGTGTCAGGTGTTTTCCGGGATGTCTTATGAGCTTGGTATTTAGCGCGTAGTTTCCTCAACATATTATCCCCATGTCAGGGAGTACTTGAACAGGCTCATCAGACATTGAAAACCATGATCAAAACCTACAGTGTTGAGTTCCCTGGGGATTGGGATGTCACTCTCCAATTTCTGCTTTTTGCTATAAGAGATTCTGTGAGTGAATCTACAGGTTTCAACCCTGACTTTAAAGGCCACATATGGTGCTTTTCCACTACACAGTTCCAGCACTACTCAGCTCAACACGGTTCCAGGAACGACCTTTTCCATTACAAAAAGGTACCTATTCAACGTGGGCAGGGTCGTCATAGCACGGCTCAGCGATACTGCTGTGACTTCCTTTTATACGCGACACAAACACATAAACAATGGAGGACATGCAGGCGATGGTGTACTTGCTGCTGTATGTGGCTGTCACACACAAAGCAAGAAAATTGAGCCGTATGGCTGTAACGCTGTTGCCGGTATTTAAAAATGCCGGGTTTGATTCTTGTGTGGGACGGCTCATGACTCTTCCAGCGACAACTCTTCTGACCAATCAGTGGCCGGCAGTCTGTTGACATCACATTTAGTGTCGGCTCGGCTCGCTTGGAACCTCAGCAGAGCAGGTACTAAAAAAGTACCAGGTACCAGATACTATCCCTAGTGGAAACGCAAAAAAAAACGAGTCGAGTCGAGTTGTGCTGGAACTGTGTAGTGGAAAAGCGCCATTATAGTCTGCATGTCAGGTTGCTAGGGAAAATCTCTAACAAACTGTGACAAAGTGGGTGAGAGCACACCATTTGTGAAGAACGACAGCGTCAGCCTGAACGATGGAGGTGATAATATTGCACCTTTGTTAGCTATTCTAGTGTTCAAAACACTATGCTCAGGCTGATATGTTGCACTTTGTTGTGACTATTCCGTGCTACTTTTACCTCTGGAGCTCCCATCCAACGATTCAGCCAGACTTTTTTTTGGTCCATGTCTAAAAATAAATACGTTCACATGTGATTTTGTTGTTCTGTTTTTTTTTGCCACAATGTTTGGGGATATGTGGTCTTTTACATATTTGAAAAGAAAATATTGTATTGTCACTTTCATAGAACTGGCTTCTTTATTTTTTTGGCTTTTTGCCTTTATTGATTAGTAGAGAGAGACAGGAAACAGGAGGCGGAGAGGGGGAATGACATGCAGGATAGGACCGCTCGGTGCAGGATTAGAACCGGGGTCGCCTGCAGCGAGGACTGTAGCCTCTACACATGGGGCGGGTGCTCTACCCACTGAGCGATGCTCAACCGCGTGTCCAATTCGCTTTCTGTGAAGTTCTTCTTTTTTCCCGTCTTACTCATTCTTTTGTTTTAATTTTCTGATCATGCAGAGAGGGGAATCTCAGGTGCAGGGCCCATTTGAATATGATTTGCGTATTTAAATGGGGGCATGGACAGGGAGGGGTCGGGTACTCCAACACGTGCGCTCAATTCCACGTTGATTGGGATGTACAAAGGAAATGTGCTTGGATTCATGCGTACGCACAGATTCATACATCTGGATGTTTTTGTGCGTACAACATTTTCTGGATTTGAACATACGCCATGTTTCAGTAGGAAATCTAAGGATGTCTTTGTACATGAGGCCCTAGGTCCTTGCTCTTGTGCCACAGCGAGTGTCTGGTCAGAGTGTGTCATTTTGTGATCCGTATACAGTTTTGAAAAAGGTTGGCAACAAAAACTATGTGATCAGCACTCCTGAGGCCCTCAGGCTGAGGGTAGGCAATAAAACAGATTATGGTTATTATCACTATTATTAACCTATTAAAGTAGTACCATCCTCATTCATGTGGACCATCTGTTGCCTATGCAACTATGGGACAGATATCAGATGTGGATATTAGTGGAGAAGTGGACCCTGTTGGGTTCTGTTTGAGGAACTCCAAAGTGTCGAGATCACTTGAGGCTCAGCTGGGGCATTTACCGTCACAGTGGCAGTCTCAATTCAAGGCTCTGATAGCTGAGTTCCTCTCCCTTTTCCAGGATGTCCCAGGGCGTACAACTTATTGACTATAGGAAAGTAAATCAGGTGACCAAAGCTGATGCCTTCCCCATTCGCAGATTGGAAGATTGCACAGACCACATAGGTAGAGCTGAAGTTGTGTCCACATTGGACTTATTGAAGAGTTAATGGCTATCGCCAATGGGCTGAGCTCAGTCGTGATCTATATTAACAATGTGGTTGTGCACAGTAGCACATGGGTGACAGCTCTTTAAGAGGTTGCAAGAGGCAGGGCTTGTTGTAAATTTGCCAAAATGTGAGTTTGGAAAAGGGCAAGTAACCTACCTTGGACATCATGTGGGTCAGGGAAAGATTGATGCCCTGGCATGCAATGGTAGAAGCCATCTTTGATCTTCCCTCACCAAAGAGCAGGCGAGAAGTCATGTAGTACTGGGTATGTATGGTTTCTACAGGAGATTTGTTCCAAACTTTGCTGCGGTTACTGAGCTGTTAACAAACCTCCCTAAGAAAGATGCCAAGTTTGTTAGGACTGAAGCCTGTGACCGTACCTTTGTTCATACACCAATATAGCCGAAAGCTATATTGGCACATTAACCTATGTGGCTTGCACCCAATTTTGATGCACTGTTCAAACTTGCAGTGGAAGCATGTGACATTGGCATGGGAGCAGTGCTCTTGCAAGCAGATGCAGCCAGAATAGACAGACCAGTTGCTTGCTACTCAAAAAAGCTAAATATACATCAGAAAGCTTATTAGACTATTGAGAAGGATGCTCTAGGTCTTGTCTTGGCCTACTGTGTGCTTGGATATCGGGAGCTGGTGTTGGGGGAGTTGTCGGAGTTGGCTTTTGGTGAAATTTGGTTTTGTTGATTGGCAGCAGAAAGGAAAAACACTGAAACTGAGACCTTCCACACACCACCCCTTGCATTTTGTATACACCTCAACAAACTGAAAAAACTAGATCCGAGAGCGGACTGGCCGCAGAGACTGATGAAAACCAAGACAGACATCAAGGGGACTGTCAGGTCGGAGTCACTGCCCTTGGAGCATGTGAATAGATGACTGGGTGAGTCCCAAACCCAAAACCCCTCCAGTTAGGAAAGTGATCACACTAACCCAGGTAATCGAAGGTCTCATATCCACATTCCATGTAGGGATTTGCAGGTGCCTGTTAGGAGCTAGGTTAGCCTTAGTAGGCTAAGTAACAACAAACAAGCCAAGGGTAGCTAAGCAACGGTAACACTTTGTTTATTTTACAATCAGTCAGGAAAAAGCTAGGGAAATAAAACAACAATTATCTGTATGGGTATGACAAAATATGTTGTTTATAATTAAAAATAAATAAATAAATCTCTGAACCAATTATTCAATAATTAGTAGCAGGAGGAAAGCAAATCTCTTAAGAAAGTGAACCACAGGAAGGACAGGGAAATGTTTCATGTAACACACGAAGACCCGCAAATTGGCCTTTTCACATTTACTTAATCTGTATCTTCGTCTTTTTTGTCTTTTTGCCCCTGTATTCTTTTTCACTCTGTCGCCTCTATGTTTCATTAATATGTATTTTCTAGTATGTGTATTTCCAGTTTGGCAGCAAGTCAGCGGCACAGCAAATATTTACTGAGGAATGCCTGAGGAATAAATTACAGGAATGGCAGAAATAACAGAGCTGACAAGCTGGCAGTAACAATCTCTGTTACTGAGCTGCAGTTACACTTTCATTTGGATTTGGAACTATGATGTGATTTTTTTTAAATTCACATCTGTGTTATGGTAACTTCAGGCAGTTTTTTTTTTTGCACATCTAAGAGTAGTGGCATGGCCAGTGGTGTTTCCTGTAGGTGTGTCTGAATCCATTCCACCTACCTGAATCACTAGATCAGCTTAACCAACCCTAAACTGTAAAATATATGAACGCCTTATCTAGACTTTATCTATTGAGCTACCAACCGTTAGAGCCCAGGCCAGTTTTATGGTAGTTCATATAGACATTCACCATTCACTGACTATGACTGAGAGTATAGGTAATAGAACTACATGTGTACTAGATTATGTGACATTTTTGCTTTCATTTGTCCTCTATTCACTGATTAAAAATCATAGGAATGTCTTAACATTCAACTGCTTTAAAGTTTTAAGAGTCTGACTGATTTTCTGCATAGATAATGTTAGATGATTGAATGTTGGGGCACATCCAGGGTTTGGAGAAATGTGAAAAAGTCCTGTTTAAATCATTCATCATTACAAAAGAGTAGGAACGGCATTACAAAATGTGTGTTTAGAAAAAAGAAAATGTGGCAACAACTAATAAAGAGAAAAGTTTGCCATTAAATACTGAACACATCCAACATAACACAATTCAATACAATCCCTGCATGAGACCTGATATGGTTTTTCGTTCTCTTTCATGTGTCTGCATGGCTTAAATGACAATAAAAATCCTTGGTCCATGATCCCAAGTTATTGTTCAGCACGAGTAGAAAAAAAGGGATATGGGTCTGGGTACATCTCACACCCAGTGCAACTTCTCTTATTTCTTGTGCCATGTCACTTTCTCAATTGTCACCACCTTGCATCATACCACTTTCCTGATGTGATGCAATAGCACTGAGTCACTAGTTGAATGAACCCTGGTTCAAGTTGAAGTTTCCTGTGAAAGATTCAGTGATGTGGTTGTTAGAAATGTCAAACATACCTGACATGCATGTGCAAGGCCTGAGACAAACACGTTATGGAAACAATTTAGATAATCCTTGGATTGTTGTGCTACTGTGAGTATTTAGAGGAATGCTGTGCAACCTCGAAAGTATTCCACCCTCTTAAAAGACATTCATGAGTGCTCTGGCTATTGTTATAGTAAATGCATGTGGACATCTCATCCATGCTGTTACCGCATTGTTTTCCCTTCTCAGTTGCCAGCAGCTTCATCGTGAGATCAAACTTCAATAAAGCCTTGTATGACCACAACAAGGTTTTCACCTGGTCTTTGCCACCCTGGAGAGTCAGAACATACAGAGGCGTGTGCGATCAAAGGATTAACCACACTCAAGACTGATGCTCTTTCATGTCAAACAACAGTGTGGCCTCTGACTGAAAGCTGCTGAAAGCATTTCTGAAATATTCTGGGTGAGAAATGTGATATGTTTGTTGGAAAAGGAGCTTTGAAGTTACCTGAGTGCTGCTTCATCATGCATTTACTCAGGTTACAATAGCTGGCATCTGTTCTAAAACAGAGAGAGAAAAAAACACAGCTGTGTAAAACAGTGCAATCTCTGTGAGTCAGGTTTCCTTGTGTAAATCATGTTCCCTTCAGGTCTTACTGGTACAGAGGTGAAAGAAGGTGGCCCGAGGATACACTTGGCACACTTCCTCTGCTCTCCCTCCTTTATTGGCTCTCTTACATCCGGCCACCTTCATCACATTCCGGTGTTTTCGTGTCATAACGTGACTTTCAACTGAGTGTGCGTGTGTGTGTATAAAGTGTGTATGTCAATGTGGTGAGCGATCATCCCACTGAAAAGATAAGTCATCCCCTCTATTACCTCCAGTATTAACTTAAATCAAAAACCCTTTGTTTTCATGGTTGCTAAACCTAAAGCAAACTTAACCCTTAACCCTAACCCTAACCCTTTTTTCCCTTTTTTCCCTTTTTTTCACTTTAAAAAAGGCAGTACACAAGTCCACAGGTTAACCAAATTTATCTGAGAGACAAAATGAACAAAATCTGAGACTAAATTTAACCATAAACTTTACTGTAGATTTGTCCATGCCAGTGGTCCCACAGTGCATTGTTCAGAAACCCCAATTGTTTGACAAACTACAACAAAAACCCACTGCTCCGTCGGCCTGTTGCTCCAAAAATACACACCGTCCCTGGAGCTTTTTTTGGTCTAAATATGTATTTGACTTACAAGTGATCTTTTCAACCCAAACCATGATTTTTCCCTAACCTTAACCAAGTGGTTTATGTGCCTAAACCTATCCAGAGCTTAACCACCATTGTCACACCATAAAACTGTTTAACAAGCGTGTCAAGATATTTCATATATTATATTCATGATATTTCACAGACCATTAACCATTCAGCAGGACTGGGACAGAAGTATGTAGCCTGACATGAAGAGACAGAATACAAGCATCAAATGTAGACAACTGAATCCCAAGAAAACAACACATTTTTTTAGTAGTACACAAGACACAAATCACATCACATCATAAAAAACAACAGTTCAAAATTCAGTGATTAAAAAATGAATAAAATAAAAGGTTAGACATACCAGATACCAAGGAACTCTGAGCTTTGCCTTAAAGCTAAAAGGATTTGACCCATCCTTATTTAAAGTAGGCAACTGACTGAATGACAGAAACAGCAAAATACATGCTTGTTGACATATCATATCTCCACTTACACACTGTTAAATGTCAGCCATGAACTCTGAAAATAAAGTGATAAACTTAAGTCATGAATCAAACAACAATGCGACTTCTAAACTGACAGTGCTTTAATGATCCACATTAAACTTATTTCCATTGGTAAGTCTTTGAAATGACCTTATCTCAGCATGTAAATGCACTACACATTTACCATCACTGCATAATAAATCCAAATTTAAAAGCCTTGGTGCCCCACCGTCTCCTAACATAACAATGTTACATAGTCATGTTGCTTACTAATGTTTGGCATGCCTGCTGTGCGTTGGCTGTGGCAGGAACATACTTTAGAATATAGTAAAGCTGTAACAGGATTTTACACACATACCATAGACACAAAGCAAAGGCTCATAAAGCAAAGTCTCTCTAACGGGAAGCTCAGCTCTCAAAGCAATAAAACTTTTAAGAAATGCTTCCATTTGGAGACCAAGAATGCCAAAAACAACCAGGAAATGTTTCTTTGAGAGCTACTGTATGTGTAAAAATACAGGCATAAAACTGAAATATCAGTTTCGCATTGGTTGTGCCCATACCCAGGGGGATTGTGGGAAAGTACTACCACCATGCCAATGGCTCCCCATTGTGGAATTGTCTGGATGTCTGTGTGTATTGTCTGCCCGCCTTCAAATGCCCAGGCAGTGCTTATTTTTTCCATTTATTCATTTGAAGGTCAAGAGTTCTACAGTAAGACACACAAAGATTTCTTCGATGAGGCAGAAAGCTGGTTGAAAACCCCCTCCTTTTACCCTTTTATCCTCACAACAATCACACTTCCTCACTTCAAAGACTTTGTTATTTCAGCTTTTCCGTGTTTATGGAGCACAGACTGAATATCCAATGTTGTACACGGTTAGCTAGTGAGGCCATATCCTTTTAAACTGTACTCTACCATTAGCTCAAACAATCTATAAACATCAGCTATGTTCTGTTTATAAGTTTTTAGCTCAAAATTATCATCTGCGTGGAGGCCACCAGCATTTCCATGGCATCAGAGTGATCTCACTGGGCCACCCTCTCTTGACGTCTCTTCATTTGTCATTGCTACCAGTGTGGGCCCTCTGCTCTGTTCTCTTCTTTCCCTTCTCCTTTGACAGTACAGTTTCAAGGCGGCACAGGAACTGGTCAGGGAGGAATGTGGTGGCACAGCGGCGTGACACAGACAGAGCACCCACACAGACACAACAGAATTGGAAAGAGGAGGAGGAAAAGAAAAAAGGTGCTGTGTCCATGAGGTGCTGGGACTTTCTGACTGGGGCATTTGAGTGTATTAAAGAGAAAAAACTAATTATCAGTGGGTGACAAAGAAGTAAAGATGTTAAAGTAACCACAATGGTTCAAATAAAGCAAGGAAGCTGTTTGTGTGTGGCCTCCTACATTCCCAGCTGTCATTTTTCTTATGAATAAAAAGTCAGTCTATGACATATTGAATCAATGAACCATGTGTTTTGTTCTTTTTAATTGTATGTGTTTTTACAGTGTGTATGCAGGTGTGTGTATTATTGGTCTGTATCTTAGGCTGTATTCACACCGAATCCAGGAATGTGTGAAAAAATGCAGTCTTTCCACTTATTTGTATGCGCACAGTGTGTTAACACTGCAACCACATAGGGCTCACCAAAAAACCACAGCGGAACAGCAAGAAGTTGATCCAGACCCAAGTTTTGCCAGAATGCAACCTACTTGAATGCACGCGCATACTCTTTGTAATGTGAACGCCGTATTTGACAGTTTGCCTCATGATCATTGCAATGAAAGATATTGCACCATGAAAACTTTACAAAGTTGTAAAATCCTGTGTGAGTGTTACAAACTGCTGCACAGTGTTTTGTATTCTGATAAGTCCTTAAGTGACTTTGACTCCAACATGACATCCTGGATCATATTTCATTGTTCATTCAACACGCCCCCACCACCGAAACTCCCTGCGTCATAGTGCTGGACTGCTGGGTTTGGTCTGAATGCAGCTTTACAGTAACTGAGGAATCCACTTATGGTTTGAGGGCTCATAACAGGCCAAACTATTTTTGAGGGATTAGTTTTTGGATGTGCTTGATTTTGCGTTGTATAATGTGAGCAGGAGTGTGACGATGTCCTGTGTATGTGTGAGACAGTAACCGATATGTTCATGTGATCAAAGTGTACTGACCGCCACGTGTCTCTTAGTTTATCATCTAATTACACCAGGATACATAATCTGTACATGTCTAAATATTTTCAAAGAGGATTTCAGTCACATTGTAATCTCATGACCATGAAGGGAAAAAAACAAAAAAGTGGTATGCTTGCTGGCCACTGAACTTTCTGCACTTTGTGTGAACCATATAATGCTCACAGATGACAACAAGTCAAAGACTTTGGGGCAATTTGTAGCAACTGATTAACCAGTGACTAGCAGTAATGACTTTTCCTTACATCTGCTTTGAAAAGGTGTGAAACCATCAAAAGTAGAAAGCAGCACTCTTTTATCACAGTCTCCAACCACATTAAATCCTGGCCTATATCAAAGGCTTTTTATGGCAGCTACTCTGTGTTTCCACAAGGTAGAGCACACACATCCTTTCTGGTGCAGGATCAAATTAAAGAAGTAGAGTCTGCACTTGATTCATTTTGTTTGCAGTGTGTATGAGAGATCATCAAAGTTAAATCTGTATGTTTGTTTTATGTACCAAAAAAGTGTTTAAAGAGAAGGGAAGGTTGAAAGTGAGTATTAACTGTTATATTTCAGTGAGACTCAACTAAAGCTTTATGCGTAGAATGGTAGTGATGAAAAAGAAATTGTCGCAAATAATGCTGCTAACACCATTGCTTTTTGTGACAGAATGTAGTATGTGCTGTCTTAATATTGAACACTAGTGATGAAAACTGTGGGGTGTGTTGAACAATGTTGAGGCAAAAGCCTTACTTTTAGTCAAATAACCAATCCATACTCACTCCAAATGTAATCTATTTTATTTATTTGTAAAGTTACCAAGCAACTAGCCTTTTAATGAACTAGAAAACAACTTCTGACTAATTTGTGTGCATCACTTAGTCATACAAAGCACACTGAGTGTCCCTGTTGTCAGCTAAACACTTGTGAATAATCACCACCTAATGTTCAGACATGAGTTTCTGTCTCTCCACATCATCTTCTTCCCCCAGTTTCCTCTTTTGTTTATTTTTAAGCCATTTAGAGTTATGTATTTTTAGTGTGTTCGTTGTTACTTTGGGCTACTAACACCCACTTCTAAAGAAAGCCTCTTAAAATAGCACTACTGACAGACAGCTGGAAGAAAACCTAGCTATGTTGGTATGGGACAGGGTACTGGAAAAAAAGGAAAACAAAGAACAATCTTTGTGTTTATGCAAGAGAGGCTTTTTCTTGGGTGTGTAGGGTCAACAGTGTGTCGTCAGTGTGTTTGTGTGTGTGTGTGCGTGTGCGTTTGTGTGTGTGTGTGTGGTGGATGTGTGCCTGTGTGCCCGTCTGTGTTTCCGTTTGTGGTACTTATGACTATGCAGTAATCAGCCAGGAGGAAGAGCCTGTCCAAGTGCAGACAGCGTATCTCCTAGAGCCTGAAGATCCAGCCAGTTTCTCACACAGTCAACACACATGCACGTGAACACACACACACACACATATCTATGACCCCATTTGACAAACTATAGACAACAATATGTTTCAATTACAAAAGCATAAAAAAAACAGGAAGAAGCAAATGAAAATTTTAACCAAATGGAATGGGTAGTGAAGTAAGTGAAACATATGAAACAACAGTACCACAGTGTTTACTGTAACATAAATAGACACACAATGGTCTTGACAGAAGGTTTATTTTTACCAGCTGTAAAGCAAACTTGATATGGTGATAAGAGAATGGAGAACTGTGTCAGAGAGGATAAAATATAAAAATATGCAGGGCATGTGTCAGGGAGGAGTGAGATAAATGTCAGCAAAACAAATACCAAAATAATCTTTGCCCTGTCTTTTATGCCAGTTTGTACCAGCATTTGTGTGTTGCACATAATACTTTGCAAATGGACAGTGCTGATCCCTTTATTAGATTGGACAAAACTGTGTTTATATCTTTGGTATCTAGCCTACCCTTTTGTTTTCATTCAGATCACAAAGTAGATGCTTAACACTTAAAGAAAAATACGTGTGAAAAATTAGATCAAAGGTCACTGAAAATTATTAAACTATTTAAAGCTGCATTAATCATTTTTTGGCCATTTGGGTTAAGAACTCCACAAAAAACTAATATGGCAAAGTGTTGATACCGCTAATGTGTTAGCAAACATTTTTTGTTTACACATTCAACAGAAATGGAGAAGTGCATCAGGATTAATTTGGAGTCATCATACTCCCAATCTGATAACCTGAAGTCCGAGATCCCTTTTTTGTAGCTCTGTTTTGGCCAACACCAACCTGAGAGACAAATCTGGCTCTTAAGTTGCTAAATATTCCGCTTTGTTCACCAGCTAGTTGCTAACTTGAGTCTTTCTTTTTCATCTTCGCTTCCTCCTTTTTAAGTTCAGACAGGCTAAGGCGCAGAGCATTACAAGGTCTGGGGAGCACATTAAACTTGCTATGCAAGGTTCCAGTGGAGATGATACATTTATCAGATATTACTTCTATTAGACCTGACAGACTAAAGTGGGAACTGTAGGATGATGGGAGCGGCATGGTGAGAAGTATTGATCTTTGTAACCTTGTGTTTCAGATGAAAAACATGTATAACATCTGAAGTGTAGTGGCAATAATGCTCATTTTAATATGAAAAAAAGAAGTACTACTAAAAAAAAAAAAACATCACCCTCCTCAGCCATGAGTAAAGATGTGAGTAATATAATAAAAGTGGATGAAACATGAATTATTTGACAATACTCAGCTATCTTGGGAAATTTCACTGCTCAGGAAGTTGACTAACACACTCAATGATAATGATGAAGGAAAATGATGAAGGCAACAAAAAAAAGCCACACAGACAAAAGACTATCTTCTAGATTTCACAAATAGAAAATGATAAGAGACAGACCCAATTGAAAATAGGGTGTGGAGGCTCCTGGAGATGACTGAGTAACCTTGACTATGAAAAGTCTAACCTCATCTTCACTGTCTACTGTAAGCCTATGGTGACACACAAGCACACAAACACTTCTTTCAGTCTCATAAAGAGAGAAACATCTGTAATCAATTACACCCACCCACCCAGCTATACAATCCAATAATGACTGTAAAACGCAAAACAGCAATTTTCTTTTATGATGTTGTTTTCCCTGCCTGGCACTGCTTTCAGTAACTATAGAGATGGACAGCATAGGCTGGCACTGACTCTTGAGAATGGTGTGAGATCCAGTGGTCTTAGTGGAGGAATAAAATCTTCCACTTTGTTCACTGGATGCACAACAGCTGGGTTACCCTGTCAGCTTTCTCTATATAAGGTGGTATAGTGAGGTCTTACACAAACTCACACACACAGGAGTGACAGGAATTTCAGTCCTGGACAGTAGCCAGTACCTACTCATGGTTTCTGCAACAACCACTCTTCAGGCCCGGGGCCCAGCGAGGCTTGATGCAAGTCCAAGGTGAGGCAAGTCTTTTAAACAAAGACTTGTGATGTGGTGATGTCATTTCCTGGCAAGCCATGACTCTTTTTGATGTGGGTGCTTTGCTGGTGGATGAGGGGGCGAGGCGATACCCCACTGGGACGGACGTAGGTCGGAGGGCTGTTAATGAGCACAGAAGCTGGAGGATGTTGTGGTCGGTCACAAAGCGGCTGTTTGGTTTACCAAACTCATTTCCTACTCAGGCCTCTGCAGTGCTGAGATGTAATCCCACAGCTGCTACTGACCTGAATGTTAGGTAAAAAAAATGAATACACAGAGATATGGAGGGAGTGTTTAAGGAAGGACAGACTTCAGTGACAATAAAGATGTCAGTAAGGAGTCTGTAATTAGAGTCAGGGAACTCCCAGAGTTGCAAACACACCTGCAGTCTCAAACAATTGCACCACTGTGTTGAAGGAGCACAGAGGCCTATGGGAGACTGCTCAGCTGTGTGTGTGTATGTTAACACAGAGAGAAAAGAGATAAAGAGAAAATGAAAACAGGTGGGAAGGACTGATTGAATTCCACAGGTGACAGCTCTGAAGCTTAGAGTCAAAAAATAGCATTAAAAACACAAACAATATTTAAAGAAGTATTATTTTAGTGATGTTACCCTCATCCAAGTATACAATCAGGTTAGAAAGGTTCAATTTCACTTAGAGATTAGACGCAGAAGCTGAAGAACCAGCTCCAACAAAGATTCACTGCTGAATGTTTTAATGTTGTCATGTTGTCTCATATCTTTGTTAGTTGCACTTTAACATGCCACAAAGAATAACATTCAGCGGCAGCCAAAAGCTGGCATTCACATACAGTTTGTACCTGAAAGATCAAATATCTAGTCAGTAGTTTTTTCTTTGCTTGGAAAATCTACTGCGAATATACGCAGCTGTCACAAAAGTTCAGCTTTGAGCTGTCGTTGACAGCCAGTGGTTTTTCTTGTCTTATGTTGACATACGTACGTATGAGGTTATTTAATATTGTGAATAAGCCACCTACCACTTTTTCAAACAATGTGTGACTTTGTGACAAGCAGTGTTTAATATTACTGTCTTGGATAAGACAAAGACTGTACAAAAGAGGAATCCCAGAAGATGCAACAATAACTAACTTGTTAGTTGTTTGTTAGCAGGAATTACTACTGAGAAGTTTTTAAAGCTGCATGCGATCCCATAATGCCCTAAAGTAGTGATACAGTCATGTCCCATTGAAAATGAACATCAAAGCATTTGTATCATCACTTGGACAGGGAAGTTCTCATCACCTGCCTGTGTCGCCAGTTCAACATGCTCACTGACCTAATGACAAATAGATAAGTGAACAAAAAATATGGATGATGGTCAGTGACAGACGCTCAACAACTGCTGAACATTATCTGACATTCACCTCTTAGCTTGGTGTGTAGACAAGGCAGTGTCTAAGTGTCTAACATTTTAAGTTCACTTACAATAAAATTGTGACCATTTTGGACAGTTGGGTTGATTCCAACTAATCCAGCTCACAGGGGAAGGATGAGGACATATAAAAACAACAACTGCTCCCACAGGGATGTGTCACATTCTGATGGGGGCCCCATTGTCCCCCGACAAAGCTTTGGTGCTATGTCACATTCCCGAAATCCATGCTGGGGAAGGGGCCTAAGAGAAGCAGAGATATTTTTCACACCAAGGCACAAAGCCTCGGTGGAGACACAAAGCCACAAAGCGTCGGTCTCCGTGACTCACACATGGGGAGGAAAAGAGACTGAGTAATCACAATAATAACCACAATCATCCTGTCGTCTCGACAGTTCCTACTAACTGGGACTCATCACCAAATCAGTACAGTAACGCAGAATCAAATCACTCCTCAAGATGAGACCATATTGCTGTTGAATCAGCTGTCGGTGTGTGCTGAGCATGCTAATTGTAGTGTGTTACTAATCACTTCCATCTCTCAGCTAGTAATGGGGTAGATTTTAGCAGGGCTTTTCACATGGCTGAGCCCACTAAAGTGGCCCTCTGGGGCTTGACTTCACTGCCTTGTGCAAAGCTGGCTGTCGTGTGCGGTTTGTTGATAAAGACAGAGCAATCTGGATTGGGAGATTAGCTGTGGTGTAATGGTCAGAGATGAAAACTAGATGTCATCTCTCTGCCAACCAAGCACTTCCATGGGCTCAGCCCTTTCTCCCTATGTGTGTGTGTGTGTGTGTGTGTGTGTGTGTGTGTGTGTGTGTGTGTGTGTGTGTGTGTGTGCGTGCTGGCAGAGGTCAGGGGCGCGTCTGCCACGAGCTCAGCTCTCGCTCTGAGAGAAGCCATCATCCATGACCTCATCCAAGGAAAAATCCCCCTCTCCTGCCTTCCTCTCCTCCAGCAGCTGAGCTCTGAGCGCTCCCTCTACATTCCTGCTCTCTGAACAGCTCCCACACTGTCTCGAAGCTGCAGGAGGAGAGAGTGAACACACAGAGTAATAGTGGGAGGAAGGATAGATGGAGAACAGCAGAGGGGAAAGTCTTGCTGAGGTCACGGACCCCACTAATAGCCTGTGGGCTGCTTGAGCGGCCTCACACGGGGGAATGTAAATGGAGATGAATACAGTTGAATCAAAAGACTGAAGAGAGGGAAAGTCGTTCCTTCATTGGCTTTACATTTTCCGGATCTTGGTTAGGAGATTTCCATCATACATTGAGCAGAAGGAAACTTGGACCCCAGGACACCTTGCCATGGGGCTGTGCTTATTGACAGTCCAACACATTTAAACACTGTTGGTCAGTCAGACCACCACTGTGGTCTAGACTGAAATACATCAATAACTATTAAATGGATTGCCACATAAATTCATGGTCCCCAGAGGATGAATCCTAATGACATCAAATGGAGTTTCCATTAGATGTATTGGCACAAAATTATGTACAGACAGTCATGGTTCCCAGAAAATGAATTGTAGCTCCAGCAGGTTGACTTATGCTATAGACTTATACTCGAATATTTAACAGTTAATATAATTAACAGTTATAAAAAACACTGTATTCATCTTACAGTGCCTCTTCATGCAGCCCCTCAGTTCAGCATGTCTGAAGCAGACCACTTTAGCTCCTGTCTCTCTTTAGCTCCTCATGAGTCCACTCTGTTCTGATAGGCGGCTGTAAACAGACGTAGTAGGATTTAACTTCCTTTTCTCGTTCTTTACTTGAAACGTCAGCTTCTCAAATACATCCTTATGTTTCAAGGAAACTATAAAAGAAGGAAGGGTCATTACATCACTTTGTAGCGCATGAATAGACATTGGTGCCAAGTCTGAGGACTTTCAGTTCAGCTGACATTGAGATGAGTAGGATTGCCATCTCCCTGTTTATGACCTGAAATTTTAACTGGTTATTAAACCAGATAGCAGAATAATTGGGAATTTGTTGCATTGGTTGATGTATATTTCCTCATTTATTTATTTTTTGGCTTAAAAATGTTAACATAGTTCTGAGAGGTCACCAGTTCAGCCAATCATAACCAGAGCCATTAATAAACTGTTCTGATTATAACTCGTTCTTGATGAATGAAAACATTCTTGGCAAATGCTTTCGCGTTCGTCCGTCTTGCGCCGGTCCAAGAATTTCACCTCTAGCGGCACAATACGAATGCCCCCGGACGTCCCTCTTAATCATGGCCCCAGTTCAGAAAGAAAACCCACAAAATAGAACCGGAGTCCTATTCCATTATTCCTAGCTGCGGTATTCAGGCGACCGGGCCTGCTTTGAACACTCTAATTTTTTCAAAGTAAACGCTTCGGACCCCGCGGGACACTCAGTTAAGAGCATCGAGGGGGCGGCGATAGGCAGGGGCTGGGACAGACGGTAGCTCGCCTCGCGGCGGACCGTCAGCTCGATCCCGAGATCCAACTACGAGCTTTTTAACTGCAGCAACTTTAAGATACGCTATTGGAGCTGGAATTACCGCGGCTGCTGGCACCAGACTTGCCCTCCAATTGATCCTCGTTAACTATTTAAAGTGTACGCATTCCAATTACAGGGCCTCGAAAGAGTCCTGTATTGTTATTTTTCATCATTATTATAATTGGACCTGCTCTGTTTGGTCATGTATCATGATGTAGCTATCTTGGACCAAAAAGTGGAAAACAAACATGCAGATTTAAATAATATCAGGACAACATCATGTATTTATTCATTTATTTTCTGTAGAAGCATTTTTCAGTAATAAAGCATAGATTTGACGGGTTACAGTGGAACTTGCCATGCCCGCCAATTTAACTTCTATAGAAGTGACACCAAAGTCTGACACCAATGCAAAAATCAAATGCTGTCACAGTGGCATAATGAGCCTTTATTTTATAGTATCCATGACATGTTTGAGACCAACTGAGCTCTGAAACACAAACAACAACAGCTTTGCATCAAAGGTTATTGAAAGAAAAGCTGTTTATTGGCATGTTTTGACCTTCAGAGAACTTTTTATGTTCACCTCAAATTTTGAACCTTTGACCACGTTTAACATAGACATGCTACATCATAACAGTATATAAATAACATAAAATCTCCAAAAAGCATATTATGTATGTTTATGAGTACCGCAAATACCTGCTGCATTTTGTCTTTAGTACAGTTAACCGAATACTAAACTCACTGACCAATGATGGTTACCATGGTAACATTATACCTCAGCAATGTTGACATTGTCATTGCATGCATACATGCTGATGTTAGCATTCAGCTCAAAGCACTACTGTGTCTAAGTACAGAGCAGAGCTTGGCTGTAGACACTCAGTGGTAACCCTTATACAGGGTCAAACTTGCTCACTCCCCTTAGAAAGGACAAGGGTCACAAATCAAACATAGGCAGCCGTGATAACCACTAAGCCCCTGTCACCATCACAAAGTCTGCTTACTACAATACAAAATTCCTAGGTTTATCTCTCCGACTGATTGACTGGAGGCATTATTAGGACAGTGAAACCCGTTTTTTAGTGATTATATCTGTCACATTGCATATAAGATAGAAATGGCCATTCTTTTTGTAATTCTTTAGAGGGGCAGAGGATTTTAGAGGATTTCTGCATCAGGGATATTCCTTCACTCTTTCCTAACATTCCTTTTAGGATCAAACTGGAACAATAAAGATTGCTTAAAGTGTTTGTCAAGGGGGGTTGGTGGGTGAGGTGTTTCAGTTTCAACAGCAGCCGACCACAAAAGAAACACTGAAGAGGAATGCGAGCCCACTCCTTGTGGTAACCAGAGCCTGCTGCCGTCTGCTCTGACATCCGTCCGCCTCTCCTTTGTCATAAGCTGTGGTGTCAGCCAGCTCAACTGGCCAGCACGCGTTGGGTTGATCCTCTAAAACCACCATTAGGTGCCTGCTTCTGCACACACACACACACACACACACACACACACACACACACACACACACACACACACACACACACACACACACACGTTGGGCGGATATGGGAGGAGTTTTTTACTTAAAAAAACCGCAGGGCATACTGTAAGGGGTAGAGAAAACAGATGAGTCAAGCATGCAGTCACCCAGTCTTCCTGTCTATTTGCCGGCATGCTGTTGTTTGTGTGAGTTATGTTGTTCTATGTGATTGTGTGTGTATGTGTGTGTGTGGTAATGGTCATTAGGTGAATGGTCAATTACATCCAGTTTCTTCTCTTGCTTTCTCCTCACTCCTTTCTTCCTCCCCTCCTCTCTTCCTTCCTGTCTCCTTTCCTTGTCCCTTCTTAACCCAACGCCAACCCCAACCCCTCTCTTTCTCTCGCTCTTTCTGTCTCTCACTCTCTCCACTCCTCTTACCCAGTAAGTAATGCGATGCCACCATCAGCCTCCTTGGGGCCTAAATAGCCCACAGTGAGGGATTTAATAGTGTGACTATGATACATAACAAGTGTCTGTCCTGCAGGGTGACATCAGCAGCAGGGAATCTGCTGGTATCCCTGCCCAGCTCCTGCTGGCATCAGGAGCAAGTGGAGAGGGGCAGAGCTTAGCCAAGCTGCTTTATCAACACTACTAACATAGAAAGCAGCAGTATTGAACAGGGGTAGGGTTGGTCATTTGGGGGCATTTGACAAAGTCTGGCAAGGGGTGCACTAAATCATGACCTCGACCATATTCAATCCAACTAAATGTAAAGTTATTCTTGAGGTTTTAATGTATGAAAAGGCATTTACGGTATTACAGTACTTATGTTCGGCATTTTTGCTGTAATATTCACTCTGTGTATTTGTATTCTGTAATACAAATACACTATCTGGCCAAAAAAAAAATCTCCACCAAAAAAAAAACGGTCACACACTCTAATATTCTGTTGGACCGCCTTTAGCTTTGATTAGGGCACGCATTCACTGTGGCATTGTTTCAATGAGCTTCTGTCACAAGATTTATTTCCGTCCAGTGTTGCATTAATTTTTCACCAAGATCTTGTATTGATGATGGGAGAGTCGGACCACTGCGCAAAGCCTTCTCCAGCACATCCCAAAGATTCTCAATGGGGTTAAGATCTGGACTCTGTGGTGGATAAGCCATGTGTGAAAATGATGTCTCATGCTCCCTGAACTACTCTTTCACAATTTGAGCCTGATGAATCATGGCATTGTCATCTTAGAATATGCCCGTGCCATCAGGGAAGAAAAAATCCATTAATGGAATAACCTGGTCATTCAGTATATTCAGGTAGTCAGCTGACCTCATTCTTTGGGCACATAATGTTGCTGAACCTAGACCTGACCAACTGCAGCAACCCCAGATCATAGCACTGCCCCCACAGGCTTGTTCAGTAGGCACTAGGCATGATGGGTGCATCACGTCATCTGCCTCTCTTCTTACCCTGATGCGCCCATCATTCAGGAATAGGGTAAATCTGATCATCAGACCACATGACCTTCTTCCATTGCTCCAGAGTCCAATCTTTATGCTCCCTTGAAAATTTAAGCCTTTTTTTTCCGATTAGCCTCACTGATTAGTGGTTTTCTTAAGGCTACATAGCTGTTCAGTCCCAATCCCTTGAGTTCCTTTTCGCATTGTGTGTGGAAATGCTCTTACTTTCACTATTAAACAGAGCCCTGAGTTCTACTGTTGTTTTTCTACGATTTGATTTCACCAAACGTTTAAGTTTGGTGAAATCAAATTGTAGAAAAACAACAGTAGAACTCAGGCCTATGTTTAATACGGGCATGCACGGGCATATTCCAAGATGACAATGCCAGGATTCACCAGGCTTAAATTGTGAAAGAGTGGTTCAGGGAGCATGAGACATCATTTTCACACATGGATTGTCCACCACAGAGTCCAGACCTTCACCCCATTGAGAATCTTTGGGATGTGCTGGAGAAGGCTTTGCGCAGTGGTCCGACTCTCCCATCATCAATACAAGATCTTGGTGAAAAATTAATGCAACACTGGATGGAAATAAATCTTGTGACATTGCAGAAGCTTATAGAAACAATGCCACAGCGAATGCGTGCTGTAATCAAAGCTAAAGGCGGTCCAACGGAGTGTGTGACCTTTTTGTTTTGGTGGCGACTTTTCTTTTGGCCAGGCAGTGTATATTACTCCACCTTTTCTGCGCACCCACACAGAAGAGAAAATACAGTTGTTTATCAAGTTAGTTAGCTTTATTAAGGGTAAAGTATCACTTGGCCTGGCACTCTAGCCAGCTAATTGACTACTAGCTCCATAGTTAATGCTTAGACAAGAGTGATATTGATGTTCTCATCTAACTCACAGCAAGAAAGTGAGTCCTGGAGTAGATGCGTGGGTTAGCTGATGGGAATGCTTGTGCTAGCTCATCTGATTGAGAAAAGTTTATGTTCACAGCAATATATTTATTTTATTTTCATTTCACTTAGCTGTTGGTGCAGTGGTAAAAAAAAATATGTTAGACATTAAGAGAAGCAGCTGAGCTTGATGAAGTAGTGGAGGGAGTGTGCATGACTCAAGAATGACCAATTTCTTCATCTAACAAATGAGGGGTGTTGGTCAGTAAGGAAATATATTCTAAATTAATGAATGAATGAGTTTTCATCACTAAATATTTCTGCCTCTTGTGGGCTGCTCTGGCTGCAGGGACCTAAGCACACAGTCAGGCTCACAAGTAAAAGGAAGAAGAATAAAAATGAGACAGGAAAAGGATGAGGAAATGGAGGAGGGGATAAGGATGTATGCAAGACCGGAATAAAGACTAAATTGGGCAGACGACAGGAACTGAAGGGTAAATCAAAGTAAAGAGCCAGAAAAGGAAGAGTGAGATATAGGCAGTGACATAAAGATGATTCTCCTTTGACTCCTTAATCCTCTTAATCCACCAGCAGACCAAGACAAGTCACCACCTTCCCAAGTAGAAGTTCTCACCTTGACCCATTTTCCATCCAACTCTCCTCATCATGCTCCCACTCTCATGTTACCATGTCGACCTTATCTCACTCCTTCTCTTCATTCCTGTCATCCTCCCCACCCTCCTCCTCTTTGGCTATCATAACTGTGTAACACAGTGTGTACAACACTCTGATCTATTGCAGCCTCTTTTTGTCATCCAACAATGGCTGTGATGTTGTCACCACCTCATCAATCCGGCCAGAGTGGCATGCTGAGGTTGGGTGGGCGCTTCATTTGGACTTTACAGTAGCAGTTGGGGTTTGTAGTTTTTACTACATCATGCTAACAAACACACATTGTCTAGCACATTACAATAATGACAAAATGTACTTTAACATTTAAACCAGACTCTGACACATACACAAACACAAACACTCATTAATTCTGGGTAATAATGAGTTCCTGTTGATTATATCCAGTAAGAGAATGATTATATTTCCAACTGTTGGCGTGCGCACTTCCATTTCAGTGTGGAAACTACCCATTGTTGCTCCTCAGCGGGACAGGAAGCACCTTTCACAACAAACACACCATCCTCACACTGATTCAATCCAATGCAACCACTACATCATCCTATTACTCAAGTCCACTTGAGCAATGTATCAAGATGACAGAGTGGTTTACTTCACTAATGGATTTAGATCTTTTCATAAAAGCTTTAGAGTATTATTAGAAGGCTGAAACTATGCAACAGTATAATTTAGCACACCCACATACTTCACTAATACACAGTAAATATGCCATCAGCAAAGTGAGTGATTCTACTCAATGGACATTTTCATTTGGTGACGTGCATTAGGAAAACAAAATCCAGCAATTACACCTGTAATGTTATCACAACAAATTACAGTTAGTTACTATTGTGTAACACAATATTAGTTAGGGACATTAATATGAGTCTTTTGTGATACCGACAAAGGTACCTAAAATGGATTTTGGTGGGCACACCTTGAAGCAAACAACTGTTTCCAAAGCTGCCTCAAAAACAATAGTGATCTTGATACACAGATAATTCCCAGGAGAGAGTGGTACACAATAAATTCTTCCACTTCCAATGAGTTTTGGCCAACCTGGAAGGAAATGCCTTCCACAACTCTTTGAGTCTCTCTAGGAACATGCAAGAACACTCACACGGCAAGGACACGGGACATGCAGAGTTGGTGTTGAGCTGTTATTCTGACCCTACAAGGAAAATTCAGGAGTGGTGCAGATGGGGCACCATACCGGACATTATTTCCTGGCTGTGGTCCACCAGGCCACTGAGAAACAGAACACAGCGAACTCGCCTCTCTCTCAGCATTCTGGCTCTTTGGTGTCCATCAGCCCGGGAATAGCAGCTATGTGAGCATGACTGCACAGCACTATTTCTGTGTGCTCTGCTACTTGACATTGAGAGGCCAGGATTATGTGGCTCCACTACTGTAAATGACTATCCCCTGTCACACAAACACATATACACATGTGTATGCGTGTGTCTGTGATAGATCTCCATAGGTGCTGCATATAAAATCCTGTGACAAGTAAGTGTAAAATGAGCTACATGTATGTGTTATAAAGAAACAAAAGTCATCAGCATATCCAAACTGTAAAACACAGGCATCATCAAATGTTTGAGGTAAAATGACTTGTTGAGCATTCGCGCAAAAGTGCAAACTGACCAGATACAAATATGTGAATATGTGCATGGTTTGCTTTTTTTCCTGAGAAAGTTAAAAGCTCAATTGCTGCTTTTCGGTTGCTCAACAAGCCTTGAATCAGGTACCACACCCTTATGTTTCAGCTGAACATCTGTCTTTCACTATACCATCCCCCCAATGTGAACATGAGTTCTACAGAATCTTGTTTATTCAGTATATATAGAAAGTATGGGAATCAAACCCACAGGCAGTGTTGAAAATGATCCCATAGTAAACATGTAAACACACGTTTTGCTGTGGATTTTTGCTTGTAATGGTTTGGTTAACCCTTGTAACCCACACGGATGCAGTGCAGAGGCATTACTCTACCACATTCCCACTCACACACAAACACACACACACACAGTGTCAGTGTAACAACATCCGTGTAGGAGGTGACTTCAAGGGGTGACTAACATTTGGCTGGGTCTCAGCCTGCCTTTGAGTCCAGCTGGGTCTTTTGACTGTCCTTACCCTCATTAAACCTGCGTGCGGCATATATGACAGCATTGTTGCATCCTGCTAGTATTTGCCGTGTGGTCTCTCTGAACCCTACGGCATTCAGGGCTGGTTGAGGCCTCTGATGTTATAGTTGTTGGTGCGTCTTTGAACATGACATCTGTTGGCTGTGTGAGTAATAGTGTGTGGTGCTGTGGGCATGATGTGTTGTGGCTGAACATCAGGTGTTCCTGGGCCTATACGCCACACATCTGCTCCCCTGAGGCTCACTACATACACGCAGCGGAAAGTGAGTCCTGACCGCACTCAGTGTGAGTGATCTGTCACTGACGATGATGCTGTTGTCAACACATGAAACTGATAATGTCTTCGTTTTACACATGGTCTAGGGTTAATTTAGCAGTCAAATATTTATATTTATCTCATATTTATAGAAGTGGCAACACTGCTCAATCAAGATAAATTTAATTCCCAACCAGATTTAAACATAAACTGGGAAAACTTTCTACCTCCGTATCTCCAGAGCCCTGACTAAAAATATTTACTTTTTGAGCTCTGAACATAATAGCACTAATGGCCAGGATACAGGTGCTTTGGTTAAAAGAGGCCAGTCAAGGCAGCGACAGAGGAAATAAAAATATTATGTTAACTATTATATTACAGCTCCTGAATGGGCCAAAAGAACACACTGGTGTTATCATTATCCCAACTGGACAGTCCAGACATTTTAAAATATCACATCAGTGTGTGTCCAGACTCAGGAAGTGAAGCAAGGAGCTAAAATAAAACTTGACCTTACAAAACTGATCATCTGAAACTCCTATTAGTGTGAGAAACACTCTGACAGTTGGGGATTTGTACACATATGAGTCATGAAGTAGAAACAACAATATGAGTCGAAAAAATTAAATTTCTTTTTTTTTTATTTTGCTCTGAAAAAAAATCACATGAATAAAAATCACTTCAGAACTGCAGGAAGGTTTTGAAAGGGTGGAACTCTTGAATTCACATTTTTTTAGCTTGACATCTTAACATTGATCTGTGGGTGTTTCTTTTTTAATGGTGGTAAGACAACATGAAAAAACAACATACTTATACCAAATACTACAATTATTTAGCTCGAGGCGCCGCCCCCCACATTTCATATCTGACACCCTTTTTTTAAAATTTCTTAGCCATATAGACACATATAGACCTGTACAGACACAGAATGTGAGTGCACAGTTGTGTTGTCTATTATCAATACACAGTCATGAGAGGAACAGTGCACTGTATTGCAATAATAAACATTGAGCGATCCCCGAACCTGCAGGATAAGTCTGAGTGGGTAGCTCAGATTTGACTGGTTGTACTATATCTGTTGAGTGTAAGCAGTGACTGTTCTTAGTGAAACAACCCTTGGAAAAAAAAAATTCTATATATATATATATATATATGTATATATATATATAGTGTCTTATCAGTGAGTTGATCAATTTATTAATGACAGTGCTATTGATCATCTGCTGAGTGCCAAAATTAAAAGACAGAAAACAGAAATTAACGCTTCATATCTCTTTTCATTAAAATACTTATCTCCAGGTTTGCTATTTCTATTTCATAAATAAATAATGACCAACAAGAAATATAAAAACAACTGTAACATCAGTTTTCAAAAAAAATGTTGAAGGTGGTTAAAAATCTAATCATAAATACAGTTTAAATAAATAAATTAAAATATAAATACAACGTTTTCTGTACACAAAGAAAACAAAAACAAACAAACAAACAAACAAATAAAATAAACAGATGATTGACTTGTGCCGGGAAATATACAATGGTTTCTTTGAGACACAAAAAATCCAGGTGAGTGCTCATTATGGATGATTTAAAAAAATCTTCGTTCAGTTCAGTCTCCGACCTCTCTTCACATAACTGTGAAGCAATACAGATTATGAACATGTTCTTTCTTTTCATTCCTTCGTGCTCATCATCTTAAGTTCGTCACATCTGCAGTCCATCCTGTGGGCCTTTCCATATTCCAGTTTCATGTGGGCGTCCTCTTCCAAGGTCTCCAGGAACACAGTGAGATGCCCATTTTCTTCTGTAGAGGGAGAGGCGGGCACATTCGGTTCCCTCCTTCATGTACGTTCTTTTCCCCTCGGATGTCCTCTCTTTTTTTATTTTGAGGTAGAGTGGCCACATCTTTGCCTAACATAAAAAAAGGAAGTGAGTAAAACCTAATTTCATTCAGGCGACAAAGAGGAAAGAAAAATGTTTTGTCAGTGTTTGTGTTTGTGGCCCTGCTCTTCACTACTCACCCTTCTTTGTCTCTTCAGTGGTTGGACGCTAACCCTAGTTTGACCTTCTCCTCATTCTCTACATCATACGCTCCTCGCTTGTGAAACCTGTAATCAAACCAACAAAAATAAAGGAGCTTGCTCAGACTATTCACCGAGACTATTACTAGTTCCAGCTAAGTCTCTCTTTATCTCTGTGTGTGTGTGTGTGTACAGCTATGCGTGTTTGTGTGTATTACTCACCTGAGCATTAGTAAGAGGCCTATGATGGTGAGGCAGATGGACGACAACACCACAGCCACCACAGCCAAAGCTGTGGTCCGGTTGTAGCCCTCCTGAGGTCTCTCCACGGGCAGAGTGAAGAACTCACACCTTTCCCCAGAGTAGCTCGGGTGGCACCTGCACAAGACACAGAGAGATAATCGTTACAGTGGTTAATAATTCAGTGGAGCATTCTACATTTTTGAAAAGAGGGAGTGGTGGAGATGAACACATAGACATGGACCTGATACTTACACACAAGAAGGGGAACGGAGTGCCCTCAGGTACTGGCAGGTGCCATGAATGCAGAAATCCTTATACTTCCTCAGGCAAGGATTCCTCTTCTTTCCTTTGCCTTTCCCCTTTTTTCTCCCCTTTCCTCTCCTTCTGTTTCCATCAGTGCTTTCCTCCAGGATGGCAGATGGGTCTTGGGGTTTGCTTGACATGGCAACTAAGCAAAAACAAACAAACAACAGTTACATTTCATTGTCTTTGCTCGAGAAGCTTGTGAAAACTGACATTAAAGTAGTGAAAATTTTGAAGAAAACTCCCTTACCTCGTGGCGCCTCTAGTTCAGAATCCCCAGACATGCCATCTTCATATTCATCTCCGTAGTAATCATATTCATCATCGTAGTCCTCTTCGCCTCTCTGATCATACTCCACTGTTGTTGCACCCACACCTCTTCTGTTCTCCTCCTCTGACCTCCTGTCTTTGGTTGTGTCCATAAAGTTGATAACAGCCGTGTGCCGCTGCCTGTCGCTCTCATACCTGTCAACTGCAGCACCATTGGCCAGTCGGGACACCGCTGGAGGAGAAAATGAGAATTAAAGACGTTAAAAATCCATGTAAGTTTGATTTCATACACTCTTTAACCTGAAACACCACAGAAACTCTTCTGTTAGGGGACAAACAGCATGCACAGGTTAGTGTGCCAAGGTGGGTGGACCTCTACAGGCAAGTTGAAACATGTTAGGACGCTCCTGGCTGGTTTCTTGTTTTTTCAGTGTATCCTGGTCTTGGTTAGGTTCCCTTTAACACATATCCAGATACAGAACCGGCACCTCAAGGGGTTGGAAGTTATTTACTGCCTTGCTCAAGGACACTTCAGCAGAGTGAAAACTGACCAACACTGGGGACTTGAACTAGAGAACAGACCCTTTCTATGTGTAAGTTTTGTAAGGGGAATGAATTGGGGGCAGAATAAAAGTTGACATATAACCTCACTGTACACACACACACACGAAATGCATGGACAGACAGTTAGCTAATGTCAGGCAAGAATATGAGTTAAAAATAAATGTATCCAGTTACATAAAGCATGCTCTAAAATAGAGAGATGATCCCACTAGCTCCCGAATAGCCTGGCATCATGAAAATCGTTGCCTTAAAGGTTATGAAGTTTACAAGACATGTTATAGCTTGAGAGGTTTACACTAATAGCCGAGAGGAGGACGGTATCACAGGTAGACACAGAAGTGGAATGCCATAATAAACCATCAACATTGACAGAGGCGGGCTGCTGATATAACGTGAGCGCACATGAAACTTACCCAAGGCGTGAACCAGCAGGAGCACAACACTCAAAATCCTCATGATGCCAAAACTTCCAATGACTTCTTTACAAGATATGTTTAAAGGATGATCTACAAGCTGTATTCCTTCCTCTTGCTCCGGTTTTAAATAATCCCTTTTCGTTTTTTTTCGGTGAGTTTGTGTGATTTTATTCCGCCTGATTACGACCTCTTGGCGTTGTTTTTTCTCAGAGGGCTGATGAGTCTCTGCCGGTACAGCCTGAGAGGAGTGGAAAGAGAGAGCGTCCGTTCAGAGGCTCCGTGGTATTTATGCTCTCCACTCCACCACGCCTACTGCCTAGTGTGGAGGCTGCTGTGCCAATGTATGAACTTGTGCTGAGAGGATATAAACTTCAACTTCAGGATACTGAGAGTTAAAATGTGTTATTGTACAGGCATCCATTATTGCATAAATCTCCTGATCATATGTGTTGCCATATGGAGCCAATCTAAAATCACACTGAAAATTAGGCCTACTACAGACCATCAGGGACTAGTGAAGGTGATATTGCTTACTGGGCTATAAAACACAGTTGTTTATGTTTTAGGGTTATTTGTTCCCATGGAGGTAGATAGAAATGACCTTTATAGGAATATTTTAGTGGAGTATAAAATATGGATATGAACACCTGATACTCTAAGCATTGACTCTCATTTCTGTAAGCCTTCAATCTTCCCCTTTGCCCAATGTGAAACTGCTTCATTCATGTGAATTTCAGAGAATTAACAAAAATAGTCTCAGTATTTGGTAACATGTTCCTCTTCTTTGGCCTGAGGGAAATTACGGTGTTACAGCTCCAAGTCTCACAAGGAACACACACAAAACAAATGCCAATAAAACAAAATAACAGAATAAAGACCAACATTTCCATCATTGTAAGTGTCTTTATTATTTTTTTCTATAATCACTTTTTTTTCTTTTTTTTTTTAACCTCAACTTATTCTTGCAGTCTACACCGTGGATTTAGGGATTCAGTGCTGTTAAATCCAGATGAGTCCAATGCCTGTAATGGTTTACTAAAGATACCCAGATACACAAATGCTTGGCTTTATAAACTAACAAGCACTCAAATTTAAGTAAACCAAACAGAGTAACTTTAGGAACTAGTGACAGCCAAAAAAATGAATAACTGCACAATGAAAATTATAGTTATTATTTTTCTTAATAATAAAATAGTGTGAGGAGTTGGACATGCAATGATACACAGTTTATGTGCGCCACTGTGTGGTCAAACTAGGAACTACAACCTAATTGTTCAGAGAATGTGAGCCTTTGGCTATACGTTCACACAGCAGTGACCTGAATCCGATTTGTTCGCACAAATGTGACCCACATCTGATTTGTTTCTGACAATGTGAACAGCACAAGTCGCATTGAATCTGACATTTCCAAATCCTTCCTTTTTCTTCCTCACCGTCTCTCCCTCTCGTATGTTTTTGTGGGTGTGCTGAGAATACCAAGTGGCTGCTCCATCAGGGTGTGTAATTATCTGGCCTGCTGTGCTGCCATGCTCCTGCTGCCTGCCTGCTTGAGTCCAGCCCGAGCCCTGCAGCCTCAGCCTGGACCAAAGTCCACTGCTGTGCAGCAATTGTGTAGCTTTTGTTCTCTAATGTGTTGCTACAGTTAGGCTACGTTCACACTGCAGTTAAAAGTTACATGAATCCGATTTATTCGCTCAAATGTGACCCATATCTGATTTGTTGACAATGTGAACAGCACAAGTCGCATTGAATCTGACATTTCCAAATCTGATTCAGGCCACTTTCAAATGTAGTACTGAATCAGATACATATCTGAACAGTCAGGTCGCATTTAAACAAAATACATTATTCAGATGATCTAATAATCAGACCAGCAATAGCCTAATGAAATACTGCAGTTAATGATTATCATTATTTCTTTAATTTGGCTCCAATATATTTTGGCAGCTCGGCCAGCAAGATGGGAGGAAATAAGAGCAAGAACATTATAGTGATATGTAAATTGTGCCCAGGTAACAAGAGTCTGTTGCCCTGTTGCAGTGATGTGTTTGAAAAGCCTATAGTCTATGTAGTTTTATAACTTGTATGTGGGCATATGTTTTAGAAACCACTTTAATACAATAAAGAGCTTTAAATGAGACATTGTGTCTCTTATTCCTGCTATAAGTGTAAAGATTTACAGATTATGGGCCAGACTTGGCTGTGTGATGATGGTACACTCATTATATTTAAAGGAGGTCTTGACTAAAACAAGATGCACAAGGAATCATGAAGGGGTTTTCATTTTTGGTATCAAGTTACTTTTCTGGGAAGGTAACTAGGCCTATAACTAGTTACTTTTTATTGTAATTAATTACTTCTTTTTTAAAGTATTTTTATGGCACAGACACCTTTTATTAGTAGTAGAGAGACAGGAAAGAGGGGTGTGTGACATGCAGCGACGGTCCTCCGGCCGGGATTTGAACCGGTGTCTGCTGCGTAGGCTATGTAGCATGCGCTCTTAACCACTCGACCACCTGCGTAATAACCCCATTACATAATATCCTAACTTACTTTAAGAATAATGTGAAACATTAGCTAGCCATTTAGCTGTTTAAGTGTAACAGTGTTAGCTAAGGTTTTTCTTTTTCTTTTTTAAAAATCATGTATTGCAAGTGATCATGACCCGCCCTCCACTGCCTCTGATTGATTACTTTGTTGGTAGGGTTCATTAGGTTAAGGCATGATTGGTTAGAGTTAGGGTAAGAATATCAACGTCAGCCAATCAGAGACAGAGTGGGCAGGTCAAACCTTCGCCACCTTTGCTAAAAAAAAAGGTTAACAACATCACTGCACTTTCATAGTGAGATACATTTCTTCTAAAATTACAAAATTACTAGTTCCTTTAACACAGCACAATGTGAGGGATATTGTCCGTGAAACATAATTTAATACATTATTGCGTGCAAAGTTAAACTGATACTCAGAAACCCTGGTAGTCTCTTTACCTGACATGATAATGAGTCATATGTTGATTGCCAACACCTGTGCGTGTTGATCAGCGACTGCACTTGTGTTGTCCTGTTGACCTCGCGCTCTCAGCGGAGAGTGTCTCTGACTTGGACTGGTTTCGTTGTTTATAATGGAAAAACAAATGCTGATGTCAGCTGTCCTTCGTTATTGTCGCACTGTTATGTTACTGCTGCTGCTAACTTGTGGCTCATCGCTGGTTAGATCTTCTCTTGCCACCTCAAATACGTTGCACAAGCTGGGCGACTTCACCCAGTACCCCTACGGCAGCATCTTCTCCCCGCTGGTCAAAGCCCTGTCAGAGCACGGAGGGTCGAGATGGAACCCAGACTTGAAGAAAAAGATTAAACCTGAGCAAAGTTACATGAAATATTTGACGGAGGTTTACAAGAGGTCACCCAGAGTGCAGAGGAGTTTGGATGGGAATAAAATCTACAACACACTCCGACTGATCAAGCCACAAGATGAATGTCTTGCAAAAAATAAAGGTGAGCAAGTGAAACACAACAGAGCATGAGTTTACATTGACAGTACAATTCAGTGTACATAACATTCACAGCACTGACAGAACTCGAACAGAAAGCTGTTGTTTAGGTCTCTTTAAAATATATATTTTTTTATTAATTATTGATCAAAATATTATTCATATAGACCTTGTAGTTACAGAGATATACTATATTCATTTTGGCTGTCATTTACGAGCAGGACCCTGAGCCAGAGGCCTAGGGAGGAAGAGGTTTAACATGGATACTGCACAAATTTAGTTAAATGAGAATATATTTAAAAACTTTTTTAATTATTACTTATCATGAGACAATATGTTAAATTTGCTACTTTTTTGTGGGGGTTTTTTTGTATAATTTATAATAGTTATTGGAGTCAACAAACATTATTTGACACTTGACTCATTTCAATATCATTGTTAAAAGGGTAATTTTCAACATAGGTTGTCTGTAGGGCATCAGACATCATGCTCTTGAAAAAAGGTATATGCAAGATGGCTGTTTGCTCTGGCTAAATCTTTTTTTTTAATAATGAGTACAAAAGCATTTGTCATGACATACGATGGTGACACGGCACTCTGTGTTTTCTCATATTTCCCTCAGAGAGTTTCATGCAGGATCTTTCGTACAGAATTGATCAAGTAAGAAAAAAAGAGCAACTTCTGAAGTCCGCCCTGCTGTACAACTTGGACAACGTCAACTCTGTATGCTACCTGAGTATCAAAGAGCAGGAGCATTCAAACCAGTGTCCCCTGTGTCCCGGGATCCACCACGCTCTGAACTTCACAGACAGTACGATAAGGAGAAACTGGGTGGAGGTTGACGTCACCTTGTTTCTTCAGCCTATGCTAAGGTTTCAGAAGCAGAATATACACCTTCTCATCAAAGTAACCTGCCCAGAGGAACAAAAAAACAGGGGTGACGGGCATCAAGGCCCGCTGGAGTTCACCATGAGGTCCCCTCCTCTGCTTCTTTATCTCAATGACACCAGCAAAGTTGCCCATCAATATACTGGTGGGTTACAAGCCAACGCTAAAGCAAGTCAAAGGCCATCCACTGCTGCCAACACATTTCACAAGCAGATGTTTCTCAAACCAGAACAGAGGTTTGGGCGCAAGAGGAGATGGAATAGGGAATCTCCAAAGAGCAAACGGGGTGATAAAAGCCTGGATATCCACCTGCCTGAGCTTCTTCCGAGCTCTGAATTCCCAACAAGTGACTGTGCCTTGTATGATTTCAGGGTGCGGTTCAGCCAACTCAAACTGGATCACTGGATTGTTTTCCCACCAAAATACAACCCCAGGTACTGCAGAGGCATCTGCCCGAGGACCATGGGCTTCATCTATGGTTCACCTGTCCACACTATGGTGCAAAACATCATATATGAGAAGCTTGACTCCTCTGTGCCAAGGCCCTCGTGTATTCCCTCCCATTACAGCCCGCTGAGTGTCATGATCTGTGAAGAGGACGGCTCTTATGTCTACAAGGAGTTTGAAGACATGGTTGCGACCAGGTGCACATGTCGCTAAGCCTGCTAGCAATATGTCTTTTTTTTTTTGTTGTTGTTTTGTTTTCCTCTTTTACAAGCTGAATGGAGCATCACGACCAACCTCTTCGACAGTCATCACAGGTGGACGGTATCCAAGTATCACACATTCTGACCAGACTTGGTGATTTCATGAATGTGTAAAATCATTGTACATGAAAGAAGTTTGATCTGGACCAGGTGTGTTAACTTAATCACCTGTGCTTACTTAATCCAAAAGTATTTTATCCTACATAACAGCCAGACATAACATTTATTTTTGTTAAGGCAAAGAAAGGGTGCATTAGCATCCTATTCTTCAATTTACTGTTTGCAATATTGGTATTGAATTTGACACACTTAAAGAAGAAAAAAGTGTGATGTATGATTTTTTTATATTTATTTTTTTTGTTAACTTATTTTGGGTGGGTGGTCTGTCATTATTCTTTAATTTAACACAAATGCCAAGTTTTAAGTAGACCTGTTCTGGACAAGAGATGAAAAAGCTGCCACAAACTGTTATCAAACCTTTTTACATATCGTTTTATTCATGGGGATTACAGACAGTTGTCTGAATGGCGGCTGTCTTCATAATGTCCAGAATGAAAGCTGCCAAGGTTTCAGTGTGTGTGTGTTACTTCTGGTCACTGAGTGACTGCATACTTATGAATTTCTACTAGTTGAATGTGACTAAATGCATGTCATGTCTATTTATGCAAATTGAATGAACTCACTGTGTGTCTGTGCTCAGCTTAAGGATAATCAAAGGAATGAAAATATGTAGACATATTCTCTGAAAAGTTGGAAAATAAATAATAGCATGCACACATTTTGTCTTTGTCTGCATACTGCTTGCTAGAAATGTTGATGCACCAAAGAAATGAGAAATATCATTGCCCCCATAGGAAAGGAGAGTAGTTAAAAAAAATGTCCTGTTAATTAACAGAGGTAGACTGTCGATACTCTTATATACAGATGCCTTCCTAAAATGTCACTTTTGTCTTTGTAAGAACTTGAAGGTCAGATGAAAGAATGTTTTCTTGATGTATCTAGATTTCCTGCACGATCTCTATGGTAGCAGGTGTTGCCCCCCTCTACATTTCTTCTGTGTTGCTGGTGTGAGGAAAGCACAAACAGATAACACGGTGGAATTGCTGTTCAGAATGCTAATCCTAATGAATGGGCATAATGTGAATTTCCTAACTCTTCTCTTATCAAGGTTATTGTGGATTTTGTGTATAGTCTTCTAGACAACAGGTACATTAAGCACTTTTGTGTGAATAAATCCCATATACAGTCTATGATAAATCCTTGGTGAACTGTGAAAACTTAATTTCAGTTTCTTTAGCTTGACTAGACTCCACTCCACTAGATGGCGACAATGCTCTCATTATTGACAGTCAACGTATAAGGGAAGGACGTCGGAAGCCATTTTTACCCTAGGACATGAAGTCATGACCCACCCTACTTTGCCCTATTGGCTAGTACTCGTTGCATTCGTTAATATGATTGGTTAGTTTTATGCATGAGGAATACGATTGGTTAGGGTTAGTGTAAGAGTACCATGGTAAGCCAATCAGAGGCAGAGTAGGGCGGGTGATTATTTCGCCATCCTAGGAAAAAAGGACATCGTACACCGGAATCTATTAGGAAACGGGTGAGTGAGAAGCAGTGAGAAGCAGTAAGGTAAGCTTCAATGTCACGATTTTCTACGTGGTAAATTTACTTTCATTTAGAAGTATTAGATGATTATGTGAACTATTACTGCCCTTTTGTGTTAGGAGTGACTTAGGTGTATAATCTGTCGATGAAACGACGACTGTGTCGTGTAATTGAAGGAAAAGTCTCAAGGTCTGTTTGTACCTTAGCAGCTAGCTAGCGTTAGCCTACTGATGCTAACATTGAGCTCACACGGTTCGTCCTGTGCTCCATTTAGAGTCAATATTTCACAGTGGTGGTATTAAGCTAAAATACAAATACAGCAGCCTAAAAGTATTTTAATTTCATGCAGAATCTTATTTAAGTAAAAGTAGTGGTTTGCTCTCTCTGGCTGTATATTATTATATATATGACATCATTAGATTATTTTTACTAGTTTCAATTACTTTGTATGTTAACTAGTTTGTCCAGTGGTTCCCAACCTATGCGGTCGGACCCCTTCAAAGAGTTTGGAGAGAGAGGGGAAACAAAAAATACAAGTTCCGATACACAAAACCGTTTAAATTTGTGAACATTGTATCTCGAATTTCTGGTGAAATATTGGATCATTTGAAAATGTATTGAAATGAAACCATGTGAGAAGTTTAGAGGGGAAATATCACTATTTGATGGAGCTGTTAACAACTCATTGACATCTGAAATGTGAGCCCGACTACACACTGCTTTTTGTAAGACGTCAAAAGACAAAAAAGTTGGACGCCACTGGTTTCATCATTTAACAATGTGTATTACTCTAAAATCTCGTTATATTATGTGTCAAACCTTCATCTGAACAATAACTAAAACTGTCAAATAAATGTAGTGGAGTAGAAATAACAATATTTCCATCTGAAAAGTAATGAAGTGGAAGCATTAAGTTAACATTGTACTTAAGTACCACATTTGATGTATGTAGTTACTTACCACCACTGTTACTCCACTGTCATGTATCTAACCAATATAACCTTGCAGAATACCAGGTTTCTGCCTCAGTCTTAATCCATGTTGAGCGATTATTAACATAATATTACTTATTTTTTAATGCACATGTTCATGCTAGCAGTCAGGGAAACTAGTGAAAGGGAACTGATATTTTAAGGAGGGAAATATTTTTCATTTTTAACCTTCAACTATCATTAACTAGCTTCATCTTCAAAATGAGACATTAATACCAATGCATATGATTTCAGAATAGCAATCATGCAAAAATGTTAAAGATTAAGAATGATGATTTTTAATCATTGTGATCCCAAAACTACAAGGGGGTTGAATTACTAGTTACATTCAGTGCAAACTAGGAATGCAACTATTATTTTCTCAGATTAATTAGAAATAATCTGACAATAATCAGAAAACTGTGAAAAATACAACTCACCATTCAACAAACCTCAAAGTGGCATCCTCACATCATGTCTTCTTTTGTTTAAGCAAGTCCATAATTAAAGACCTTCTGTTTACTGCCATAGAAAATTCACACTTTGTTGTGGGTTTTTTTGACAGCAAATAATTGCTGTTCAAGAGTTTTATCACACTGAAATGCCTACGTTTTATACTTCAGTAAATGTATTGTTGGTTTTGGACTATGAGTCAAAACAAAAAGGACAAGGACCACCACCACTAGAAGAACATGACTGTGATTTTTCATAATTTCTGACATATCAATGATTAATCCTAAAAGTACATGAGGCGTCTGGTGACTTTCAAATTTGATCAGTGAAGATGGCATTTACCTGTAATTATGAGATTAACCAACTTGTCACATTTCCAGCATTTTATCGGTTGCAAATGTAATTATACATGTATGTATATTTATCTTTTTTTAGGGATTTCTTTTGTCTTTTCAGATCAGCTCTCTGTTAAACATGGGCCTCCACTTTGGAAACTTGGCCAAGGTCAGGCATGTAATCACCTACAGCATATCCCCCTTCGAGCAGAGGGCTTTCCCCAACTACTTCTCCAAGGGAATCCCCAACGCGTGGAGAAGGATCACCGCTTCTTTCTTCAAAATCGCCCCCCGTGAGTTTTTGCTTTTGTATGCCAGTTTTTACATTTACAGCTGGTCAGGAGATTAAGGGCCCCATCTTGCGGTCGGCGCACAGCGGATGGTGCCCGTGGCGCATGTGTCTTTGTTAGTTTCCCCTGGTGCAGTTGTCATTTTCTCGCCCTGTACCCACGTTGTCTAAATAGCAAATGCACTTGCACCAGTCTGTGTACCTATAGGTGTGTTGGTCTCAAATTGAGGTGTGGTCAGGCGCATTGGTGGTGTGTTGCTATTTTGAGGCAGAGGAAAGCGATTGCGCTACTGACAAAAAAAAAAAAAACAGGTCTAAAGTCATTGACGCATATGTTACTCACTGTTAGTTAAGGGGCACATCATCAAGAGTCCAATATGCTCCTTTATAGGCGGGTGCGTAGCGTGCAGACAGTGTGCTTTGTTATACACATACACATACACACACACACACAGGCGTGCAGCAGCACACAAATTTGCAAAACATCACTAATAAAAGGACCACAATGTGAATTCGTATTATGATGTACATCAACATATTAAAAAAGTCACAATGACGTGCCAATATGTATCAGAATCAGTCAATCACAGTAATGATCAATGCAACTGTCAATGTAGTCATGTGACCAATCCTGGTAAATCCGTCATCAAACTTACAGTCAGCCAAGGTGACAGTGCGCCTGCATATTAAAGGGAATGAGAGATGACCCCTCATTAATCACAGGCGTGTTTGGGCGTAAGTCCGACCCTTTTAGACCATGCGCCTGACTCAGTGACTATTTTTCCACCGTTTAAAATAGCAAAAGTGGATTTGGATATGCCCCAAAGGCACTTGTGCCGCACACTTTACACCATGCGCTGTAGATCATTAAAATGGGACCCTAAGTATCATACAGTCACTGAAATCTTAAACGGAACAGTTAAATATTATGATTAAAAAAGGTCATAAGTTTAGGACATAGAAAGTATGCTTAATATATCTAGGATCAAGTAAACTGCAGAAAGCTCTCTGCAACACATTTTTAACCTTTCAGTGAAAAGATTTTGTTTTCATAAAACTATCTCTGCACGTATTTTGACTTGATAGATTCATCAGAAGACACAATTTTGTCTGCACACAGTAGCAGAAATAATTCCTTTTCTTTGAAATGAGCTGGTGATGTAGATGAAATAATAATCATTTAACGTATTCATTTGGTGTTTTTTTTGTTTAGTATAAACAATAGTATAAAATTCCTGTTAAGCAGTCGTGTGTACTCATTTTACAACATTGCAAAGGTCTCATCATCTGCCACTGCTTCCACATGAGTTTATCAATTATCCACTCCCTTTTCTAATCAACATTTAAGTTTTTTGTGCCTAATAGTAAAATGTACAGCTGACTTTCTTTTTTTTTTTCTTTTTTTTTTTTCTTACATTTTTCTTTATGTTGAGTGTCAAATCTTTACGACTGTACTACTTTACTACTTAACTACTGAGCCAGAGATTCTTTCCAGTTCAACATGTAGAAGAAATGGTTTTCATAACAGTCGTAGTTTTATGAGGATAGATCCTGGTGCTAATTTGGTTTTCTGGTCTTCCCTCTGCAGCAATGACTCTCATGTACTTGACATACAGCTGGGGCAACAACACCTACATGCAGGGCAAGAGGAAGAATGCTTCTGACTACCAGACCGAAGAATAAACTCCTGAACTCCTGCCAGCTTTCTGACAGCCTCTCTCTGTTAATTTCAACTCTGTACGTTTGACCAATAAAGATGAAAAATATTTATGTGTAATCACTTCTGACTGAATTAATTCTGCTGACTGCTCTCAGTAAACCTGTGGAGACACATTCACTGTATGTGTGTATTCTGACAATCTGTGTTAGGATTTATGTCTATGTCAAAACATGCTAGTTTTCCAAGCTTTAATACAGTTATTGCTGTAAATGACTTGTCAGGAAATACTTATTTCGATTGACGGCAAATAATTGCTGTTCAAGAGTTTTATCAAACCGAAATGCCAAATATTCACAGTTCTCTATAGGATTTGATGTCTTTTCTACGTTTTATGATTCAGTAAATGTATTGTTGGTTTTGGACTATGAGTCAAAACAAAAGGACAAGGACCACCACCTCTAGGAGAACATGACAATCTCTGACATATCAATGATTAATCCTACAAGTAAATGAGGCGTGTGGTGACTTTCAAATTTGATCAATGAAGATGAAGACCAACTTGTCACATTTCCAGCATTTTATCGGTTGCAAATGTAATAATAATGATAAATAATTTTCAAGGCACTTTTCAGTCATAGTAAAAATCAAATTGTTACAGTATTAATAACAGAACACAACATAAAAAGTAATAGAGTTAAGATATAAAACAAATATGTATGTAAATAACTTTATAAACGCACTATGTTGTGCATTTCTCAGATCACACAAAAGAAACTTTGAATTAGTCATTAAAAGACAAACAGGCATTATTTAGAGTATGTCCTGTATTAAGCATTAGTAGGTTTTGAAATATACAGTACAGTAGGTATTAAGTGTTGAATAGTACGGTGGCCGAATGTGAACATTCTGTTCAGTGTTGAGAGTAGAAGCTAGTTTATTTCATAGACATAGGTTTAATGTCTGATTTATTTAACAGCTGAGTAAACATACTGCTGTACTGGTTATTTTATCACTTGCATGTCTTGTCTGGTATTTTCTACTTTCCCTTTCCAGTTTGTGTCATTTGTAAATTTGTTCATTTGGTTTTCTAAAATGCCAATTTGTTTCGGGACTGGCAAAAGTGTTTTGCTAAGTCATTTTGTTTTATGAAATGTAAAAATATTTTGTGTTCTTCTGGGCTATCATTATAGAGCCAGGGCTTCAAAATTCTTTTTCTTTTTTTTTTCACCAGATAACATCATTAGCTGTATTTTACCTACGGGAGAATACATGCGATTTCCCAGTCTTGCTTGTCACAGCAGGCCACGTTAATTCATCTGAGATACTAATTTAGAGGTTTCAGGATTTGGGCAGTAGGTTTACTTTGTTATTTTCATATATTCACTATTTCAGCACTGCACGCTAATTTGATTGTCTAGTCGGAGTATGTTTTATTTCGTGCACCAAGGAAGGTTTTTATTTCATTTATCTTAGCTGTATTTTCTCCAGCTGTTAGGGAGTCAGTGGGGGTCTGTTGGGTTAGAGTTTTGTTTTGTGTGTTAATGAGTTGGCACCACCTGCAGCCGCTTTCTTTGATAGATACAGGTCTGTCGGTTAGTGTTAAACTAGCCTACTTTTCCCCGACACGGATTTGACACTATGTATGGATTGCAGGCTATAATATGCTTTTAAAATAATACATGTTTTCCAACCTTTCTGTCTTTTGACAGCTCCACCAAATAGTGATTTTTCCCTCTTAACTTCTCACATGCTTTCATTTGAATAAAATGTTTAAATGATCCAATATTTCACCAAAAATCAAAGATTACAGAAAAAGTCCAAAAACTGAAAACAGATATGTGTATTAGAACTTTGTTTTTTGTTTCTTTCCTCTCCCATTAATCATCTCACGACCCCTCAGATTTATTTGGTGACCCTTTTGAGAGTCCCAATCCCTAGGTTGAGAACCACTTGACTAAACTAGCTAATTTTATATAAAGTAGTTAAAAATAGCTCCACAGTAACATGCAGCTTCAGTATTAATAATCTAATGATGTCACATGTAATAGACCAAACCTCTGTTAATCATTAAACTGGTCATGGCACCCTGCGCCGACTGTCCTGGCCGCTGGGGGCGCATTACCGTCTCTGCAGTCGGATGCTATTGGTCGGCGGAGTAGACACGCATCAGCCGGCGTTACCGCACCGCATGCTGCCGCTGCTCAGCTTCATGGAACAAGAACAAGGGTGGATCACCGTCCGCTGACTGAAGCCCACCGTAGCTGCCGCTGTCACCTTGAGCTCTCAGCTGTTTTTCTGAGCTTTCCCTGTAGTTACCGCTCTCCTTGTTGTCCAGTCAGCCAGTGAAGATGTCAGTAGTCGGGTTTGACGTCGGGTTCATGAACTGCTATGTAGCAGTAGCCAGAGCCGGAGGGATTGAAACTGTCGCTAATGAATACAGCGACCGGTGTACTCCGTAAGTACAATTAACCACAGTATTTTTCTATTAGTTTATGTTGAATTACCTGCACTGATAACTAGTGTGCAATTAACCCACTCATGTTCAACCTAATATTAAAGACGGTTTAACATTGCTACCTAGCAAGTAGCATTGCTACATAGTTAGCATGCTAGCGAATTTCACAACAGGAAACGGCATGTGAGAGCTAAAGCTAATGCTAGCTGAGGCGAAACCATTGTGAGTTGAAAGAAATCCCGGTGCCTCCTCATATGATGAAACTTTTCTTTAGGTTGTCCAGCCATAATAAAACCATCGAGATAATGCAGAGAGTTTGGTAATCGACCTGCTCAGTCAGGTGATTGATATAATTTTTTTTACTGCAGGCATGAATGAGCGCATGATGGGAGGAGGCCGGATCCTGGCTGTCAAAACGGCTTCATCAGTTCATTGTATTTCATTTTTAGCTTGGTGACCCATTAGTAGAAACGACAAATGGATCTATAATAGATGTTTACAAAGGCTACGTTTAAATATAACAGCATGAAAAACAACCACCTCAAGAAATTGTCATTGTCACTCCCTATTACCAATATATTGTATTAACCAAATAACGAACTGCTTTATTTAAATTAAAGGACCAATAAATGAATTGTGTTTTCTGTTTGTAGAGCATGTGTTTCTTTTGGACCACGGAATCGATCGATTGGTGCAGCTGCAAAAAGCCAAGTAAGATCCACATGATGAGCCTATCTATAGAGCATTTAATGCCCTGTTTGAGTCTGCACTATATTTAATGTACATCAAAACATGTTTTCACGTCATGAAAGTGCAGTAAACTCCAGAGTTAATCTGCTACTGATACCAGTGTTGGAATTGCCTCCAATACTGCCTAAAATACTGGATCTGGTATCGGTGATGCACTAATCCCATACCACTTAATGTATTAATAAACGTTCACACCCAGATAAAACAACAGTTTTCCTTACAATCAGTTCTTCACCGCTCCAAAACAGCAGCTAACACAGCACTATACAGTCACTGGTGACTACTGAAAAGAAGAACTGATCTCAGCATTTTGGCCATATTTTACACAATTCCCAACAGAAGAAAGGAAGCCTGTACAGTGTCCAAGGCTTTATTTTTGAGGGGTGGCACTAGTGTTGCCAATTTCAACACCAGCAATCTTGCAAAACATTTGAAGACACATCATGCCAAAGATAACGATCACATCACATCCATACAGGGTTAGTAGTATACAGCTGTTAATTCTTTTTTTTGTAATGCAATGGTATCGGATAGGAACTTTCTATCGGCTGATATACAAATTCAAGTATCTGAAACAGTATGGGAAGGAAAATATTGTATCTGAACTTTTCTAGTAAACATAAGTGTACAGTTATTTGATTTTTTTCTTTTGTTAAACAGGTTGTCACAAACTGCAAGAACACAGTTCAAGGATTCAAGAGGTTTCATGGCAGGGCGTTCTCAGATCCATATGTGCAGCGCGTCAAATCCAGTTTGGTCTACGATATTGCACAAATGCCTGTAGGAACAACTGGTATCAAGGTAAGAGAGGAACAAGAAACATTAACTTATAGTCACGTCAATCTGTTATCTTTAGTTAGTAATTATAGCCCAAACACATTGTGTGTGTACATTATCTTTGGAAAACTGATTTATGTTCATTTATAATTTAATTTATATCCACCTGATTGTTTTGGCTTATTTTCTGTTCAGTGACATGTCAGGTTCTTATTAATGCAGTTTTCAACCAAAGTTTAAAATCCAACAAGTACTAAAAGCTCGTAGATGAACAACACTTTATTGCACCTGTGACACAGCATATCTGTGATTGGGGTTATAAAATGTTCACAAGATGTACAATTTGAAACAAAGTCTTGATGATAATAAACTGTGTGAGGGATGTTGGTAACTAAAACATTTGTTTCATATACTGTTACATGAAGCAAAAAGTCAATATGTTTGGAAATATGATTTATTGTTAGATTGTGAAGGTGAAATCATTTTTCTTATTTGTCCAAAGGTTGAGTTAGATAGTTGTGTTTTATTCTTCCCAGTTGTAAACAGACATCCGGAGCAACAGTTATAATCCTTTCTTTATAATTGACTGTACCTAAAGGTTATGTACATGGAGGAGGAGAAGGTGTTCAGCATTGAACAGGTCACTGCCATGCTGCTAACCAAGCTGAAGGAGACAGCAGAAAATGCACTTAAGAAGCCTGTGGCTGACTGTGTTGTCTCTGTAAGTATCACACTGTACCACAGTTATTTTTTTAAATAATGTCTTTGTACATGATGTGCAGAGTTTCCTTTTTGGAGCGTGTAAAAGGTTCAGCCTCCACACACACAAACGCTCCACCCACACAGGTGTTCTCATTTATATTGCCTGTTTAGACCTGTTATCATTAGGATTGGTTCAGTTTGATATAATGGTTACACCCAACTTTAGCATGACCAGAGACCTAATCAGACTGTGATTGAAAACATCTGTGTGTGTGTGTGTGTGTGTGAGTGTGCGAGTGTGCAGGGCCTTTTAAGTTAATACATGAATACATCTCACATGCTCCTTTACTGTAATCAGGTTCCCTGCTACTTCACTGATGCTGAGAGGAGATCAGTAGTAGATGCTGCACAGATTGCTGGACTGAACTGCCTGAGGCTCATGAATGAGACAACTGCAGGTCTGTACACAGGATTTCTGGGCAGGGCTGGGGCAAGGATAACATTAGCAACATGTACTATTATGGGGCTTTACCATTATACAGTTCTAGCACTGCTGGACTCGAGGACAGTACCTGGTACTTTTTTAGTACCTGCTCTGCCAAGGTTCCAAGCGAGCCGAGCTTTAACTAATAAACAGTAGTAGGGCCTGACCTGTACTGGAGTTTTAGTGCTCATTTTTATATATAAAATGTGTGTGTATATGTGTATATATATATATATATATTACACACAAGCAACAAAAACAAAACACACTTTAGCTTCTCCTACTTTGACATGTTAAAAAGGCATAAGCCCTGACTTCCCCTGAGATCAACGTTATTCATAAAATGCACTCTTTGACATTTATTTTGGTTCTTGTTCACTTCATTAATAATGTAATGCTTTTCCTTACAGTGGCGTTAGCATATGGCATCTATAAGCAGGATCTTCCTCCCCCTGAGGAGAAGGCCAGGAATGTGGTGTTTGTGGACCTGGGCCATTCTGGATTCCAGACATCAGTGTGCGCCTTTAACAAGGGCAAACTCAAGGTGAGTAGTCAGTGGAGGATGTAAAAACACATACTGTAGATTCTTTTATTAGAGCTACGACAGGCCTTGTTTTATTCCTACAATGTTCTCTTTGCCTCTATTCTCCATCTCTCAGGTCCTTGCTACAGCCTGTGACCCAGAGTTGGGAGGGAAGGACTTTGATGAGGTCCTGGTCAAGCATTTCTGTGAGGAATTTGGCAAGAAGTACAAGCTTGATGTCATGTCCAAGCCCCGAGCTCTTGTCAGGCTCTACCAGGAGTGCGAGAAACTGAAGAAACTGATGAGTGCAAACTCCTCTGACCTACCGCTCAACATCGAGTGCTTCATGAATGACATTGATGTCACTGGAAAACTGAACAGGTAGGTCCAATGAAAAGTCTTCAGCTGCTTTTAGCCTTCGTGATTTATATCTACTGTGTCTTGCTTTGAGATTTACGCTTAAAGTTGAAGTTGTGTACTTTTTCCTCTTTTACAAGGGCTCAGTTTCTAGAGATGAGTGCTGACATTTTTGCAAGAGTTGAGGCTCCACTGCAGAGTCTGCTGGATCATACCAGTGAGTATTAATTGGACTAATCTTGATTTATTCCATTCTAATCCAGGAGCATAATGTATGGACGTTTATAAAAGTATATTGTAATAAAGCTCTTCTTTCGCTCCATAAGAACTGAAAAAGGAAGACATCTATGCAGTAGAGATAGTGGGAGGAGCCTCCAGGATCCCCGCAGTTAAAGAGAGAATCAGCAAATTCTTCGGGAAGGAACTGAGCACCACACTAAATGCTGATGAAGCAGTGGCCAGAGGATGTGCTTTGCAGGTATATTATCCCACTTCAGTGTCTATAAAGCTGGTCTCCACACTATTGCTCACCAGAAGAGTGTCACTTATCAGCAATGGCAAAGCTTCAGGCTTGAACAAGTAGTGTTGATGTTTGAAAATAATATTAGTGATGATGATTATTGAGTTAACATTTTTGTTGTCAATTACAGCTTCACAAAGACATACACATATGTAAAACTTTATATGTAGATTAACAAAATAGTGTGATTTTATTTTATTTTTTTGTTGTGTCTCCACAGTGTGCAATACTGTCACCTGCCTTCAAAGTGCGTGAATTCTCCATCACAGACATGGTTCCATACCCCATCTCCTTGAAGTGGCACTCTGCTGCCGAGGAGGGTTTGAGGTAAGAAGGGGGAGGGGCATGTTTTGATAATTTCTTTAGTTTTTTCCGCACTGTTTCTTGTCTTTTATTATTGAATGTAATAATTCTGTAATATGTGTTTGTTATAGTGATTGTGAGGTATTTCCCGTGGGCCACGCAGCACCTTTCTCCAAAGTGTTGACCTTCTATCGGAGAGAGCCTTTCTCTTTGGAGGCCTACTACAATTCCCCTAATGAGCTGCCCTACCCTGACCCCACTATTGGTAGGAAACTTAAAACAGCTGTTTTTTGGGGTTTTTTTACTTAAACTCACAGAAACATATCTAATCTCTTAGCAAACAATTGATTGATATAAAATGAACAAAACAAATTACTGACTTCACCTGCAAATTTTTGGTCATAACTTGGTGTTTTTTGTTTGTTCCCTGCAGGTCAGTACCTGATCCAGAAGGTTGTCCCACAGGCGTCTGGTGAGAGCTCCAAGGTGAAGGTCAAGGTACGAGTGAACATCCATGGTATCTTCAGCGTGTCCAGCGCCTCCCTGGTTGAGGTGCAGAAGTCTGATGAGACAGAGGAACCCATGGAAACAGAACCGACCAATGAGAAAGAGGGGGAGGTACTACAGCCTAATAACTATCTGTGATTTGTCACCATAAAATGTCATTTTACATTAGGTAACAAGTGGATTAGTATATGTTCTACTGTTAGAGGCGAAAACATGATTGTTTTTTATTACTTTTCTGCAGAACAAGATGCAAACCGACCAGGAGGAGCAAGGTCAAGGAGATAGTCAGAAAGAAACAGAAGAGAAGCCACGTGAGAATGAAGAGATGGAGGTACTGCTCACTTTTTATATGAAATAAATAGTTACCTATGCATTACACCATCTGTTCAGACAACAAATTTTACCTTTTGTGCTGCTCGTAAAGTTCATATTTTTCCTACTTGTGTATGCAAATGGATTTAGACATTTAAAAGACTCAACAAAACCTTGACATTTTTCAAAGGTTTACTGCATGACTTTTGCATTAGATTACATTAAATTTGTACAGATGTTCTTATTAACTTGTAAGTTAAGACATAGCATGTCTTTATTAATTTTACGTTTTGGTTAATGGATTTCACAGCAGTCATACACTTTACAATAAAGCTGTCTATGTCCGGATTTCTTTCTGCCATGTCAAATTCATTTTTGAATCTTAATGCTAACTGTCCCAATTTTTCAGACCACCACAGAGGAGAACAAAGGCGAGAAGAAGTCCGACCAACCCCCACAAGCCAAAAAGCCCAAAGTCAAAACAAAAGTCCTGGAGCTTCCGATTGAAAACAGTCCACAGTGGCAGCTAGCAGATGACATGCTTAATCTTTTTGTAGAAAATGAGGTAAGAAAACTTTCAGCCCTCCTACATATACACATATTACTAAAACCATCCATCTAATCCATTTGTCATCTTACTATATTACTTTTATGGTGTTCAGCAGTTACAGTTGTTTGATTTCTCCTCAGGGTAAGATGATCATGCAGGACAAACTGGAGAAGGAGAGGAATGACGCCAAGAATAATGTAGAAGAGTATGTGTACGACATGAGGGACAAACTCCATGGGATGCTGGAGAAGTTTGTCAGTGAATCTGTAAGTTAACAATCACTTTTGACTACTTGTAAAGAAAGAATTGAGGTCAAAGTTGGTGCTTTTAATTCCATATGATAATATTATAACAAATTTGGTTCTAATGTCTTACATTGTTATTTTATTCATTTTTCAGGAAAGAGACGCCTTGTCATTAAAGCTGGAGGATACTGAAAACTGGCTGTATGAAGATGGAGAGGACCAACCCAAACAGGTGTACATTGACAGACTGGCAGAGTTAAAGGTAATTTATTGCTAGGATTATTCATTTCAGTACCACCTCTCCATTAAATAGCTGGTTTCTTAATTTAATTGTCTTCAACTGATTGTACTCCACAGAAATTTGGCCAGCCCATCCAGGAGAGGTTTACAGAGGCTGAAGAGAGACCTAAAGCATTTGAAGAGTTGGGAAAACAAATCCAGCAGTACATGAAATTTGTTGAAGCGTACAAAATGAAGGTACAACGATAATATTGGCATTTTATTATTTATTTTTCTTTGGCTTCGTTTATTTATGTATCTCTAAATTTTAAAATTGTCATTATTAAACGCTATTTTTGTCATTTCCCTTTGTTTTCCAGGAGGAGCAGTACGATCATTTGGATGAAGCAGATGTCAGTAAAGTGGACAAACTGGCCAGCGACACAATGATTTGGATGAACAGCGCCATGAACCAGCAGAGCAAACAGAGCCTGATGGTGGATCCCTCTGTCAAAGCAAAAGACATTAAAGCAAAAACAAAGGTGAGAGTCTACTTACAACAATATCATCACGCCATAGAACTGAGACTAGTTTTGTATCAGTTAAAATCAATATGCAAGTTGCTCAAGCGAAGGAGAGGTGGACCAATCATATCAGACTAAATCATGAAGTGAGGTTGCAAAAGAGACATCCCATCTCACGTAGACACTAGATGTTCTTGATGAATTCAAATGGTTACTTTGTTAAATTGGTGTTGGGTTAACAAGTAAATTTAGCCACATACGGCCAAACCATAATTTTGATGTCTAATTTTCCATGGCCAGTTTACCATGGGATCCATCCCATAAACAACAGATTGCTTTAAATCAACTCAGCACTTCACATTGTGTTCTTGATGTAATTTTCCAGGAGCTGTTCTCTGCTTGTAACCCCATTGTGACCAAGCCGAAGCCCAAGGTAGAGCTTCCCAAGGAGGAGACACCTGCAGAGCAGAACGGGCCTGTCAATGGACAGGAGAAAGCCCAGGAAGATGCTGCTGACAAGGGAACGACTGAGAGCACAGGCAACCCCACCTCAGAAACTACAGAGAACAAGCCTGACATGGACCTTGACTAATGCAGCCTAACGCCTCCCTAAGCAAAGCTAAATGGGAGCTGGTTGCTTCAGATTGAGATGCAGCCTGAGTGTATAACAGAGCAGGTGAAGTGTTGCAGGATGTGCACTCCACAGTCAAAAGCAGGCAGCGTGATTAGCACATTGAGCCCAGCTCCTGGTGGTATCTCTGTCTGATGACATAGCATGCATCTCTCTTTCTGGATGACATAAATCAAAAGCCAGCCGCAATAAGCCTGTTTGACAATGAGCGCTGTACACATGATGGTATTTATTTCTGTTGTGTGCCCTGTAAGTGTTCTGGTCTGTGTCACAATATGGTTTTAATAAAGTTACCGAAAATCACTTGAATCATTTTTTTATTATTACTTTGGTTGAAGAAAACAAGCATTTTTCTTCTTGTAAACTGGGGAGATTTACCGTACATGAAGAGGAGTGTGCATTGCATGACACCAAATATATTACATACACGTTTAGTTTTTCAAAGGTGATTCTAAAACAATTTTATACCTTTTAATACCTTTTTAAGATGTACAGTTTGGGCAAAACATATATTTAAAAAAATAAAAACAGGTTTAGTGTTCTAAACCACAATTACATGCAGGGTAGAAAATCATTAGCCCTATAATATCAATAGATAATATTCACATACGTGTTAAATATGTGAAATGTTGGTGGCTTGTCAGCAATTGCAAATGTGAGATTTCATTATTCCAGCTGATCCAATCTACCATTTACTCTGCTAGCAAGGTTATATTATAGCTTATATTAAATATTTCATAAATATAGTGAGTTATTGAATATGTAGATAACTTTCAGAATCAGTAGTTGTCCAAAAAGTGAAGGTTGCTTAATAACCACAATGCTTAAGTTATATTACAGAAATGTTTGATGAATGGCTCAATATAAGGTACTGAAATGTCATTGTCATTTAAAAACAGTAAATCTCATCAATCAAGCAAACTTTTTTCCCCCTACATTGTGGTTAGTGCAGTTCAGTGTTTCACAGATGACAAGCTGATAATAAGACAGCAAGTGTAGATAAGTGGTAGTAGAGGATCCATCTCTAGTTCATCAAAGAGTTTATAAAGTAACAAGATGTTACTATGAATCTTGTTAAGAAGTAACAAATCATCTCCACACTAGCACATCCGATCAGTGACAGTTTTTGGTAAATAACCTGTATCAAACAGATGGCAATGGTGAGTGTTATTGTATTTTGCCTGTTTCATGGTTTCTTCTGAATCCTAACATAAAAACAGAGTCAAAATCCCCCAGCAGATGTCGACATTTAGATTGAATCAAAGTCTTACAAGCAGTGAACCACTTTCAACACCATTTGCTTCAAATTGCCTAAAATGTAACACTGAAGTATGATCAGCATTTTATATGAAACATTTGTAACCTTTGTGTTTGTTTCTATATTGTTTTTGTATAGCTTAAATCAGGGGTTCTTAACCTTTTTGACCTTGAGGCCCAATTTTTAAAGTACAAAGTGGCCCGGGGCCCACTAAATATTAACACTGTATAGGTTTAACTGACCTCACTCTCGGTTTAATTTGTATTCAATAATAAACCAAATCCACTTACTGTTTAACAAGCAAAAACCTTGTAAAATGAAATGAAATGATAAAATGGGATTATCACAAAGACTTTTATTAAACATGTGTATGTAACACATACTGTATCATAACACTGAACAGGCTGATAATTCCTGGACCAAATCAGGAGCATCACAAGAACATTTTCAAGAATCAAGTCAGGCTTTTTAATAATAATTCTAAAAAAAGACCAATATTAGGATTTCACTTTAAATTAATAAAAAAAATCAATAAACAAAATCAATAAAAAAATCAATAAACAAAAGTGATAAAATAAATGCATTCAAATAATATAAATCTATTTTTAAATTAAATAAATAAACTGTAAATAAAATTGAAATAAAGTGCAAATGAAACTATAGCCTTAATCTGCAAAGCCATTTGAAAATTGCTTCAGCAGTCTCCATTTTTTCATGACAGAAGAATCTTTATATCTGTGACAAATGAACAATGACACAAATAATAACAACAATGAACAATGAACAACAACTCCCTTTTTATCTTCACCTCTTAATGAGACACTTGGGCCTGCCTCTGAGACATAATCAGATCCAGTCTGGGCGGAATGGGAGAAAGGCTCACTCTCAGAGTAGCCTCCAGTGTTGCTCTGAGTCTGTTTCGGGCTTTGGTCTTAGTTGTGGCCACAATGGAGAACCCTGATTCACAGAGGTATGTAGTTGTGAATGGGAGCAGGAGTTTCACAGCCCTCAGTGCAAGACATGGGTACTCCTTTGAGACTGCAATCCAGAAGGAGCCCAGGTCCAGTTTGCCCTGCTGCAGCTTTAAAGTGCTGTCAGTGGAAACTTCCAGAAGCTGGGATTCCAGGTGTGAGGGCAAAGCAACATCACTTGCAGTGGGATCCACTGCAAATGGGTCCAAAATCCACATGTTTCCCTCTCTGGGATCCTCAGGAAAGTAGTCACCAAATTTCTCTGCCAGTTGTGAGAGGTGCTGGGAGACGGAGTCACTGATATTGACATGAGGGGAGTTTTCCAAAATGTCAGACAAAAGTGGAAACATGTCCATCCTCTTTTCCTGGGCCCTCTTGGTCCACAAAGCAAGTTTCCTCTTGAAAGCTTCAACTTTGTCTGCAACAAAAAATATGTTGCTGTTTCTTCCTTGAAGTGAGGTGTTCAGTTGGTTCAGCAGTGAAAAAATGTCACAGAGGTAGGCAAGTTTTGCTGTGAACATTGTGTCAGCATAGTAATGTGCAAGATGAGATTTTTTCTCAGTGAGAAAAGAGAAGACCTCATTCCTCAGTTCAAACAAACGATTGAGGACCAGTCCTCTTGAGAGCCATCTCACTTCACTGTGGTATAGCAGCTGGACATGATCTGCTTCTATGTCCTCACAAAGCCTGGCAAAACATCTGGAGTTCACTGCATTGTTTTTAATAAAGTTTATGGTTTTCACACCTACATCCATCACCTGGTGGAGATCTGGTGACATCTTTTTTGCTGCAAGGCTTTCGCGGTGGAGAAAACAGTGTGTCCATTTAGCTTCTGGTGCACGATCAAGTATCTGTCTAATGACACCATGATGCCTGCCAGTCATTGATGCTGCACCGTCGCTGCACACCCCGACGCAGTTCTGCCAGTCCAGGCCGTTCTCAGTGAAGTAGTTATCCATGCAGCGGAAACATTCCTGAGCCGTAGTGCGTGTTGGTAGCTCTCCACAAAACAGTATGTCTTCGTGCAAACTACTGTCCCAGCGATAGCGAACAAAAACTAGCAGCAGTGCAGCATTCGTGACATCCGTGGACTCGTCTAGTTGCAAAGAAAAAAAAGGGCTACTTTTTATTCTTTCCATAAGTTGATGCTGTATGTCTGAGGCCATGTCTGCGATACGGTGACTCACAGTGTCGTTTGAGAGTGGGATGGTCAGCAGCTTTTTTGCAGCGGCCTCTCCGATCATCTCACGGCACATATCAACAGCGGCAGGCAGAACCAACTCCTCTGCTATGGTGAATGCCTTCTTAGTCTGTGCAACACGTCTGGCTACGAGGTAGCTCGCTTTCAATGCACATTTAGAGTTGCTCGTCAGTGACACAACAGACCTTTTCTGCATCTGCAGTCCACTCTCCTTCCTCTTAAAATAATCCACCGGCTTTCCCACGAGCATCGGGTGCTTGGTCTCTAGATGCCGCTGTAGCTTTGAGGGCTTGAGGGCTTCGTTGGACAGCATTAGCCCACACTCCACACACTGGGCTTTAGGCACTGCCTCTGTTCCTCCATTTACGAAACCGTATTTAATGAAGTCGGCATTGTATTTCCGCAAAAACTTTGTCTTTTGGGTGGAGGGGCCAGGATGTTCGTCGTCATGTTTTCTTTTTAAAAACTTATCCATATTTGCCGCCGCCATAGACTGTATAAGAAATGGACGTAACATCCGTGACGTCACCCATTGGTTTGTGGACTGCTGCTCGGAAGCCAATAGAATCGAATCTAGGCAGCGCCATCTTGAAAATTTCAGGTGCATGCTGGGAAAAATAAAAACACGGATTCTACTTATATGGGCATGAGGCGGAGTCATGGACGGACGTATGGGCGGGACCAACGGCGGAGCGGGGAGGCTGCGATTGGTTGCGAGGGATGGATCTCAAGGACATTGGTCAATCAACCTGTCAATCACAACGTAGCCACGTAGCCTGCTTTATCGTCAAATATAAAATCAGAGAGGCCAAAATTTCACAAATGAACACCATACTGCATTGAAGAAGGCTTTAAACTAGCGATTGAGACCATAAACACATTTTCAAAACGTTTACTGAGGTTAGAAATCAAGTGAGAAGTTGGTGAATTCTCCATTGACTTGTATAGTGACGGTCGCCCCCTGGTGGCATTGTCTCATGCATAACATATCTCTGTCTTCACTTGATAATCTACAAAGTCCCGCGGCCCTTGGGGCCCACAGGTGCAAAACTGAAAGTTTTTCGCGGCCCTCTAGGGGGCGCTGGCGGCCCAAGTTTGGGCCGCGGCCCTATGGTTAAGAATCTTTGGCTTAAATCATAGTGAAAGCGTTGCCTATTAGAAGGTAGGGACAGGTATAATAAGCTTATAACTTAATCCTACACCTTTTAAGTCAATATTTTTGTTGTTTTCTTTTAATTGATGGCTGATTATTAAATATGTATATGGACTCTTACGCTACTCTATTTGAAAAGTGCCATAAGATAACTTTTGCAATGATTTGGCAACTTTTACCTATATAGCATAGGTAAAAGTTGATTGATTAAAACAATGGCCATATCACCACTACTATTACTACTTCATATGATTCACTGTTTGCTTCTCCATCTCTATAGTGATGACACTCCTGATCTGATAAACATGATAAGTAATCAAAAAGAGAAGACCATTTTATTCTGATCTGATTATCTTGAGTTAACAAAGCTCATCTTCTCCAGATAACGACATGAATAACTCGTGATCTGCAGATAAGGGCGTTAAAGAAAATGCAAACGCGTCCACTCTCGGCTTCCGTTACATATAAAACAAAGGTAATTGTTTGGGGTTTTTTTGTCCTCTTTTATAATTTTTTGTTTTCTTGTATCCCTGTATTTGTTTAGACTTCTGTGTATGAACATGTGCACAATAAAAGGTGATAAAAATGTTTCCATGAAAACAGGAAAAGTAAAAAAGTCCAGCAGCAGCAGGAGTCACATGACCCGTGCAGACTGCTCTTAAACGCCTCAGTCAGTCCTGGTTGGATGGAATAACTTTTCTTTCCGTTTCATCTACTGTTAAAGTTTTGGTCGCAGTGCACGGTTAAATCAGTGAAAGTCTTGTTCTTTGTTTGCATTTACAGTGATCTCATTTTACTGTAGCTGGATGATAAAACTCCCGCACTGTCTTGATGAGTCTAAAGTCTGATTAAGGTGTGTTTTGTCCTGAAGCAGTTTGAGGCTGAGCGCCGTCAGACAAGCAACCCGTTCCTCTTTTCTACGTTTTTCTTTTTGTTCAGGAACATGAAGCTGATCATCCTCAATGACTACGACCAGGCAAGCGAATGGGCTGCAAAGTACATTAGAAACAAGGTTTTACAGTTTAAACCTAGTCCGGACAGATACTTCACCCTGGGACTCCCCACGGGTAAGTAGAAAGGGGGGGGGGCAGCTGATACAGATGTTGCCGCTTCTGCATGCTAGTGGTGGAAATAACTACAGGAATACATTCAGTACAGTTCAAGGGCATTACATGTTTTGTTTTTACTCTGCATAAATATAACATAGCCATCACTCATCATAAATATATAAAGGACTCATTTTTTTCTCTGGAATGTTGAACAATATAACCAAGGGAAGATGCAAGTACTGCAACCTAAAATAGTACAGTGCTCAAGAAAGGGAACTGTGTTTGTTCCCCCCCCCCCCTTTTTTCTTTTTTTACAGTAATAAGCTTTTTTTTCCACTTGTCTTTAGGAAGCACTCCTTTGGGATGCTACAAAAAACTGATTGAGTACTACAAGAAGGGAGAAATCTCATTCCAGTATGTCAAGACTTTCAACATGGACGAATATGTAGGTAAGTCCTTCTCGGCACATACAGTACCGGGACCTGAGTACTGTGTTTTGATCTCTTTCATATTGCTACATGGCTTGAATGATAATAAACATCCTTGAATCCTTGAAATTGTGACACATTGATGAATTGCGGAAATCATACATCTTATACTGCTGAGCTGTCATAAAATCCTGTGTAGGAATTGCCAGAGATCACCCTGAGAGCTACCACTCCTTCATGTGGAATAACTTCTTCAAGCACATAGACATAAAGGCAGAGAACACACACATCCTAGATGGCAACGCTGCCGACCTGGAAGCAGAATGCGTCGCCTTTGAGGAGAAGATTACAGCCGCTGGAGGCATCCAGCTCTTTGTCGGAGGTCAGGAGGTCACAGCACTAATAATGAATATACTGCAACCAACTACACATTTAAAATTGAGCTCATCCTTGTTCTCAGTAAAATTCATTCTGCTCCTCTTGTCATGGCAGGTATTGGACCGGATGGCCACATTGCCTTTAACGAACCTGGTTCAAGCCTGGTTTCCAGGACCAGGGTGAAGACCCTGGCAAAGGACACTATCATGGCTAACGCCCGATTCTTTGATGGGGATCTGTCAAAGGTGCCCACCATGGCGCTGACTGTAGGAGTGGGCACTGTCATGGATGCAAAAGAGGTTAGAAGTTTATATGAGTGTTAACCTGTTTTTTTTGTTGCTTTATGTTTCTGCACTAATATAAAAAATATACTGAATTTTAGCATAATTTCTGTCAAGTAAATGTATTATTGCTACAGCATTGCTTTCACTCAGTCACAGAGGCCACATATAACATTTTCATTTTCTTTTCAGGTGTTGATTCTCATCACTGGAGCACACAAGGCCTTTGCTTTATACAAAGCTATAGAGGAAGGCGTGAATCACATGTGGACAGTGTCTGCGTTCCAGCAGCACCCACAGACTGTTTTTGTATGTGACGAAGACGCCACCCTGGAACTGCGGGTCAAAACAGTGAAGTACTTCAAAGGTGAGATTAAATCCCAAAGTAAATTCCAGTCACAGTAAACTGCAACCTTTGTGACATAAAGATATTTGCAAGGCATGCATGAATCACAAGAACATGTTGATTGTTGCTCTTTCTGCAGGGATGATGCACGTGCATAACAAGCTGGTGGAACCTCCATCAGGATCCAAGAAGTGAAGAGTTGTCTCCAGACTTTGTTGATTTACGTGGCATTTCAGAAAAGAAATTAATACTCTAATGATTCCTTAGTTGTTGTTTTTTTTTTTGGGGGGGGGGCATATTGGGTTTGATTTCTTGTAGAAATGATCAGGTGCTGATATATTGCAGGCTTTCGGGTGATTGCCAGGCCTTGTTTCTCATTTGTCCTTTGTAATAAAGTACTTTAAATGTGTATCTTGTGTGTGGTGTGTTTGAGATAGTGGTGGCTCCTCTGTCACATGACAACACGGAACAATGCGTGTTGCGTTTAGGTGTTCCTTGTAAACTTCAACATCCAAATATGTGAAGGATCTTTTAATGGTCAATATGAACAGGAGGAATGATAACAGCAAGAAATTTCGATGTTCATTTGGGCACCTGGCTATTGTTTTAAAACAGACTTGGAAAATTGTGAATCTAAAATAGAATACCTATTTTAAAATTGTAATATTTGTACGGTTACTTGTTCCAGTGTTTGTTTTTGCTGATGAGCTATTTCGTTATAATACCGCATAGGTAAAGATATTTCAGTTTGTAGGATAATGTGACTCCGAATTCACACTCATATTTTCCAATTTGTTCTGCTTTATGATGCGCAAACCTACACGCAAGCAAAAATTTCGACGGCACCTGAACATATCGTCAGACCCAGTTAGTACAGGGAGAGACGGAAGGAGATGGCCGACTAGAGGCAACGTTACCTTTGCTACTTCGTCGGCGATATTTGTTTTTACGCGACACATCTTCACAGCTGAAGCGGGAGAGAGGACGTTATAAAAACACAGCTCGTCTTCCACCATGGCAGAACAAAACAGCAACGTCAGATATCAAGAGGTAAGAGGTAACAGTTTGCTGTTTCGGTAAAACGCAGCTAATACCACCGAGTCTTCGTGGTAATGGTAACCCTAGATTTGCAATACTCTCGCGAGAATGGTCGCCTTACAAGGGATTGGTAACTTTAACCCACTCTAAATATCAAGTGTCATTTGCAACCCAGACCATAGCCAAGTGTTTTTTGTGTCTAAACCTGACCAGAGCATAACACAGCGTCGTCACACCCTGAAACAGCGAGACAAGGATGTTGTAAAAGCGGATCGCGAGAGTGTCGCTAATCCAGGGTTACCAGCTGCTGCCCATTGAGCTAACATCACCAGTCAACATTACCCTGTCAGTGAGAGGAAAACAACCAGCTCAACACACTGGGCCTCAGCTGACGATACATATCTACAGCTTACATCTAAAGACATTACTAACACTGATGTAAACCATTATAGGTGTGATTATAAATTCTGTATATATTATTTGTAGCTTGTGTAGCCTGTGTAGCAACTAGTTGGTTATCTGAAGCCAGTGTTGGCCGGCCTGAACAGCAGTCAGCTGAGGGTGGCTCTGATATGAATGTTCATGCTTTGAAATGTGTCCAACATCAAACTCCACTGACACAACAGGATACTAAAGAAAATGCTAACGTAAAACATGCTCATTTATTAACATGGATATGATGTGTGAAGTTTCGATTTCAGCTGTAGCCATTTAGCCATTTAGTTTTACTGGTGTATAACAAGTTGCTGTGTTATAACTTATAACTTATAACTTATAACTAATCAATCAACAAATGCAGATAATCCTTGCTATTTGGAAAAGTAATATTAATATAATATCCATTTGTCATGACCACTTGTTGCACAGTACATTACAGAAGTGCAACATCAGTGCCTCTGCTTTTGTTACTCAGTAATCTGCATTATTTTCCTTTTAAAACCGTCAATGTGTCTGTATTACATTTGGAGGTTATTTGTGTCAATGCTATAAGGTAGTTTCCCTATTTAGATTCCTTTTTAAAACATTTTATGATCCTTGGTCATCATACACAAAAACACACCAAATAAAAAAGACAAAAAGAAAAATCTGATCCCCATCCTTAAAAAAAAAAAAAAAAAGCTAAGTACATAATTGCCAGATAGGAAACACTAAATGAATCCGAGCATGATTTGCAAAAAGACAACTTTATATTAATGTCACTCTTGTGTATTTCTTTTCTTCCCATGTGTGTAGAAAACTTCCACATAGCCAAAATGAAAGCTCTCTGAACACCCTGTAACATGTTGTGATTTCAATTTCTAACATGTATTCAGCTGGTGAATGAGGAGGAGCCGGCCCAGCCATCTCAAGAGGGTCCAGCCCAGGATGCACCTCCCCCCTACAGCAGTATCGCTGCAGCAAATGCAGGTTAGGAAGCTCCACAGTACCGTCACATACAGTCAGACATCTCAGTGAAAACATTTAGAAGTGGGAGAAATAGTTAAATCCATAAGTATCACTGCTGCTACATATTAATCCTCCATTAGAAGTCTGTATCCACAAGCAGGAAGAGTGTAGAGGTAGCTGCAGTAACATATATTTAGGGAACAAAAGGAGCAATTCTTTCCACAGTTTCACATTATTCTTGCAAAATATGTAAATCATATGTATATAGCTGTGACTTGTATGCTATTAACCGCATATACTATTGACTACTATTAAAGCCTTAATCTGCAAAACAAAACGTAACTATAGCGATCAGATTAATATGAAAAATGAATAGATTTGTGAGATTCCTTATGAAAATGCAGCACTTAAGTAACTGTGTATATTTGTGTCGATCCCATGGTCTAATGTGTTTGCTTTAGAATAAATAACAGACGGGAACAGCTTGTATGCAAGACCATTTAGAAAGGTCTGATGTTTCTAATCTCTCTTCTTAAGAGGGCAAAGGTCAACTCGTTGCATAAGTGGGTGTAGCTTTGAGCTTTTCCTGGGTGATTCCATGCATCTGGTTCAGTGCTGTTTGTGTTTCAACAACACAGAGGCGGATTCTGGATAGCAGCCAAATGACCCAGATGAGTCTTGGCTTGCATGAGATAGAATATAAACTGTAATGGACACAAAGAGCACTGATGACTTTCATTCCAGTCTTCTTTAAAAAAAAAAAAAAAAAAAAAAATCATCTGTTGCTTCTTTTCTCTCTGAAGGAAGTGAAAGCAGTTTTTTAAACAAAAAAAATGCCTGTATCAGCTCATCAGAGTGACTTGTATCTGTTACATTGTCTGTCAAAGGGCACACAGCGTGCCCTCAGGAAGCTAAAACTTGACAACTCTATATCCCTACTATAGATATGCTCCAAAATTACAAAAAATGTGCCTCTTTAGGTGAGATTACTTTTAGTACAGGCTTGTCTTTTATTCCTCTGTGCTTTCTGCTCAAATGTGTAATGTTTATCAGAATTGACACTAAAAAGGCACACGCTGTGGTTGCAAAATGCTCCATTTAAAAGTCTTAATCAGGTTTGTTTGGCCTTGTGAAACCTATGTGATAAATCAGCACTTTTGTACTGCGGTCAGCCATGTTCAGGAGTTTGTTTCTTACATTCAGAGGAGTTAATTTTAAAAACCTCTGTTCCGTCCACAGCTTTCTTTGAATACAAGGAAGATGGAGGAAGATTTCCTAACCCTCCGTCCTACAGCGTGGCCACCACTCTGCCCTCCTACGATGAAGCTGAGAGGAGCAAAGCAGAGGCTGCCATCCCCCTCGTCGCTGGAAGAGTCACGGTACGTCTGTCTCATATTCAAACATCATGTAGAAATATTCCTACATACTGCGAGCCTCGTCATGTATTAACACGTCACATGTTCAAACAAAACAGAGTTTGTAATATGTTTGCATATTTCTTGGTGCAGGAGGAAGACTTTGTGGCCAGGGACGACTTTGAAGATGCTGACCAGCTGCGAATAGGAAATGATGGCATCTTCATGCTCACCTTCTTCAGTAAGAACTCTTTCAGCATTTCAACAGAGGAAACTGACTTTCAGTTTCACTTGTGTAGCGTAGGCTCGTAATCATTAATCTGGTAACCTGATGTACCAGATGGTGTTTGAACTGTAATAATAGTTGACTGTAGGGGTGGGAATCTCTCGGCCTTTGTAGTCCGTTCAGTTATTAACATTTAAATAATCGATTCTTGACTTTTGTTAATCGATGCAAAGTCGTCCACGTCATGGTTTTTATTTCTAAATTGAATTTCTAAATTTCTATTTTATATTTATAAATTCTATTACACCAAATCGTGTTTTTAAAATGAATGATTGTCTTTCTGTCATCAGTGGCATTCCTCTTCAACTGGATTGGCTTCTTCCTGTCGTTCTGTTTGACCACATCTGCCGCTGGTCGATACGGGGCCATCTCTGGCTTTGGCCTGTCGCTCATCAAATGGGTTCTTATTGTCAGGGTGAGTTATTTACTGAATGTGCACCACTCTTGCTTTATAGGATTATATCTTGTGGTTTTATTGAATGCAATTAGCGTACTGGTCCTCACAGCTATTATTGTGTATTTCTACTAGTTTTCTACCTACTTCCCCGGTTACTTTGATGGCCAGTACTGGTTGTGGTGGGTGTTCCTGGCTCTGGGTAAGTGACACACATCATTTTAAAAGCAAACACATTTCTCATGATTGTTGATTATTTTTGTTGTGTCGTAATGTTTGTTCATCCTGGCCCCTTTTCTTTGGACTCCAGGCTTCATGCTGTTCATTAGAGGCTTTGTTAATTACTCCAGAGTGCGTAAACTTGCCGATCCCACCTACGCCACTCTTCCCCGCACAAGGGTACTCTTCATCTATTAGAGGTATGTTGTGTTATACAGGTCATACTCATCATCTAAGCCATGTTTCATGTTGCACAAAATTCTCCCATTTACTGTGAGTGATGAGATGAAAGCAAGAGAAACACATACATTTTTGACCTTACTTAATTACAGCAAGGGTCACATACTGCTAGTTTTGATCTTTTTTTAAATTAAATAAGCCGGTGTCACCATCACTGTCTGGCAACCCTTTGAGTCCGTATCAAACTGGTTCAAATGTCTAAGTACTCCGACAACATCTAAACATCATATGTCACTTATTTATTGATGGCTCTGTGCGACATATAAACAAAATAAATTGAGAAAAGACTATAATACTAATAAACACATATTTCACATTACTTGTCGTGGCTGTATTTAAATTTTAAAGGTACCGCACTGATGCAAAAGTTAACTACAGCATCTTAACCACCTGTCATAGTCTGATTATCAGCTGACAGGGACAACATCAAACCTGCCACTTCATAAAAGGCAGGAGATAAAAGAATTCTTACTCATCAACCAGAGGAGACCTGTAAAGTTTCCAACACACTGTCCTCACAGAACCTTCAATACACACATTAATTATTACTACAGAGCATCAACAATGGCTGTAGTTGAGAGTTGAGTATGTAATAGATGACAGTGTATTTTTGACGTGGTTTTTACACCTTCCTACAGCCAGAATTCAAGACGATGGATGTGGAAGAACTGGACATGACCAACACAAGCAGCCAGAAATCCAGAAATCAATGGGAAGAGTTGAAGAATAGATGAAGGCGACCGTCAGCAAAATATTCAGGAATTCTATCACTTTGTTTTATTTTGTTTGAAACTTTATTAACGGAAAACGGTTAACAGAAATTAGTCCCTCAATGTACTCATTAGTGGCGAATGTTAAGTGCTATTTACATCTCTGTCTGTAATGTATAAGTAATGCCTTATATCATTTGATGGTAGCATACGAGCATGCATCTGCTCTCGAGGTCAATAAATAGGGTGAGTATTGTCGGAGTTGGCGACACTTGGCCCCGAAAGCCAACAGGTATTAGTTAATACAGCACTCTGTAGACTTGCCATAAGCATGCAACATACTTTGTAATCCGCACTAATCTCACTTCCATGGGTTTGTTGTGATTCTTATAGGCTGTTATTAGATACCACAAACACTTCAACGGTTGTCATTAGGATGTGAATGACAATGCTGATACACACATGACCACATAACTCGCTCACCTGTTGGCTTTAAGTAGTTGTTGCCCTGATTCTAGCCAGGAGGCGGCAGTGTCGTCTGCTTCTTCAAGGTGGCTAGAAGCTTTTTCTTCTTGTAAGGGCGTCGTCATATTAAAACATAACATGCTTGTGATTCAGATGTTTTTATCTAATTCAAGTGCAGTGTCAGTGGAACACACCAAAATTGTATCCATGTGTCAGAAGTTATGATTTTGCTTGTTAAATGTTGTTTTTTTGGTTTTTTTTTTGGCTGTACATTAAATCAGGGAAAACCATCCACCCTTGAAAATGGAATTTAAGTTTACAGACGTGATCTTAGACAATCCAAAAACAGTAATAAGCTGTAGTTAGAAACCAGGTGAAATGTCAAGTGACCAACCCTCCCTCCCTAACCCCCCCCCCCCAACCAGGAGCGTCTCAGTTAGCAGTGAGGGGACGATGACTTTGAACGGTGAGCAACTAGGAGGGTTTTTATGGGTGTGTAAGCACATTTTCTGGTTCATGTCCTTTAAAAATCCTTTAGATGTTACAACTTGACCTTTTTTCCCCCTGACTCCTTAGTCAGAGTCCTGTTCACTGTCAGGAAAAGCTCAGCGTCTCGCCTGTCTGGACTTCAGCTGGTAATGATTCCACTCAGACATTTGGATCCAGTTATCTAAAAGCATAAAAATAGCTTAAATTCCATTTCCAGGTGGGGGTTTTGCCTTAAGATTTAATTGACAGTTTGGGAAGGGAAATGTTTTCTTTCTTTTTAGAAAATTATTCATAAGGTGTAAGATGTTATTTTGTGGGTGTCAAAACTATATCAAAGAATGTTGTATGCAGGTGCACTTTTAGAAACATAACTAATAAAACCCAGAGGACGTTCCCATCATTGTTTGAAGTCCCAGACGTATGAAACAAGGAATGAATAATGCAACGGTGGTGTTTCTGTTTTATATGCTGGGGAAAGAGCATGTCAGGATAATTCAAATGTTTATAATCTAACCACTGATTGTCAAACGAAAGAGCTAATATGTATTTCAGTCTGGCCCGGCAATCTGAACTGTTTACCTTATCAGTTAAACTCATACGACATGGCTTTGATACAGATCCTTATGCTTATTTCTATGTGATGTAGAGCTGCAGCCTTGGGGTTTTGTTGTTATGAAACTGTACAGAAAGCATTTAGTGTTGAATAAATGTCACTTTTAATGCGTCAGTTATCTGTGTGGTTGACTTCCTGTGGACCAAGATGATGACAAATACTACATTTACATTTTTAGTGGACACTTTCCACAGTCCTATGAAGTTAAGACATTGGAGAAAGGTTGCAACTGAAAATTGCTAGTGTATGTTTAATGCAGTCAACATGACACATTGGCGACACCAAGTGGCAGCTAGATGTAACTGAAATTTGAAAGGATATCCAGAAGTCAGGGGAAGCTGGAACTCTACAGCATTACGTCTCATCACTAAGTATAAATGACCTAATAAATCAGACTAAACAGTTGGATCTGTATTTATTGATGATTTCTTTGGTAGGGACAGACACAGTGTACATAGACAAACTGAAGACAGCTATCTGATGTAAGTATTATTTGTGATACAAGGGCTGTTGTGAAAATAAGATTAAAACTGTTAAATAGATATTAAGTTAAAAAAGAAGGTAAATGGAGTACATCATGATATAATAAAATATACATTTAGTAGTAATATAGCTACAGAAAACTAGACATGAGTGCAGGTTTGTTGCAAAGTGAACTAGGATTTGGTAGTGCTCTTAACCCTCCTGTTGTCCTCAGGTTAAGGAAGGACAGAAGGAAGGAAGGAAAGGAGTAGCTAGGTAGGTAGATGTGTAGGAAGGAAGGAAAAAAGGAACAGTCAAAAGAGAGATGGGGTTAATTTGACCCAGGAGGATGACACAAGGGTTAAAAGGTGAAGTTTGCAGCAAATTTCAAGTGATCAGAAGATGAATTCCAGGACTTTGTTCCTTTCATAGAAAAATCTCTCTGAACACAAGATGTTTGTCAGGAAGACTTTACACATGCAGCCTGAAACTGCTCTGATGGATCTGCTGCGACTTTACAGCCTGAAACTGCTCTGGTGGATCTGCTGCGACTTTACAGCCTGAAACTGCTCTGGTGGATCTGCTGCAGCTGTGCAGTCTGGGTGTATTTGCAGAACAACTGAAGGGTCCATTTGAGCATCACAAGATCACATACAACCATGGACTACATATACAGTATTATATACAGTTTTAGTCAATAAGATGTCTAACTTTTTATCCAGAAATACCATCAGAGAGGCATCTGACTGGTCCCATTTTTATTCTTCAGTGTGACAATGACCCCAAACATGCAGCCAGAGCAACAAGAATCAATGCTGTGTGCTCATACCATTGAACTCTGTGTGAAAGCATCCTCACTTTTAGTGACTTAAACTTTTGCAAAATACTGTAGTTGTTATAGGAACAGAGAAAATATCTGCACTTCTTAAAGACCCAGCAGAGTTTATGCAGAGTTAAGTGTGCAGGTGTTAACTCTCTTCCTATTGATGCTGTTCTTTAATAGCCTTTCACCTACATGATGTGTATATTATTACACTACCACACATAGTTTTTCTAATGCAAACAAGTGCTGTAGTTCATGATACTATAGGGCAGTTTGGAACATTTATTACCAACTGTCCCTTTAAACAATTTCAGGATCTACACAAAAAAAGGCAGCTTTTCACCAAATTTGGTTGAAATCTAACAAACAAACAAACAAACAAACAAACAAACAGGACTACAGACATAATCTCCTTTTTAGAATAAAATTGTAGTGATTTTTTTCTCTTAGACTTGAGAAACAAGAGTGCATCTAACAGAGGTAGTGAAGCGGGTCGACCATTTGTTTTTTTCATTTTTCATGATTTCTTCTCTTCATTTGTTCCATTTGCTCAGAGGATCTAACACTCATAACAGTGCCAACATCAGAATGAATGCTAATGTGGATGAATAAAGGTGATATGAGGTGTTAAATGATACATTCACAACGGTCAGGTCTGCCTCAAAACAACTTATGAAGAACTTTTAAAATGGACTTAAACACCTTTCTATTTTGGAAGGTATTTTATTTATGTTATTTTTTTTAATGCTGTAGCCCTTTTGAGATTCACTACAAATTAAAATTGCAGTAAAAATTAAATTATTATCATCACTAGTCATTTAAAAAGTACCTTCATAAAGCATGTCTAATGGAATAGATGGGTGACAAAATCCACTGTCATCTCTCTCTGCAAAAACAAATGCAAATCTCTGTCTAAAGCTAATATGAAGGCGTCAAAATAAATATACTCAGTCTCCTGAAGCCTCATATTAGCTTCAGATAAACTTTGAGATGCATTTTTTTTTCAGAGCAAGGACTGTGGATTTTTGACTGATGTTGAAATGCATGTAGAGACGTGTGTCTTCACTCTCCAGATTAATCCAGCACTCGGGGGAGGAAGAAGATGGCTTTCTGTCCAATGTGGGTTCTCGGACCCAGTTTAGGTTTTCCGTTCTTTTTCAGTCCTACGTACCAGTTCCTCTCCTGATATTTCTGTGGCTGATATGTGTTGTAGTGGTTCTCCTCCAACTTCTCCAGGAAGTAACACTCATCAGTTACGGTGGGCTGAGAGAGAAAGATGCAAGACAAGCAACAGCTGACTGCATTTCTGGAGGGATTTTGGTTTGAGATGAGTTTAAAAATGCATACAAAAAAAGTTTATATTAGATTGGATAATAATAAATAACTAATGTCAGGTATTAATGCTGGGCAATAAACCAATATTATATCAATATCCTGATATGAGACCAGATAACGTCTTAGAGAGTGGACTTTGTAATATGGCCAAAGTGTTTTCCTGGTTTTAAAGGCTGCATTTGAGTCAAGTGGTGTAATTTTCTGACTGTTTTAGGTGTTCTATCTATTCATCAAAAATCTCATTGTGTAAAAACAATATCTTATTAGTAACTGCACTGATTTACAATCTATTTTGAACACATAAATGATTAAAGTGTATTCTGTAGACACTCACTGAACTATACAAACGCCCCTCGTCGTTCATGGCCAGATATCGCCTGGTTTCTGCTCCCTGGATGACAACGACGCCTTGATCCACAGCTGTGAGCTTTAAAACGGCTGAAAGGAGAAAACGTGACAGGAAACAAAGGATGAAACCTTTAAATACAACTAGAGATATATTCTGATAAGAGAAGCATGGCTGTTTTACTTCAGCTCCACAACAACATTTAAAGTCCTTGCTCTATAGTTGAATATTTAAATGAGTGATGGCCGTCTAAGAGGCTTGGTAAGTGAATATCAGAGCACACTTAAATGTGCGTCAGTTTCACCACAACACAAACTAAAGGCAGACAACACACATTTGGCATGGATTAAAAGTTCTATTTTTTTCTTACCATTTACCAGTTTAACTTTTGTTAACTTTTACTTGTCTGTTAAAACATCCAAGTTATAGGATGCTGGTCATACATCATACATCATATTTTATTAAATATGTTTTGGATTTTTATTAACATGCCTTTATTTACTTATGGCTGACAACAATATTGCTTTCCCTATGGTGGCACATATATAATATTTATATAAAAGTATAGGGCTGCAACAGTTACTTTCAACATCAATTCATCTGTCAATTATTGTCTCGATTAGTCAGTTGTTTTGTCAAAAAATGTCAGAAAGTGTATTAAAAAATCTTGATTTGAAGGGGACATCTTCAAACATCTTGAGATATCCAATTTAGGGTCAGAGGACTACAGAAACCAGAAAATATTCACATTTGAGAAGATGGAATCAGATAATTATCAAAATCTTTGGCGATGAATTTAATAGTTGGAAACTTATCGATTAATCATTGCAGTCCTATACTTTCCATGTCAGGTCTTTCACAGCATGTTTCTATTTTGTTTTTCTCACTCTGATCAGTTTGAGTCTCATTGTGACTTTACACTGTTGTGCAATAAGCTACTTGGATATCTTTTTTCCAAGCTGTTTTTTTGTTTGTGTGTGTGTGTGTGTGTATGTGTGTGTGTGTGTGTGTGTGTGTGTGTGTGTGTATGTGTTTGTGACATTCCCATTCATTACATGTGCCCCCACTTTTCTCCATTTAAAACAATGTGTTGCACATGTGGCTTGTTTCCTGTTCTGTGAACCTGACACACCTGTACTGGAGAAACTGAACGCATCGCATAAAAGACCTGACCTGGATGTGTGCTGCGGTCTTACTGTGAAGGTCCCTGTCATCCCTCTGGCCGTGCACTGTCCCATCGGGGAGGAGCTGAAGGTGGTGTCCGCCATTCATGCAGTACAACCGAGTCAACCGCCTGTAGTCCCGCAGCAGACCGCGGACCACAGTTTGATCCTTTAACGCAAACACGTCTCCATCCGTCATCCTGCTCAGAGTAAAAACTGCCCTGTAGTCAGGAGGTGTTTGAGGTGGAGGCTTTTCTCAGCACAGGTCAGATCAGCTGCTTGTGTCTCCTGCATTGGTCAGGTGTTTGCATGCACGTGACCGAGCGTAGAGACCACACAGGCAGCTGGATGCGCGTCCCCGGGGCCTGGCCTAACTAACCTGTGGTTGCTGCCACTTTTACTTCCTGTTGTGATGAGTTCTATCTGCCCACTGAGAATATGCACGCACCTCGCGGGAGCGCGCATTGATAAAGGGAACACTACAAGATATTGTTGTGACCAAAGTACTGTTTATAAACGATACGACCTTCTTTGTAAGTTTCAACAATGATGACAAATGGAGTCTATAGATTTTAAACGTTTAGATTCACCAATGTTTTATTGAACTCAGTAGTAGTATTAATCGATATTTAAAAGGGTTCCTCTATATTTCTTAGTGCAAACTATTTTAAAACATGGGATGTCTCATCATGGTTAGGGTAAAACTGGGAAAAAATAATATGGGTGTCAAGTTCACGCTGTCAAAGTCAAATAATGTATGTGCTGATAAAACCATTTGATTCCTATCAAGCTCTGATTTAAAGGATCATTACTGAGTGTTAAAGGCTGCCTGCATTATCTGCTAAACTGATTGTTGCTGCTGCTTAAGTAATGGTGTCATTTTGTTTTCTTACTTAAAATCGACTAGTAAAGAAGCTGTATAATCATGAATATTACAATTTCAGTAGCCTATTCCTACAGTAATAATAATACTAATGTGAAGGTCTGGTAGATATTTTACTGATGACTATGTTCACATTTAAAATAAGGTAAAGTTCAAATGTTAAAATGTCAACTCTGACTTCAAGTAATAGCCAGACTACATGAATTGGATGCAACCTCTAGATAAAGCGGTTGATGGCAGATATTTATATGTCTGATCATTTTCATTAGGAACTATTTCCTACACAACACAGGCAACTCTGAGAACACCATAAGTCTTAAAACCTTTGGAAATTAAACCAAAACCATTTCACCAGCTGTAGATGCAAAGTACTTATTGTGTAATCTGTAACCTAAAACCTTTGCACAAATTCTTGACCTAAACTTCAATATTGCTACAGCTTTAGAAGAGTTTAAGTCTCAAGAAATCACTTTGGATTTTTTATTTAATTATTGAGACTTTGTAAGGTTGACAGTAACAATTTAAGACTGTATTTCATGATGTATCCACTATATTTCTTATCACTTGTGCATTATTAATTAATGGTCCCATACCACAAAGAAGTTTTCAAAAAGTCATGAAAATGTAGAATTTTTGTAAAGAAAAGCACAGAAGACGGAGTGATGAATCTTTCTTTTACTCACACTAGCATGGAGAAGGACACACAGTCGTTCTGCCAAGCAACACCCAGTGGAAATTTGAATAAGACAGGGTGACAAAGTAATAAAGTACAACTGAAGTGGTAAAGTAATAAAGGACAGAAACCCTTCAAAGACTACTGGTATCCTGTGCTGACCCCCTATTTGATCACCAGACGGTCAGTTTTGCTTTTGATGTCTTATCTAATTTAACAAAACGCCCACCTGACAGTGTGTCCCTCAAAAAAAACAAGAGATTTTGACTTCATCAGTCAATAAACCAGGTGCCAGAATGGAAAAGCGCATTTATTTGATGAACAAGTGCTTACTGTGATCATGAAAAGTGGCTTACAAAGAGCTTACTATTTCCATTGTTCAGAATCAAGTTAATATGATGTTTACATCCGCACACACTTCCTTGTTTTTGAGAAATAATAATACACAAAGACATACAGTTCGACCTTTAATCAATGGAGAATCAACAGGAGTCACACTACAGAGGAGAAATAATACAGAGTGTATAGAAAAACTAGTATTTGGAGACAAATACACCACATTTTCTTTACAATGGATTATATGTACATATTGAAATTTTTTTTTTAAGCAAAACAAAGCTTTTAGAGAAAGCACATACCAGTGAAACATGATCGGCCCTTGATAATTCTCAAAAGTTAATGTCTGCATATGTTTCATACAAAATAGATTTTCAAACAATATTTGGGTAGTGCAAATCTTTTTTTTAGATTCAAGCTGGTTGATTACTTTCACAAACAGTTTGTGTGTGAAAAAGACTGACTCCTATCCTATTCACAGTATTACACAATTTGACCAAAGCCATCACGTTAGAGTAAAAAATGTGTTTTGTTTTTTTTCCATTTTCTTTTTCTTTTAAAACCAACAAATAACTGTACATTTGTCTTCTAAGAGCTACTAGTTTATGCTGACTCACGTTGATTCTGTCTGTACTTGCTTTGGTCACCTTGTAGTCAAACATCAAATAGGCTTTTTTTGTGCAGTCTGTGTGGACTGATTACTGACTAAGTGTATCTATTCCTGAAAATCTGGCCTGCAGAGATAAAGTTAAATGTGAATCTCCTGTTTGCAAATAGCTTATATCGAGAAAAAAAAAGAGGAAGCAACCACATCTTGTAATGTGATGGTGATAGATTATCTGTTATTTCTATTGCATATTCAGTTGTCCTCCTCAAAAATGTACAAGAGAGTAAGCAAGTATACATTTTTGAGCAAGAAGAGGCAAGTGTGCGGTTTCATATATACCTGTTTAAAATGAGCAGCAGCATCAGAGATTTGGATACACTGAATGTGAAAGTAACCCATGGTTAACCCTTAAAATGCAGTTAATGAAGGAAAGTGGCTTCTGAAGATTCACCAGAAAGAAAGAAAAAAAAAGATGAGAAGTGTCTTTTTCTTTCAGACACTGGAGGACTGAGCCTGGGTATTAATGATGACGGTGGCAGCACATTCCTGATACTTCTGTCAAAGTGAACTTTTTCCTGACAAAAATACACCATAAAGCACAGAAGCAGACAAATATTGGGAATCCAAACTACATGTTTTTGGTTCTTGAAGTCAGAACATAAACGACTAAACATGGAAAACCATTTACTGTATGTACGAGACATCAAATTTCAACAACCTGAGCATGGGAGCGGTTCAAAACTTATCACGAGTGTGTTTAAATTAGATGTTGGGATAGTTAAAGTAATAATCTTGAAGATTTTTTTTTAATGTCTGTAAGTCACGTTTGCTGACTGAGGTAACACAATAATGATTGAGTCTATGGCCCACTGATGAAAGCCCTTGTATTTGCAGTATTATGAACTGGGTGTCGGTGGCAACTTTCACAGGAAAAATCACAAGCAGTGAAAATTTAGTGACACGTTTTCCATCACCCAGCAGTGGTTGGTCCGCCAGACAGGGTAGGCGGAGCTAACGCAACAGACTCGCTCACAAATTGTCAACTGACTGACATCACACAGGCGACACTGTTTTGATCTCTGGGAAGTGAGGTCCAGAAACACAGCTGCAATTACAGTTTATCGCCATTGGTGCCGCCAAAGAGAACGAAACTGATCTTCAGGATTATTACTTCAACAGGAGAAGAATTAGACATTTCCCTTGTTTTAAATGTACCAGTGAGCACTTTGTAGTTTCTCATCTGACAGGGCATCTCCTTTAATCTGTCAAGAGTTTTCAAACTCAATGAATCCCTCTTGAAGATTCACATTCATTTTCAAAACCTGGATTATTTTGTGTAAAAAACACAAATATGACAGGGCTATAAAAAAAACACACTGATGAAAAATTTCCCGCTTACTTAAACCACACACAAAGAAAAAAAAAGTATACTGATAGACCCACATTATTCTGTGGGGTGACACATCTGTGAGCGTCTTGTGTTAAACTCAGTTATCGATCATTAATAGTGACTTCAATCGAGGGGAGAGAAGCTCAGATTATTCACAACTCGGACAAATTTAAAAGCTTCACTGCCAGGACCTGTTCACCCCTTTAGATTACAAACACTGACAAACTTTAAGCATCGCTGATAAACAGACAAAAGGAGTTTGGCACTGAAATAGTTCCCAGAGAATGAAGGATCCATTTTGCCTGCCTCCCCATTCAACGACGCTACACTTTCACTGTGAGACGACTATGAGGTGATGGAAGCTAAGTGCTCTCAAACATTGGGGCTCGACTGACAGACAAATACACGTGCAAATGTACTAAAGATACGAACATTACGACAAGGTGTCTACATGAGGTTTAAGGAGCAGATGGGGTAGTAAAAAGTTATCAGCAGCTGTGGAAGGCTTATACGTTAATAATGCATTTGCTGACGCCTGATCCAAAGCACTGTATACACAAGCTGTCTGTAATACAAACAAATTTTAAAAAGGAGTTGTTTGACCTTTTAGGAAGTATATTTAACGCTTTCTTGCCCAGAGTTAGATGAGAAAATTGGTACCACTCAGTCTGTATGCTAAACATTTAGGTGAAATAAGCAGCTGGTTGTCTTTGCTTAGAAACAGCTAGCCTGGCTATCTGAATGTATAAAAATCTGCCTTCAAGCTCTGCTGAAGCTCACTAACAAACATACTGTATATTATTTATTTAATCTGTACAAAAGTGTAAAAACAACAGTTATGTCAGACTGTTATTTTTTTTGGCTCGGAACTAGTTGCCAGGGAGTTTTGTGGTACCTAAGCTCCACATTCACCATACGAACATGTCAGGAGTATCCATCCTCTCATCTACCTCAAGATAAGGAAGCAAATAAAGATTATTTCCCCAAATGTCAAACTGTTCCTTTAACAAATGTAGCAATGCAAAAAAGAATCTGGCTTTGATAACAAATTATCCAAAGATCATGGATATACTGGATCATTACTGGCTGAATCACAACTGCCAGTTTTTTTTTAGGTTTTTTTCTTTTTTTTCCTTTTTTTTTTTTTTTACAACAGACTGTATGAAGAAGTTAAAAAATGTAGGACGGTTATTTTCCAACCAGTTTGAGGTGAGTTAAAACCACAAAAATTTGCTTTCCTGACAAATTATGAAATGACATAATCTTGCACACACAATAAAACATGCCCTCTCGTTTCTGATTGGTTGACGCAGGTATCTATCACATTCCATCATTAGACTATTGGGGCAGAAGGAGGGGGCTAAAATAAAGATCGAAGCGGGCTATATTCCTAATAGAAAAAGTTCTAACGTCCATCTAACGTCATATATCAAAGACTGGTACAGTATAACAGTCTTTCTTCACAGTCTTTTAAAGCCTTTAGCAGGGTACAAAGTGCTCGAATCGCACTTGAGAAGTTAAAATGTGCGGGAGATAGTGTGAGTGGAAGCAGGCTTTGAGTATTCTGTTTTAACGATAAGGATCATTTCTATGCACAGAGGATGTCTGAGCTGCCACTTCTAAAAGATAAACACAGCCAATGAAAAAAAAGAGGAAAACTTGCAACTGCATGTAATATAAAAGTACAATCAACATATGATGAGGGTAGACCATGATGGGTTAAAGAGAAGCACTCCTTGGACAGGAAGGAAGAGATGGCTAAGATAATATTCGAAGCAAAAAAGGCACATATTTTTTTCCCTTTTATAATAGACTTGTGTAAACCTGGAAGAGGTCAGCTTGTGGGAGAAATCATCCTTTCAATGGCGCACTTCGGTAAACAATCCAGCAGAATTGTTTCCTATGTCCAGAGTATCAAAGCAGTGAAATATGCTTTTTAAATGACTGGAAAACATTTGTATCCCCTCATGTGACTGATAAACATTTTGTTACAACCTCCTATAAAAACTAAAAGAGGAACATACAGTCTAAAAGCATACTTAAGAGCATGTTATTAATTAAGCTGTGTTACCTTCCCAGGTAACAACGACCTGGAAAATTGTATAAACTGTTAGAATTTGAAAATGTAGAAAATACTATCAGAACCTGTACATAGATATTTGTTTTATCTGTTTTAGATATCGTTGTGTATTTGAAGGTAAGAAACCTGAGACGACATGGATGTTAAACCTATTTCTCTCTGTGATTATCTTTTATCTTACAAACAATTCCTACTTGTTATACACTACATCTCACAGTGGGTTCAGACCGGATGTGGAAATGCTGTGGTACGTACAAACTGGATGCACCACCGCGGCTGTCTCACGATCTGCAGACGTACTTTTGGCTTCTGGATTATTTCTCAGCATGCCACAAGGGAATCTGCCGAGAAACACTTATAATCTATTATAAATTATATAGCTCCGCCTAGTCTATTTTTGATGGAAGCCGTAACCGCACAGAACAGATCGAGGAAGTCTATGAGGGATAGAAGTTTGTCCGAAAATATTGATGATGGCACTGGCTGTCGAGCCTCATATGCAGACATAGACATAGACACATACGCACACACATACAAACACACATATTTGTCAGTTATGTTGAAACTAAGAGCAAAAGAGACGAGCAGACACACACACACACACACACACACACACACACACACACACACAAACACACACACACACACACAAACAGACCGACGCAGAGGTGGAGGTGGGGTCGCAATAGGGTAGTCTAGGCTAATCAAATCAAATTGATGAGGTTATTACTTACCCATGATAAAGTTCAGCACTAAATGTGATTAGAAAAGACCAGAATCACTTGTTGACTGGCACAGTGAACAGCCAGACTTCTGCTTATGCGAGATTTGACAGAACGCGGTGTTACGCAAAGCTTCCACATCCGGTCTGAACATGCCGTTAGACTGCTCAACAAAACATGAACTTCTGTGCTCGCTGTCTGGTCCTACGCAAACTCTTCCAGTCTCTCTTTCACTACAGACCCGTAAGCTACTACAAAGTTGCATACTCTCTCCGAAAAACATAATTCACTCATTGTCTCGGATCCTCAGTCCATTTCATCGTCGCTCTTCGGGATGTGGAGGTGGTGAGGTGATGTGGTGGGATTTTAAGGCATTGTGTCTGTTATGGGGCAGAGTCATCTCTGGTGGAACAGGAGTGGTTTGACACTCCCGGCCTTGAATTTTGGTAACTGGTTGCTGATGATTTCTGCCAGCATCTCTGGGAACTCCACACTCAAGGATTTATTCACAAAGGTGTAGAAGCAGAAGCTGAGCAGTCCACCTACCATCTGCAGGCACACAGAGGAGAGAATAGATAAGTGGATAATGTTCACAAAAACAGCAGGGTCTATTGAAATAATTAAAAAATGGGGTCTATCATACAACTTATTCATAAAGTAGCCTCTCCTGAGCAGGTGTCATGCCTAACTAACGGCGCATAAGTTCAGGAGACTAGAGACAAATTATGGACAAATTAAGACAGAGGAAACAGTTCTTTGACATTTTCACCTACCATATTTACATCCACTTCATGGTATATCCAGAAGAGCTACTGTAAGTCACAAGTATCTGTACTCACTTAAGATTCTTAAAGATGTTTTTCCTGTTATCTAAAAGGCAGTTTTGAGTTTGATGATGAAACTGCTTTGCATGCACGGTGTCAGGCTGTACAGATACTTTTCTTTTATAATAGACAATGGCAAACAAATGATGCTGTAGACACTTGACAGTAAACATGTAGTGCATTTGCCTCCCTTTCACACACTCAGCAAGCTGTCATGACTCTGGGGCTTAGTGTCTTGTCTGCAGACAGAAGGCAGCAAAGGATTGAACCACTGACCCTACAAAATCTTCATTTGCAACATTTAATGCAATAATATTTTACACAAAAAAGTTTAAGATATTTAGTGCAATAAGATGTAAAAACTATTCTACATTAAGTAAGGCCAGGTTTCACAAACGCACAATGACCGACTACTGTCTGCATTATTGGTAAAAGTTTCTTTCAATCCCTTAAATGCTTTAAATTAACTCATTCAGATTAATCACTGGCAGTGGAAAACTGATTAAGATTAGTTCACTGAGAAAGCTGCAGACTGCAGGTGGTCAATAACCACTCACTGATAACATAATGCTTGTGTCGGAGGAGGTGTTTTGTGTTTGTATAGCAGATCTCTGTACCTCATGCATGGAGTCTAGCAGCTTGGTGAGCTGGTAGAAACGCTGCCAGTTCTGGCTAGAATTCTCCTCGCGCTTCACGATGGCCTTTCCCAGCTCCTTGATGTACGACATCCGAATCTCTTCGAACACCGCCTGACTCTTCAGGCCGTCCTTTGGCACTGCAGGAGAGGCTCATTGTCAACATGTAGGACAGATACAATGGTAATGTATTGTCCCAAACTACCTTTAAAATGCAAAAGGTGGAGGGAATATTTCATATTTTTGGAAGTGTTTGTCCCATGAAGAATAAAAACAGGCTGAACTCTCTACAACTTTTAGCATCACAAAGCACTATCAGGACACAAAACCATCACATCCTGATATTTTCAAATCAGCTTGAGTATAATTATTTCAATTCTCTTGCAACAGATTAGATGTAGGAGACAGCATGAAGAGGTTTAGTGCATTTCTGTGCTCAATCAGTAAGGGCTCTGGTTGGTAAAATTGTGTGTGTGTGTGTGTGTGTGTGTGTGTGTGTGTGTGTGTGTTTGTGTGTATTTTTTCTGCATCTCACAAGACAGAAAGCACTATTCTTATCTATATTATCTGCATGTCAGTTAATGAATTAGGAAAGTGCTGTGCTGTGATGTTTTGTCCTGTGTATACATCAACTTTAACTTTCAGCATCTGTGGACAGTATTGGATTGGAGTAATGATTGACTTAACACAGCAGCATGTTTCTGACCTGTGCTGAGCAGCAGCAGCACCTTCATGCACAGATACTCGTCGTGGGAAACCTGCAGCCGTACGAACTCGCTGGAAATCTTCAGCATCTGCTCACACTGGTCGGCCATGTAGGGCAGCTTCATCCGCTCCCTTGAATCAGACAGAAACTGTTAAAACGGCACATACTCGTGTCTCCTGAAAGTCACAGCTGATTTATAAGGCTGTCTGTGCAGTCTCTATCAGGGAGATGAAGGAGCATCCTGTAATATATCTGTAGATTAAATATTCAAGGTCTAGCTGCTGACAATTTGTGGGTTCTATTTTAAATCATTCTTCCAGAAATAAGGTTCAGTTTAGTTTGTTGATTGTGTTCAGGATGCAGATTTTAGATGACAGATGAGTGTCAGCTAAGAGATGATGTAATGTTGTGGGACAAACTCAGGCAAAAACTCTTGAAATGTATACAAACTTTTTTCATTTCTTAATTTGAGCCAAAGTGAACAGAAGATTTATTGAAAATGTGCAACACAAAACACTAGGTCCATATGCTTGGCCCGTCATGATATCATAACTCTACTACTCACTACTGAGATTAATTTAGGGTGCCATGTTTATGAAAAATGGGGAACAAGAAAAAGCACTGAGCACGGTAACTTTGCTGACTGCGCACTACACTGTTTACATACAGTCACCACATCTATACGAAGAATGAAACACTGACAACAGTTGACAGTTGATTTTCAAGATACGCTACATAGAGAGCGCAGAGCGGAACAGAGAGCTGCACTGATACATACACCCACACCCCCACACACACACACACACACGTATGAGTTGGCAGACTGCTGGGAAGAAGAAGAAAAAAAAACTTTCCAGGCCAAGTTATTGTCTATTCTTACTTTGACACTTAATGATTAAATACTGAATTCCAGCAATAGTGACACATGATTTCACTGAGAAGACGTGCTGTAGTATGAAATTAAACAACAGTCATACTGGATAGACTATAAAAACTAAACACTACGTACTCATTGATAACGAGGTCCGGTGCGAAACAGAGCATGTCACCGTTGCATTGTTGGTAAGACCTCCAGCCCAGACCGAAAGACATGAGGAAGAGCCAGGAGCACTGCAGAAGGGTCATCTGGTCATCCAGGTGCAGGTTCCTAAAACCTGAGGGGAAGGATGAGGAAATACTTCAATTACTTACTTAATAAGGCCAGTCAAAATTTAGATATTCAATATTAATCTAACTGTAACACCTTAAACTTCATTCTGTGAGCTCAGAAACCAGTAAACAAAAGCCCATGTGAGCACCTGGTATCCAAATGTGCCTGCGTGTCACAGATGGAGCAGCTCCAGATGTTGTGGCAGTTTCCTTCTTTATACAAATCAAATTGACAGGAGACACCCATTTCGTGCTGTGCTAATACATTAGAAACTAGCCTGCTTTTAGCCGACACTTTTCATAAATATTCATACTTCCAACTGTGGTGTGGCCTGTTAAAATGAAACACTTGCAGACAGTATGATTGGCGCAGAGCACCTTCTTCACATTCGATGTGCTCAGTATTTCAGTGATCGCGCAAGATTTCAACGATGTTTACAGCTTTAGCAGTAGCAGCGGAGTAAAATCAGGTAAGTGTTATTGTAATAAACTGGTGTACTTAAAAACTTTCCGATGCATGGATTTATGAGTAAAGACCCTATTTGTACTACTGTAGAAGTTTGATAACAATCCAGGCATTATTAGTGGGGTAATTTGCATTTGCAACCAAATGAAAAAAAAGGGATAAGATGGTGTTCAGATAGATGTAATGGTGCATATGACGCTAGGTCGAAATTACCCCGAACCATCACTTTAATCTCTGTGTCATGTATTTTCGAGTGCAAACTAAGCAATGTAATCTACCTTAGTCTCGCTCTATATAATCTACAACCACTATTGAGTACGCCACTAACCTGGCAGAGCCTTGGCCCACTTGACAGCAGAGATGACTTGTCGGCCACCCAGCCTGTTGAGGGTGGTCATGAGGCGAGTGGAGGTGTCGGGCACGGTACTGTCGTAGCCGGCGTAAAAAGTGTCTGGCTCGATGGCCTTCAGCAGGGACAGCATTGTGGGGACGAGTTGAGGCATGCACTTGGGTACGAGAGAGCGAGCCTCCACTGGTGGAGAGGGATTTGCCTCGGGTGGGTTGCTCGGCTGGACTCCTTTTAAGCGATTCAACTTCTTGGTTTTGCGTGCTTGCAGAGGAGAGAAAATAGGGAAGAGTTAAATTCCACACATACAAAAAGTAAAAGGTGATCTGTTTACATTTATCCACGTGGTTAATATACCTTCCAGGTTCATGCCTGCCATCAGACACTTGCGGAAGCGGCAGGCTGGGCAGTTCTTCCTCCTGATCTTGTCTATGATGCAGTCATTCCTCCCAGCACACAGGTAATTATGCTGACCTGAGACACACAGAGGAGGAAGATTAATCTGTTATCTACCTTCATTATTTTGGTAATCACTCGAGGGGCAAAAACTAAATAGCTGTACCACAGTCAGTTATTTTGCAATGATCCTTGCAAAACCATGACTCCAGCCTTTTAGTAAATGTAAGATGCATATAATGATTATACGATTAGTGACGAATAAGTTTATTACAAGCTACAGGTGTGAATGATCATCACATGGCTTTTGTACCTTCCACTGCTCTCTTAAAGAAGACCTTGCAACTGCCGCAGGTGAGTACGCCATAATGGCATCCTGAAGCTTCATCAGAGCACACCAGGCAGATTTTGTGAGTCCCACTCTTTCCCTGTGACGAGGATGTAGCAGTGCCCCCTTCCTGTCTGGAAGCAGAACTGTAGGGAAAAGACAGAGCAGAAAAATGTTAGACATATTCAGTCTCTTAACCATAAAAGACATGAAAGTGATTATATAATTTTGACGTCATCTAAAAAGTGTTTCTTTAACAGGATTATAAATGTGTCATACCTGCACAAACATTTTAGTCAAATTCATATCATGGCATATACTGTACTATATGCCTGTCTCACCCACTTCAACACCTGAAAGCATCTTTTCAGTTTTGCGAGTTCAGCTTCAGTTCATATTTACATTGCTGCTCTCAATCCTTACACAAATAAACTACACAGATACAGTACACATACATTGCCTCCCGCCTCAGTCAATGTGTTCCTTGTGCTTTTTTTCAAAGTCTCAATTTAGCCTTCCTTCCCCACATCATGAGTGAAGAAAACTAAGTCTCCTTGTGCCCGTTTGGGACTTAAAAGCCTAAATTATCTCAAGATCTGTGTCCACCAGTGGTTGTCATAAAACAGCCCTTCTTTCCTTTGATTGAACCACAAACATCTCCAGACCCAGTCAGCGGTTGTTATGGATGCATCTTTTCAAAACAACCACTAGAGGACGCCGGGCTTTGCTGCATCCATGCGCCAGAGGTCCACACCCCCTTTCTAACCCAGTGGCCACAGCAACAACAACGCCCACAGTGAGAGGATATCGAGCCTGAGCTGTACTACGACTGTGTCTGTCCCTCCTTGTCTCCACACCTTCTCTGCTTCAATGAAAGCAAACAGCTTTATTTGATAAAGGCTGATCTGAACTGTCGCTGCACACTGACACTTTACGCAGAGTGGCTTTTCAGCTGTGAAGCCAAGTTCACTCTTAGTTACACAACATGAGGGTATTAACATGAAAGCAGGCCAAGCTCCAGCAGTCAGTGTGCGTAGCAGGATGGGAAAACCTGAGTGAAACATCAAAGCATGAAGTCCAGAAGCATTCAGCAGCCGGATAAAGAAAAAAAAAACCCATCAGAGATCTCAGAGGAGGCAGGCTCACCATGGCAGGGCTGAGAGCTTTCTGAACACAGCTGACAAACACACTGTGGTCAATTAAGTCCATCCATTTACCTCCAATGACTTGTATTCAATACAACTGAGTGCTGATAGTTTTGTGAGCTTTGGTTTCCAGAGTGTCATTAACCGCACTCAGCGCTGTGTTTTATACACCCTCATACTTTCTGACTGGTTTGGGAGGCGAGGATACCACAAAGTGGGGTGCGCACTAAATAACTCTCTCCACATCCAGCTGTGAGAAGTTCAATCTGGGCCAGATTTAAATGAGAACTGCATTCATGTTCAAATAAAACTCAACTTGATCACACTCTGCTGAGACCCTTTTCACACAAGATTTAGAAGAAGAAAGGGTTTTGATTACATTGTGGTGAAAAAACAGCCAAGATGTATAGTTAGAACAAATCGCGATATTGTGTGAACAATTTATCACAGTTTGAAGTGGACAACCTGAAAAACAGTAATATAAATATTTATAATTGAGGTGAAACTTGAAATTCTCTTCCATACCTGGAAATTTGATTAATTATTTTAACTTGGAGAATGACCGGCCTACACAAGTACTTCTGGCAGAGACAGAACCTTCATTCATCATTTGTTTGTAAAATTGCCAACAGGCCAAAACAACTAAGTAATTTAACAATCACACAAACACATCTAAAAAAATCCACTACATATTATCCTCAGAGCATAATTAGTTCATATATCAATGTTTCCCAGCAAAGTCAGGGCTACCACAGAATCATAAATAATGAAAATCTCACAACAAGCATTTATTAATATAGATCAACTATGTGAGGCATAAAGTAAAGAAACAATAACTTTAAATGCCCGTATCACTTTATCATATAAAATTCAAGAAAAACACAGGTGTGCTTAAAGAAGAAGGTAATTACATAGAAGGAAAAACAAACTTCAGGTATTCATGCGTGAAGCAGGAACAAAAACACCAGGATAAAGTTGAAAAGCCTTTATTCAAATCGTGGATACTTTAATTTTTAATTTTTTTTTTTTTTTAAATCGACTAACACTTTATAAACTTGGCTGTGTGTTACCCAATCCTGATTAATGACTGAATGCAGGTGGGTGAGGGCAATGAATCCCAATGAAAAGCCATGTTTAAGACAGCACAGCAGCATCCTGCACAACAGGAATAAAACCTTCTACAGAGAAATATCGAGCCCCTTTCACATAAAGCTCTGATAATCCCACTGTACACTTCCTGCTCGGCACCAAACTGCAGACGCATTAAGTCACTAATTAGTTGATGAACACTGTGCAGCATTTAGCAGCTAACGAGGCAAAGTAACTAGTGGAGTTGATGGAGAGAAAAAATAACAGTAGGGGTCAAGACCTAAACCACGAACCATAAGGTCGCCAGTTCAAATTCAGCCAGCGACTTGTTGCATCTCTCTCCTATCTCCTGTAATCTATCCAGTATCACTAAATAATAAAAGGCATAAAAAAAACATAATCTAGGAGGAGGGAGAAGATTAATCTGACCATTGACAACTGAAAAAGAAACCGATGTCACTGCGCCTGACAGATGAACCGTTTCTTCGTGTAGTAATCTATGGTGGGTTGCTGCTTTAAGATCAAATATAGGAACCCATCTTATAGTGTGCTGTAATTCAAACTGTGCTGTCTGTGTAGCATCTCACCACATTAATGTACATTAATGTTAATAACGTATCGTGGTTCATAGCTCTCATTTTATACAAAATATTTTGGATTATTAATTCTAATGTTATATTATCTTTACAAATGCATTTCCTAGTTCCTCATCCCACTCAGCCACCACGTCTGAAGGCCTGCCGTACGGCTCACAGCCAACAGTAAAAACAGAAATTGGCAGCCAGGGTGAAGGGCCACACGGTAAATATATTTCATATAAAAGAGCTGAGCCGCTGTGATGATGTTAACAGTGTGCCATCTGTCTCACACGCGGATTTATGTGGGGTTTCCACAACATGCTGCTGTGATAGCGCACACACACAAACAAACAAAGCCCTTCAAGCCCCAAAAGCAGGACGTGGTGACCAGCAGGGTGGGCGGAGGACGCTAATGAGGCCAGTGTGATGATGATGATGATGTCACAGGGTGTGGCGGGGTAACCAGTTTGTCCTTCACTGGCCCACTGGGATTGTGTCAGGAGGACAGCTTTACTCAAAGGCTTTAGGCTACCGGTTCAATCCAATTACAGCAGCCGCTATACGTTTCAACAACAACAAAGTCAGTCAGGAGTAACATCTTCGCTTTCGGGTGTTTTCTCAAAACTCAACGTGAAATCGGTTTATGACTTTCAACAAAGCTGTAAGACAAGTTACAAATCTGTTTTTGTGGATTGTCAGAGACAAACCAATCATAGCTGCAGAGCAATGTGGGGAGACCGAATTTCCTCTTTTTGAAACCATCTGCTGAAGTGCGTGCCTGCCATCGACAGGAAGTTCTTGCATTCCCTCAGAGTTTACTATCGGTCAGAGCTCAGCTGCAGCACAAAAGCACAGACACCCTGAGACGGGCCTCGGCTTCAACAAGAACAGAGCTGAGAAAGTTCAGCGCATACGTTTGTAAAAGTGTGATCAATCAGCTTGAGTTTTAATGAGGTAAACCACTCGACGCACTTAAGACGATGCGGGTGGCCCAGTGCCCTGCTTAACAATTCATAATCCCCTTTCAGCCGCGGGTGTCACGAGTGACTCCTAAGGCCCCTGCCCCATAGACCCCTGCCTCTCCCCTCGTAGTCTCTTCAGACAAACAGCAATATCATTACAAAACCCAGCCATTTATTTTTAGGTGTGATGAATGGCTCTGTGCTTTTATTCCACATATCAGCCTTCATCATCCTACTTGACCTACTTCAGCTTCAGTCACTACAAATGAGTAATCAGGGAGATATGAACAATCATTGTGTTGAACTGGTCTGCTGTGGCAGACGTGGTGAATAACACAGAGTATGATGGCCAAGTTCAGACTGTGTGAAATATTGCTGCCCTCTCATTTGTTTGAATGGGGAAGTCTGGCAGGGCAGCCAGGGGTGTAAACACAGAGCTCAGGATTGATTTGAACTTTGCTCAGTGTTCGCCACGACACAAGGTGATGTCATCCAAAAAGGTGCTGTGAGGGTTAATTACATTCATTCAAGAAGTCATTCCTGATAGATTAGAGAGTGGTTCTCCAAACATATTCCAGCAAAATGCAGCAGAATCAGGTGTTTCCCAGCTCAGAGACAGCAAATTTATTTCCTGGTAGATTATTACATAAAGTGAACTGTTATTGAGTATTTACTGTTTACCTGGCGATGGACGAGATGAAAGATAAAACTGTTGTAAAATCCTCAGTCCGAGTATCATAAACCTCTGGGCAGTGTTTTGGCTTTAAATTCATGGATTTGTTTTTCAAAGTGGACTTCCCGGATCACATTTTATGACTCGCCAGTACCTGAAACTACACACACACCCTCACTGTGTTGTTTTAAGTCTGACTTGATTTTGGTCTGAACGCCTGCTACGATCCACTTCATATCTGACTGATGTGTAACTATAATAATTACAGGGCTGGGCAATTAATCGAAACCGACATTTAGAAACTCTAATTGACTTAATCTTGCTCATGTCAATTAATTGTGGTGTTCACTGTTGCCATGACAGTAAAGGTTGCATATCTTTATGGAATTTGAAAAGTTGTCTCCAGTGATCATTTCATTTTCCAAACCATGATCTTTTCATAGTTTTAATCAAGTAAACTAGACATTAACCACAGCGTCACACCTTAAAACATCATTATTTTCATTCCCTAAAAGTTACTACTCCACCAAAACTTTGTGAGCATGTAAAGAAGAAGAGCGGCGGAGCAGAGGGAAGTGCTCCATCCCCGGGGTAAGAGACACTAAAATAGAAAGGGGAACTGGTCTGCACGCTCTGAATCAATCTCACAACAACCGCCTCTATCAGGGAGTGGAGAGACTGGATGTGTTTGGCCAAAGTCTCTCTGACCTTCAATAAAAACGTTATTGTTTTATTGCACAAACACAAGCAACGCTATAACAGCCATTTAATTAAATGGTGATACACTCACTGGAGGGGTGTATTACATCATATCATTTGTGTTAATGGAAGTATAAACCTTATGAAGTTGTCCTAACACAATTTTGCAACGTGTTGATGTGTTTACATCATGGTTATTTACAGCAGCAACACGCAGTAATTAAGTCATGTTGCTGTCTCCTCACAGTGGAGAAGAGTTTGTTCCAAAAAACAAGTCATGATGACACGAACCTTTAGAGAAAAAGAACAGAGGCGCCGCTTCACACAACAAAGGCCACATATGCAGTCCTCTGGTGACTGAACTGAGAGATCAGTACATTGATCAGTCATCACAGACTATGTTTGTCTTGCAATAATTTATCAGAGAGTGTAACACAATCGAGACAAAATAAAAACCTTGTGGAAAAGAACATTTTGGGAAATATACAGTAATAGCTTAACCGGATGTTTGTGGAAAAACTCACTGCACATCCAGACAAGCACAAGCAGTCAAACAATTGACTGAAATTAGTTTGATAATACAGCTGGACATGTATTCAGTTGTACACACACACGCACACAGACACCTAACAGACAAGAGAGATTTTTATGACCATAGTTTTGGTTCAGGCCATTAAGGGGGTACTCTTACATGTGACACTCTAGAAGATCCCTCAAGTGTCATTGTCTAAAAGGAGGCATTGTCTCTTCCTTCATGTGGTATTAACAAGCTTGTTTAAATAAGAGCTACATTTTGTAGCCCCAAGCAGCAACTAGTGCTTGGCTTCAAACACCAGAGAAGACTTCAACTAACCCAAGAAAAAACAGCCCCAAAGGATTTGAGTTTCCATATTAGTTTCCATTATGGGAGCTGTTAGTGAGTATAGGTGGGAGGTGGCTTCCTGGTCTTTAAAATGAATTAGAGGATTGCTGCTACTGTGTGTACTGCTGTAATACCTTCAGCTGGATACCACTGGATGTAGGAGGAGCCCACTCCTTAAAGTTTGACTTTGCTGACTCGACAAATGTACACAAAAGTAAGAAAAGGAGCACAAACAACACACACTTAGCTATATCTTCTTAACCTCAATACGGGGAATTTTCTATAAGCCTATTCGGTGTCACAACACAACAAAAACTGAACACAAAAAAAGCTAAACTGTGGTAACGGGGGAATGCGGTAATAACGCAAAAGCGACTGGAATGGCTGGCATTTGATCTGCTGCGTTCACATTGGCGCCAGCTGTGGGGAGGCAGGAGGGAAAGTAGGTCAGGAGAGTGAGCTTCACGGCAGCGCTCTGCGGTCTGCCTGCCTGCCACAGCGCTCATGACACGCCCACGTGCACGCACACACAGACACAGCACCTACACACTCATGTATTATACACAAAGCTAACAGACACGAATGTCACGCACACACAAAATCATAAAGGGTTATTTACAGCAGCTGAAAGCTTCTGCTGACAGTCAAGGTCTCTGCCCTTGGTTGCAGGAAACAAGAAGAAGGGACGGACAGACAGAGAGAGAGAGAGAGAGAGAGAGAGAGAGAGAGAAAAAGAAAGAAAGAAAGAAAGAAAGAAAGAAAGAAAGAAAGAAAGAAAGAAAGAAAGAAAGAAAGAAAGAAAGAAAGAAAGAAAGAAAGAAAGAAAGAAAGAAGAGAGAGAGAGAGAGAGAGAGAGAGAGAGAGAGAGAGAGAGAGAGAGAGAGAGAGAGAGAGAGAGAAAAAGAGAGAAAGAGTGAGCGAGAGAGAGAAAGATAGGGTGGGCCAAGCAAGTAAGGCAGACATTTGAGGGGTGTGCCAAAGCAGAACCATAAGTCTCAAAACACAGACCCAACACTATTCATATACTAAACATAAGCTTGTTATATATTTAGCTACATATAAACTGACTGAAGACCAAAAACTACTCGTGTATCACATATGGCAGCAAATCACAGCTGATACCACAGACAGCTGTGACGGACCCCATTTTACTTCACCAACTCTAAAATCAAGGCTGTCGTGGACACGGTTTAACGCTCCAGATTTAAAGCTGATCCTGAATAATTACCCGATAAACACCCACGACTGAGCTCAACCAATTACGAAGAAACTAATTCATTCAACAGGTTGTAACAAAGACTTGCAGGTTGCATCTGTCATCTTAACTGCCTTCAATGCTGAGCTACAGTGCACGTGGCAAAAAGAAAGTTCTTCAATTTGGAGCCCTGAAAAAAGAAATCACAAATCCATTTCATTAATAGAATGTAATGACAGTTTTGTATCTAAAGTATGCTAGTTGTTTATTTATTTGAGATTTTGAGGAAATACAAAGAAGAGATATTCAAAGGTGTTTGCTGCAGCAGAGATGAAGTCAGAAAACTGCTTTAATGTAGAGCTGAGTGGTTTTTCCTCTTAAGCTCTACTCAGCAGTGAGTCACAACCAGTTTCCTAAGTTGACTCAGTATTCCCACATGTGAAATTCTTTGGAGTTTTACTACCTTAGTGAAGATACTGTCAGATGTGCTCTTCAACTTGCCCGGGCACCGCTTCATTCAGCCCGGGATCTGACAGCACAGCGGGCTCTGAGCCAGTGATTCAGAGCTGACAAACTGTACATAAGCCTCATTATACGTCACTCAGATAATATTATGGCGGCAACTAACTGCCGTTTTCGATATAACTCATCTGACCAGTATTTTTCCATTAATTGATTTGTTTGGTCTGTGAGCTCAGAAAGTAATGTAAAATAAAATTATAAAGTCCAAGGAAAGATCTTCAAATTGTTTATTATGTTTGGTCGTTTTATTAATTGCAGCTGTAGTTAATGTGCAGCCATATCTGCCAGGATATGACAGAGAAGTGTGTGGTGTTTACTAAAGGATACTTAATGGTTGATTAATAAATAGAAAAACTAAGAAAATCCATCTCCTTTGAATCTACTTCAATGGACAACCAACTTCTACTCTTGCCAACATGACATGAACCACAAGTTACATGCACACATGCATCAAGAGCAAACTCGCTGCTGAAGCTACACAACACTGCTTTGTCCGCATGTGAGATGTGTGAACGGCTCTATTCAGTGAACTGGTTTTATTACTCCTGCACACAAACGTCCATAAATTACACACAATCAAGTCAAAAGCCTCCAAGAAATTCCACTGACTTACACTGTGCGTTAGCAGTAACGTTTCCATGCAGCAAATGCTCCACAACATTTCCTATTTAGTCAAAAAGGCCCTGAGGAGCAGAATGGGGCACTGAAGTCAGAAGCAGGATATATGGCTAAGTCATTACATCTGACCCACAAAATGAACCCCACTCTATGGGCAGGGCCAATTGCAGGCAGAGGAGGAAATGCCACACTAAAAACAAAGGTTACATAACATGGGCCATACTAAGTGAACTGTTTTGCTATCAGACACAGGAATTATGTTTCAGCATTTTCTATATTACAATGCAGGTATTTCCTGTCAGCGCAACTCAGCGTTAATCAGGTCACGCCACATCAAAACCAGTTATCATATGGCGAGGGTGTGTATTTTCCAAATCAGGAACAAAAAGCAGAGCAGCTCTCAAGGTGAAGCATTCTTCAATGTGTGAGAACTGGAGCACTGAGTCAGATCATATAACCGAGTCCGGCTGCCAAACGGTGATGTTTAAAATGAAACAGACAAGGTTCAGAAAGTGAAGCCGCTGGGGAGGGTGTGAGACGTGGTTAACAGTCCCATCTAGTTGGAAAACAATCCAACTTTATTGCAGCAGGGCATAAACTCTACGGCAGGGCAGGTACTCTGTGCCACCCAAGGTCCTCTGAGCCTCAGCCTCAGCAGGAAGCAGCAGCGCCATTGCGTGAGAAGCTGGAGGAGATGGTGTCCTGATGCCAACAGCCACAGAGCCACCGCAGCCCAGTGATCAGCTAATTTCAAGCCACTAAATGTCACACAGGTTGAGGCGACTCCCACACAACAGAGACACACACACATACACACAGAAATACTAAGCTTAGAAACAGATAAGCCAATACACAAACAGGCACACGCCCACACAAAAAAATGATCAGCGCTCACACGACATAATCCTTGCTCAAACACAGACACACACACCTCTAAAAAACACAAAGACGGAGCGATTAAAGCCACATGTGAAATGAAGATGAGGTATATCTTGTGTCCCTACCCATCTGTTCCTGGTCACCAGACATTAGGACGACTATCAGACAGATGATACCACGCATCATTTGCAATAAAAATACAACCACATCTGTGCCCTCAATGGCATGGCATACTTGTGCGTGCCAGTCTTTGAGACAAGGGGGTGATTACCCTGTCAGATAATCAAGACAGGTGTGAATGAACAAGAGGTGCAAAAAAAAGCCTGAAAGACACAACACAGTGTCAGAGCACTTAGTGAAGAGTTTCTACTGAGCTGCTTCATGACTGGGCCCCAAAGCCACGTTCACAGCTGAACCCATAAAACTCTACAGGGAAGCAAAGCAATAACTGCACAAAAGACACTTTGTGGGGGCTGTGTGGAGTCTGCACACTGTGACTGGACTCTCTACATTCGCCTGAATGAGAGCACACTGGAAAGAAATCCCAGCTGAAATTAAGATTCAGTTGTATCACATGAGTTAGTCAGTAAAGAACAAGTCGCTTTTTTAAAGTTTTCCCTACACAGAAAGAATTTCCGTCTTACTCTACAGGCCTGACCAAACCATGGAGGCCACAAATCATTCATCTCTATTGTTGAATGAAGTCTCTCTGCTACTCCGTGGGGACGCAGCTGCTTCAAGTCAAGACGGAGCACATCTCAGGTTCATTTTTGGCATAATGCAACTGGAGGATCCAAGCGATTTACCCAGATCAACGACATGAGCCCCCAACAGAGCGGGACTGAACTGAAAAGTGAAATAGCTAAAATAAATAGTAATGCCATCTGGTTCACGTACTGGCATCGGGACATGACACATGATGATCAGGCTTGTCCAGTCTGAGAGTAAAAAAAAAAAGTTCAAATGTCTGACTTGGATAAAAGTGGAATTCCCCTGGCTTAACAGCACATCCTTTCTCCACAACTATGTTTATGCCTGCAGCTTTTTCCTGACAGTCCATGAGCTGCTCTTATCAACAGGGATTAGTGGGTTAACTAACTAACGCAGGAGGTTAACCCTGGCATTTTTGTCTCAATGATGGCTTCGTTAAAAAAAAAAAAAAATCAAGCTCTGTTGCTATGGCAACCAACACCACAAACCAAACCTGCGAGGTGCAGTTTTTGTTCTGACTTACTAAAGAATGATTGTTCATTCACTTATATCAGAAATACAGTGAAGTGTTTCACTCTGGATATAAAAACAGATGGGAGACAGTCATTAATGCATATGTAAATGATACATAACATTCGATGCATATTGTTGCATATTAATTGTTGTTTTATAAGTGACAGTGTAGCCCAGGGAAACATGAGGGCATGAAGACAAAGCTATAATATTATATGAACTATAACATAATTATACAGAATTTAAGTGTTTCCTGCTGCGCTCTAATGATTTACACATTTTCTCCAGGACCCTCCTCTTCCTTCTTTCCCATACCAGATCCAAGATTTCCTAGCACTTTCCATTCTTAAATGTATAGATTATTGCTTTTGGTATTTGATGATTGTATTATTTTCTACTCTTCCTATCACCTTTTTATCTATTCTAGTCAGATTATATTTGATTATTTACCTTTTACACTGCAACTTTCTGATTTTTTCCCATAGGGATCAACATTTTCAACATTATTATTTATCCTGCATCTCATCTGATGATATTACATGTAACTGGCTGTTTATTACAAAATCTAACTGCTTCATGTGTCTGAACTCACAGACTGGAAAATCCTGAACCAACACAGCTGTTATTCAGAGTTGCAGTGTTTTCAGTTTGTGAAACCAGAGCATAAAACGAGCTGCAACTTCAAGTTATTTCTGTAGCAACTGATCATTTTGTCATTTGTCATTAATAATGACAAATGTCCATTACAGGTAAATAAAACCCAAAGTTTGATTTAAATCAGGGGCTGATCTATTGTATTAGACTTCCTCATTGTCCAGTCATTTTGATGGACAGGGTCCTAAAAATGTTGTCATAATCTATTACCTGTCATTTTATTTTTTTAATGACAATAAGACATTTAATAGCCTTTGTTTTCATTAGTTAATTTTCTTTTTTTTTTAAATAATTGGCACAGCTGCACCCCTCTGACCCAGAGTGGTCCCAGACTCACTCCTAAGCATCCAGCCTAAGCTCCTCAACATGCTGTCACCACTTGGATAGTGAGATACATTAAGCACAGTGTGGAGGTCAGCAGTGATGCCCACATGCTCTGAAGGGAATCTTTTTTGATAGATTTAGTTACCTCTGCCATGTACTTTATGTTCCAAACTAAAAAGGTTTGCGTGTCTGCCTGCTTGAGCAACTTTCTGTTACTCCACGGACAGTTGTCATCTCCAGAAGTTCTCTGATGACACTGCCATTGTGGGCTGTGTGTCAGACGGGAATGACTGAGTACAGGAAGGTCACCATGGACTTTGTCGACTGGTGTGAGCAGAACCATCTACAAGTAAACGCCAGCAAGACGAGGGAGATGATGGTTGACTTCCCCCGAAAATCCTCCAAAATTGCACTGGTGAACATCCAGGGACTTGACATCGAAAGAGTGAGAACACACAAGTACCTGGGTGTTCACTTCAACAGTAATCTGGTCAGACAACACTGACTCTGTTTACAAGAAGGGTCAGTGTCGTTTACACCTGCTGAGGAGGCTGGCATCGTTTGGTGTGTGCAAGCCACAGCTGAGATCCTTCTTTGACTCTGTGGTGGCATCAGTGGTCTCATATGCAGTGGTGTGCTGGGTAGGGGGATGTTCTGAGCGAGACAAGAACAGACTACACAGACTGATTAAAAGAGCTAGCTCAGTCTGTGGCTGCCCCCTGGACACCATAGAGGTGGTGGGAGAGAGAAGGGTTTTGTCCAAACTGTCCTCCATCATGGACAACACTTCTCACCCTCTGCATATGACTGAGGGCCTTAAGCAGCTCCTTCAGTGACAGACTAATACACCCCAAGTGTAAGAAGGAGCGCTTCCACAGGTCCTTCATTCCAACTGCAGTCAGACTGTATAATGCTGCGCTATAGGCCTGCACGATATCAGCAAAATGTGCGATGTGCGATCACACTGTTCAATATTGCGATGACGATATGACTTGCGATAAATAAGAAAATATTTAAGGTTTGCATACAGTTCCTGTCTCTTTCAGATTTTCAGCTTTAAAAGATTCCCTGCTTTTAGGTACTCTAAAACACTGAATAGCTGATTGTAATTACCGCAAATTCCGGACTACAGAGCGCACCTGATTAAAAGCCGCATGCTCTAATTTTAGAAAGAAAATCAATTTTGTACTTGTACAAGCCGCGCCGGATTTTAAGCCGCAGGTGTCCCACGTTGTAATATGAGATATTAGCTATGGTTGGTCTGGCGATGCCTGACAGCCATCACGCATTTATTGTGTATTATTTTATCATTATTAAGGCAAAAGAACTCAATTTATGTCCATGGACATTGTAATGAATAGGATATATGCTTAATATTAGTTTGCATACAGCGTGCTGCATGGACTTCAATACATCTGCTGCACCGCTGCTATCACAATTATCAAATGCTAAGTTTCTACAGTCTGTGACTGTGACCCTCATAAAAGTAATATTTTACAAATCTGCATTATATAAACTAACGAAATTCGTTAAAGTAAGTAATTTGGCGACTTCTAAGTCATTAAACTAAGTCTTACTTTTACTGGAGTAATCTACCTCGTTGGCACCTGTCATTGTACGTCTTGCTTTGAATTAAAACTTACCTACTGAGCGAACTCTCCCGTTCTCTCCTATGAACGAGTCGGACGACAACGTGTATCAACCATGAAGCAAAGTGAAAAAATAATAAAGTACGTAACAGCCGCATCATATGATTTTCTTCGAGTATTTTCCATGTTGATGAGAGTCAGTACAAATGACTGATTTACAATAATAAAGCGGGCTTGATTTATCACACAATTTCATTGGACCTCTGTGAACTACTCATCAATTTTATTGGTCTACTGTTACAAGGCAAAATGTTTTGGACGCCACGAAAAAAAAAAAAAAGTGTGCGTGGCCAATTTATCGCATTACAGACCAGCTTTTGCGATGGGTTCATCGCGAACGTTCACATCGCGATGACGATGAAAATTCGATTAATCGTGCAGGCCTACTGCGCTATGCACTTTTGTTGTATGTATATATGTATATGTATATATATATATATATATATATATATATATATATATATATACACATACACACACACACACACACACACACACACACACACACACACACATATATGTAGATAGATAAATAAATGTGTCTTATCTTATCTTATGTAAAGCCTCACTGAATTTCGTCTCAGCCTCACCTGAAACATTCATCAAGTCCTTTCTGACAACACCTTATCAGTTGTTTCTTGCATCCTCCACGGCACCAGTCCCACCAGTCAACCCTGTCACAACTACTGGACCTTTATAAGGAAATCAGTTGACATTTTGCTATGCCATGTAGCGATGACTAGAGCCACCTAGACAATGAAGTCATGAATATGAGGCTAGATAATAGCTAATTAATATGCACACTTGCCACCAAGTGACCAGGGGTGTGAAAAGTTATGGTTGATCGTCCTCAGTGTATTCGGTCAAAATGATGGACGGGTTTTTCCGTCACTGTTAAAAAAATTCAGTCAACAAAAGAAAATATTTGGTTAACGTGACCTCTGGGACTGGTCTCACCTATCTATTTCCAATCCTTTGTTCACTGCACCCTGTGTAACGAGCTGTCAAAGACATGTCAATTATAACTCTGGAACTCGTCCCTGAGTCACAAGGTTACGAGCAGGTGGACCACAAAGCTGTGTAAACAAACAATAAGCAGCCAGCAATTTTGAATTAATGATATCCACCCTGTCAACAAGCGTCAGCAAGTCAAAAGCTCTTTGGGCTGACATTACAGTGACATTTCACAGGTGAACTATGTATCTGAAAAGGTGCATTTAAACATCAGCATTGTGTTTAAAGCTGATAATAAAAAAAGGCAGGCCAAATCGCTGACACTCCTCTATCCAAGAATACAATTCAAATTTCTAAAAAGGGCACACTACAAAACAGTAACACATAACAAAAATATAGAAATAAATTATTAAACAGAAGATGGTGCAAGGATATATTTTCTAAGTGTGTTACTATTCATCTGTGCATTATGTCTTAACTGTATGTTAACACTGTAATATGGACTAAATATAAGTATCAGACACAGGACAGCGACCCTGAACAAGAAAAAAAACTTGTAAGGGACTCGAGTGGGAGAACCCAGAGTACCTAGTTTGCAATGATAGGCAGTAACCAGCAAATATTTATTCTGACATGATAAATAATTCAGATGTGAAGGCGAGGCTTATTGTTTTGAATTAAGATACTGGTCATCAACAAATTGATAATCATTTCAGCACAAGGACTGGTCTTTGAGAAAAGACATGACTGAAATTAAAGAAATATGTTGGATTAAGTGAGACTAAATTGATTATGACACAACTTTTCTTACCTGGGAAAACTGGTGGGGTAGGTGGGAGAGCTCGAGAAAGCCTCAGTGACCCTGTGTATTGCCGAGTTGTCCACAAGACTTTGGCCTCTGTTCCACACCCCGCCAATGGTCGTCACTGGGAGATACAGGTTGGTCACAGGCTTTTGATCCTTCTGCTGCTGGTCGTCATTGCAGCTGTTCGGGCTGACTCCGAAGTGGTAGCTCTGTCCTCCTGAAGTGCTGACCCCACAGATGGAGATGGGGCTAGAGCTGGGCAAGTCTGTGGAGGATGCACCGCTCATTTGGCAATAACTCAACCCTGCAGATGTCTTCTCCTGTTTGATCACACCTGGGGTGCAGAGTTGAATGAAGCCAGCATCCTTTTCTTTCTTCACCAACGTAGACAAAGTGGTTGTAGGTGTTAAACTGGCAGTTGTAGATATGCTAGAGCTGGACTGATCTGGACTTGCCATATTGCTGCCATTGAGAGCAACAGAGATTGTGCCACTGCCATTACTGCTCTCAACCATGGCAGGTTTGATGTCCCTTTCCGAGCTCACATCGCCGAGCAGAGAATCATCTGCCAGAGTAGACAGGAAGGCATCATCCCCTACATAAAAATCTGAGGGGGACCCGGTGAGCTCAAAATCATGGAGCAGGTCCAGTGTGTTGTCACTGAACAATTTCTGGTTCACATCCACATCTTTCCCAATGTGCTCCAAGGCATGGTCGAGGTCGATGGGATCCTGGTCTTTATCCATGGAGAAATCTTCTGTTTTCATGGCAAAAAAGTTGGGATCTGATCCCCCAATGAGTGAATCCATGGAGGATTGGGTAATGTCTGCTATACTGGCTTCCAGCTGGGGCAAATTCACCCCCAGGGTTTGACGACCAAATGTGGTAGATGACTGGAGCAACTGCTGCTGGGACCGCTGATCTTTGGTCACGCCCCTGGGCTCTGGGTCTACCTGCAAGGAGCCTACTGTGGCAGTGAAGGAGGCGGAGGTGAGCTCCTCTGGAAGGGGGCTGTTGCTGAGGCCGTTGGGCACCTGTCCTGGCTGCATCAAAGGGCTGGATGGAAGAACGACAGAGGTGGCAGTGATGGACAAGGCGCTGTGAGGAGCCACTTTCAACGGACCTCCCTCCTCAGAGCTTTCAGTGTAGACCAGTTTGCTTAAATGGTCATCTCTTCTATATGTTATCTTCTTCACTCCACCTTTATCCATCTTTTTTTATGGGGGGGGGGGGGGTGTAAACAGACAGAAAGTTAACAAACAAGGCTGAATGGCGTGCATAACAACCAGGTTAAAATACACTAAACGGAAGCTTTACAGACGTGCTTCAAACCTAGTGTTGCAACATTGTGATGCATTTTAAAATTATTTTATGTTGTGCACATTCAAATTCCACTGAACTAACGTGAGGCCGATGTAAGACAGGGGGAAGTTGCCAAGCATGCCCCCCTGCGCGCCCTTGATCGCTAACAGTAACGTTAGCTAAATATAGCTAACAGTAGCTCAGTTAAATATTCCCGTTGGCAAAACGACAACATGGGCGCATGCTGTCAGCCGTGCCGACCTTTGATAGAGCATACTACTTTAGGCGAGCACACATACCACGGGTGCGACCTCAAAACACACAGAGGAACATAAAGTTTACCCACGGCTAATTCATGCTAGCATTAGCATGCTAGGTAGCATTGGGCTAACAGCTACACTGACTACGTGCCTACATTTCGTGTGTGCCAGCCAACACAGCCCATAAAACTGCATATGTAGCTTTAAATTTGTGTTTGTTAGCCAACACACGTATCAATTGGTATCTAAATAAGAGCTCAGACTTACCCTTGAAATGACTGTGTGTTGGTGTGTGTCCACAGGTCGTCTGTCAACATTGTTTTGGTTGAAAGTGTCACTGGCTCAATGTTCGCTAAAGCTGCTCCTCTGTCGTCGTATCCAGACGACATGGCCACTTAACCCCACAACAACACGCCGAGGTGACGCTGCTTAAGCTGCTTTCAGTCTTCCCACTTCGACCTAGCAGTGAATTGCCATGCAAACTGCGTTAAACTGGCTGTGCGGTGCTTATTCTCAGCTAGCCACTTGGGAAAGTAGGCGCTCACCTTCAGGAAAAACATACAAAATGGAGAACAGAGCAAGCTGAGCTGTTTACAACATGCAGCGCCGCCTGCAGGCCGTGCGGGTGCCTGCAGGTTGTTGTGTTATCTGGAGTTCAAGCGCAAACTCAGCACCAGTCTGGGGACTCAAAACAATGTATGCAGAAATAATTTTGAATGCAAAAATATATTGCAGTGAAATTGGTCATGTCGGTTTTTTAAATAATAGGACACAATCAAGAATTAAAAAAAAAAGCATTTGAAGGGAAATCCAGTTATCAAAACGTCAGCATTTGTATTTACTTACATGGATGTTCATGTAGCTTCCCAGCGTTGTTTGCAGCTGTTAATGCTGCAGACAGACAGATCAATCTGATCTCATGGAAATACTGCCTGAAAAGACAGACTGTGGCCGAAGACAGGGGAAGAAATTGTGAATGGACTTTGTGCCATCCACAATGCAGTGATTATGGGCTGAAGGTAGGTTTTATTTCTTAAAAAAACAAACAAACAACAATAACAAATCAAGTTAATAAGGAATGGCCATGCCACGAGGAGCTTTTGTTGGACAATAGACTACCAAATACTAATACCATGTCATAAAATGATGAGGTCTGAATCCACTGCGACTGTCCTACCACACACACATTGCTGAAAGGTCACTCTGATTTCCAAATAAATTAAGAAATCACAGGATTATTCTTACAGATTTATTGCTACAATACACTTCTGTTTATTTTTATGTTTTTACCCTACAGCAAAATGAAGCATCTCACATCTTGTTGCTTTTTAGCTTGTACAATATGTGCTTCTGCTTATGCATTCAGGGTTTTCTTCATTTGTGCAATCTAATTAACATTTATTTACCAAAATGACTTATGTCAGATAGGTTGGGAATTTTTGGCTGAATGCTTACTAGACAAACATAATAATATGAATTGCATATTTTGAGAGTACAGTTTCCTTATGTGCTGCCCTCTAGGGGCTCAAGAGAACACTCATTGTCCCTGAAACAGCTGCATCCTTGAGCAATAAACCATTATTAAATAATTATCAATTAGCACGCTCTAATTACTGTGTGACCTTTTCACCTTACCATTCAAAGGGGCAAAAGAACAGAAAACAGATGTGTCCCCTTTCAAAGATTGCATGAACAAAAATGACTTAATTCAAAAGCGATTTAAAAAAAAACTTATCAAAAAACTGCAACACTGCATAAAAGAAACCCCAAAAACACTGCAAAATCGTTTTTATTTCTCAAGACATGACAGTTCACACTCTGCCTCCCTCATTTGGAAATATGAGTGGCTGAAAGAAGAGGAAATAGTCTAAGACAGGCTATTACATGCACTGGGATAATAACTGCAGAGAGGTTTGAGTCTAGATTATTTTCTGCTCTTAAGGCTACAAAACAGTGCATTAGACAGTTTTTGGTGAGACAGCAAATTCACTGGCTTGTCTATAAAATTACACAGTGCAGGCTCAATGTTTATAGATGTGCACATTTCTTTGTAAACATTTCAGCATAAATCTTAATCATAATCTCAAATTTTCTTTGAAATTATGTAATAATTTTAAAATAATTTATCATTTGACATGTATTTTGCTCATGTTTTCTTCGTATTTTGTGACGTGTTGGTAAACCACCCAGCTGCAGATAGTAGCTAATGCAAGAACTTGCAAAACCCACAATTGCCAATTTAAGGTTACAGCAAATAGAGATTTTCTTACTTCACGCTCAGCTGATTGACTTACATTATTCATGCTGAACTTGTATGAAATTCAACCCTTTCCAAAAGGTAGAATCTAACCTGAGAGTAGAGCATGAACAGAAAATAAAGTGAAGACAGGAGGCAGGGAAATTGGCTCTAATAGAAGGATGAGTGAGATGAATAAGAAACAGGGTTTATAGCACATATGATAAGAGATTCATCCCTAAGCAAAGGAGGAAGGGGGGGTGTTGACTCCAAGTGTTACTATTCTATAATACCAGGGAATTAATCCAATCTATATGGATTTATTAAGGAAATAAAGTAAACAAAAGCATAACCACCTGATTATGTTACACTTTTTTTTTCTATCAGTAGTGATTTTTGCTCTAGTGGTGAGGTCACACAATCCACAAAACATTACAATATTGTGTGTAATGTAAGCAGCAAAAGCCTCACATCACAGAAAAAGAGATCAGTGGTATAGCTCCAAATCCCCACTGTTTGAATCCCACTCAGTCCCTGGTGGCTGCTTAGCAACCCCTCTCCAGCACAATATACTCCGAATTAACAGGGTAAAGCATGACCGCTGCCTCCTCAAAACCACGAGTCAAGGGTGCTCTCCCATCATCAACGCCTTCTCTTAGTACTGCAGCAATAAAAGCCTCTGGTTCATTACAACATGGCTTCAAAAAACAGAAAAAACAAACAAGTTGAGAAGAAAACAAGACATACAAAACAGTCTGAAAACCCAGACCAATGGATATAAGGAACCTTACTTCATATACACAGGGTGTATAAACCAAGTGTAGAAACCTACATATTTATATCCCCTTTTTTCCAGCACATTCAGATTTACAACTAGACTTCCACATGTCTTTTGTTTTATACTTAGCTTGTGACCTATATATAGACGTCATGCATTGTCAAGCCTCTTGCATTTCACTTCATCCAAACTGGATTTTCCACCCTACAGTACTTAGCTTCACTGTGGAATATATTGATGGCCGTATGACAAATTCACTGAGAGCAGGCCCCTAGCAATAATGCACTAATCCTAAACCTCTGTCCTCCTGCTATCATAATCCAGAATAAAATGACTCAGTAATAAGGTTCATATATTCTAGCGCTTTAGCATGCGCATTATGTGAAATTCTGTTACCAAACCGGACCTCATCCTGATGCTTGAAGCTCATTTAGTAACAAAACACAACCTCAAATACAGTGTTATGTTATCAATCAATTTTCAGAGTGATTGGGTGGCTGTGATTTGCAGTATCGACTGAGATCTGTCCGTGGTGGTGAATGAGAAGTCACTCGGTCAAATCGATGAGGAAAGAGTCAGTTTTTAAATTCAGACACAGTGTTCTGGGTGAAGAAGTGATGCTGTTGTCTGAAGGTTTAGTCTGATGCAGAGGAGTGCACCTGTCCTTTTATTTTATTTCATCCAGTTTTTGAGGCATATATTTATGGACAACTGGGTAGAAAAAGGGAGTCAGAGAGACTCTATAGTACCACCTCTGTCACTGCCGATGAGTCTTGGAGCAAGACACTGGGACCTAACCCCTCACCCGTCTCTCGGGATAAGCGCGTCAGCTAAAAGCGCTAAATGTAAATGCAAAAGCCTCTGTGAAGACTCTATGGAGGGATTAAAATCCTCTACACTGGATGTTAAAACTGCATTAGACCTGAATCCTCTCCGCCAGCTGCATGCCGCCCATGGCTAGATCAGAATTTCATGAAAAACAGCACAGATGCACCCACATGTCGATCGTCTGCAAATGTCATATTCCTTTAAGATGATGTAAGACATTACTTCATGGGACGGTTTTCTCTCTCTCTCTCTCTCTCTCTCTCTCTCTCTCTCTCTCTCTCTCTCTCTCTCTCTCTCTCTCTCTCTCCTCACACACACACACACACACAGCTTGGAGCAACATTATCTTAAACCTTCTGCCGGTCCAACCGTTTCTGCACTCAGCAGTTTGGAGAGATGGGTGCGCGCAGGAGTCCCACTAGCATCCACTCCTCTGTGAGTATCTTTGGAGCGGGTTTTAGCATCCCTGTTGTCAAGAGCGACGGTTATTAGCGGGATGATGGGACGCATGCACATTTTTCAGTTTATATTGGACTGTGACTGAACTAAAAGCCAGGCGCAAGACGGCGAACCTTCCCACTACAAACTAGAGCACATATGTTTTTACTTTTTTGATGGTGGGACGTTTCAGAGTGAAGTTAGGATTATATTCCTGTGAAGTCACAGTAATGACCCCTCGCAGAGGATGTCTGTAACATGATGCGCTCACTGGTTATAATAATCGATGCACCGCGAGCAGGCACATTTACGCACGGGGTTAAAGGAAATACTGTAGGCACACCTTGGGATTATTTGTATTGAGACACTGGATGCGAGGACTGCAGCTTGAATCAAGACTGTGCTTTGGGTCTGAGTACATGAACACCATGCAGCTGAACCCCACACCCTGAACTTCTGGGACGTTTACGCTCCGTTATCAAGACTCAGATTTCGTGCAAGATCTGGAAAAAATGGCACTGAGCGAAAACTGCAAAACCCAACCTGCAAAAGAGCAAGGCTCAGTGCAAAATCCTCCATCAGATGTTATAGAACTAAACGTGGGTGGACAGGTGTATTACACTCGTCATGCCACCTTAACAAGCTTTCCAAATTCATTTCTTGGGAAGCTGTTCTCTAACAAGAAAGGGTCTTCAAATGATTTGTCCCGGGACCTTAGAGGACGGTATTTTATTGACAGAGATGGCTTTCTGTTCCGGTATGTATTGGATTACCTCAGAGACAAGCAAGTTGTCCTCCCTGACCACTTCCCCGAGAGAGGAAGGTTGAAACGAGAAGCGGAATACTTTCAGCTGCCAGAATTGGCCAAACTTTTGTCATCTGATGAATCAAAATTATTTCCAGACGACTTGTACTTCAGTGATTTCGACGATGTGTCGCAGGGCAGTGAGAGGTTTTATCCCTCTTACTCCATGGATAGGAGGTATGGCTACATCACCGTCGCTTTCAAAGGCGTTTGCGCCGCGGGCGGCAGAGAGAGCCAGACTGATGTCAAAGCCAAAAAGTTACCGAGGATCTTCATCAGCAGCAGGATTGGCTTGGCCAAAGAGGTATTTGGAGACGCTCTGAATGAGAACAGAGACTCTGACAGGCCACCGGACCGATACACCTGCAGGTTTTACCTCAAGTTCAGGCACCTGGAAAGAGCTTTTGACATGCTGTCAGAGTGCGGCTTCCACATTGTGGCCTGCAATACGTCCCTGACTGCGTCCTCAGTTGGTCATTACGCAGATGACAGGGTCTGGTCCAATTACGCACAGTACATCTTCTACCGTGAGTGAAGATTTATGCTTACACAATAAATTGAGAGAGTCAAATGCGAGAATGTTTCCTCCAGGAGGATTATTTGTTTTGTTTTTTATATTTGTTTTTCTGCATTAAATTGTGTAAAAGTTCTTTCAATATAGCGTTCTCCATGAAAAATAATCAAATGAATGTATAATATCAATAATAATGTTTGTCTGAATTTAGAGTTGTTCTGGAGAAACCGTTGTATGTTAGCTCACACCACCAGGAGGCACGGTCGGGTAACAGCGCATCCCTCCTCAATCTTAGTGGCTGACTTTCAAGTTCTGTTCTGGGTCCGAGATAAGAGTCAAACTTGCCCACGGGCCTCTGGGGAGTTGAGTCACAATGCTGCTACACTTCAGGCACACATGCGTCAAGCGTAAACACGGGTTACTGCTCAGATTCTGCAGGCCGACGGGTTATGAATAATATAGCACCAGTGGGCAGCAACATTTCATATTGATGGTGCTGCTTTCTCTCGAATCAGCTTTTGCTTTTTACTTGAAGATATGCTGCTCATCAGAAAAGGCCTTAATTAGCTGGAAATATGGTTCATTCCACTCTTTGCAGAGAGAGAGAGGGACCAGACCATATGGCCAATTAAAAAGCACTTTGTTCATTATTGTGAATGGTCTCTTTTGGAAGTCCTGAAGAAAACCCATTTGGTGGGTCAAAGTTGGAGGTGCAGGGGCTGGGCCGAGGAAGACATGACATATGGTTCGCTAATGATTTACCAATAGTGTTATTAATACAGGTTAATTGTATCAGAAGGGTCTGCCTTGACCCACACTAACATCTAGCCAGGCAGAATTTTAACAGAGTAATTTAACTTTCTGGAGCATAACATATGGTGCAGGTTCCCATTAAGAGACACTGCCCTAGGACAAAGGCGTGGGACAGTAGGAGGTGAAGGGGGATGGGGTGGGTAGTTTTATGGGAAGGCACAGAGGAGAAACTGCAATAAGAACAGCATGAGCAAGGATGAAAGGAAAGGAGGAGCACAGAGAGTAAGAGGAGCACAGATAGGAAAGGAATAGAGAGAGGGAATTTAAGGAAGCAAGTTCAGAGGGAGAGGGAGGTGAGCAGATGGAGAAGAGAGTGGCTGAGCAGGAGGGATGAGGGAGTAAAAGTTGCATGAGACGAGGCCATGGGGAGAAAGAACTGAGGCAGAAAAAAGGAAAGAGAGAGAGAGCAAGGAGCAAAAAATAGATGAAAGAAAGTATCAGACAGGAAAGTTCATCGTGTCCGAAGGAGCAGAGAGAAGAACATTTTTGGTGGTAAGACACCCATAAAGAAGTAGATGGAAAACATGGATTTTCATTAAGAGAGAGTATACAAGGTGAAACTTAGAGGAAACACACATAGCCAAGCATTAAGAGACAGAGGCCTCGTCAGGATGATGGATAGACACATCAAAGGCAGACAGGCATGAGAGCCCTTGCTTCACAGCAGCACAACGGCCCACATCCACTTTCAAAACTAATACTGTCACCTGATCCTGAATGTGGGACACTCGCTGGCCTAGGGCAGGTAGTCTTAAACTAAGAATACATGTAGACAAGTGCACCTTTGGGGGGGGGGGGGCATAAAACAGATGTGCTTTATTATTGTATTCAGAATAACACTTCACTGCTCTCTTTTAACCCAACCCTCTTCCATCCAATCACAGGGAAATGGTGCTAGGAAAGGCTGGGGTTTTTCAGAGTGTAAAAAGAGCAATCCAGCACAGTAAACAAATTGAGAGACTTTCTTCCGGCCTGTCAGTTCCTTAGCATCATCCATGTTGCGCTTCCTGTTAAATGCGTCAGTTGTTTTCTACAGGCTACACACTCTATCAGTGTGGACTCCAGTTTCCAAAATGCCCACAGTGGATATCCGTCATTTTACTGTGTGGCATCATGCATTATCCAACAATAACTCATCTTTATTAACAGTCAAGGGATTCATTCCCTCATAAAGCGAAGATGCATGCTTTACTCTCAATTACTGTCCTCCACTCCTGCGCTTGGATGCTGTTGACTTCTCCATAGACTAAAACGGATGATACTTGCGGCAAAAAGGTTCTCTCTTCAGGAGACCACAGTGTCTAACCATTCATCATGACCAAGAGTTTTGGCACATGATGGCCGTGATGAATAAATCACATTTAGCCTGGTTTAATTTGTTCACCCTTTAAATAAACAGTTGACCCTGAGAGAAATATATCAAACCTGATTGCCAGGACTAAGATCAGTAGGGGTTTTGGTTAAAATCCAGAGGATAAGATGGTTGCAGCGTCTCGCGTTGCATTGCATCCACAGAGAGACAGGTGATCCTGTCAAGTTATTTGTCAAGCAGAAATGTAGGTCATTTAGCATGATAAGTCTTCCGATTGCAGTGACAATATCATTACTGTAATGATGTTGTTGTCCCAGTTGGGTTTTGGGACCAGTTTCCTTACTGCTAATTATCTCTCGGGAAAGAGGAAAGTGTTGGCTGATTAAAAAGCAATCTGGGATCCCAAAATATTTCCTCGTCTGCAGTCATCCACTGGAAATACAGTTTATAGAGATAAATGGTAACCTATTTTGAAGGCCATTTAAGGCTATAAAGTCAAATTCATAAAAAAGGAAAACTTTCTGACTCTTTCAGTCAATTCACACATGAGAATTAAAAATCATCTTGGACGACCTGCTCCGACATTACTGCCTCCACATCACAGTAGCAGAGCAAATCATCATTGAACACTGGGATCGGTAACATCAGAGACAGTTTCATCTTTCCCACTCTGAAAGAGCTGTGCAGAAGTGTCTTGTCAGAATGGCAGACACGTACAGTATAGATGGAGAATGATTATACTTGCCAGGTGTGCTCTGTTAATATAACTGTGCAGTCTTCATTTGGGCTGTGAATGAGATGATGTGTGGCCATAATGGCTCCTGAACAATGGCCACAAGGCAGCAGGGAGAGAAGACGGAAGGTAATCAATTGCTTGGGTGTAATAGAGGCAGAGATTGGGCCGTCTCAGAGCTCCCAGAGAGCCCGGTTGGAGTCTGGATGGATTGGCAATGCCTAGAAGAGATGGATGGCGCTACCATGAATAACTCATACACCTCTTAAAGAGCACCTGGGCAGAAAAATGGTCAGAAATGAGGCGTGTGTGTGTGTGTGTGTGTGTGTGTGTGTGTGTGTGTGCTTGTGCCATTTTTCTCATAATGGTTGCAGAACCTTCTGCACTATACATCAGTCTAAGTAGACAATCTGGCTCACCTCAGGAGTAAATCTGAGTTTATTGAAAATCTCAGCCTGAAAGGGAAAATATGCTTTATTAAATCAATCATATGAAGGAACATACAGCTGTTTCTTTTATGTTTCACCCTTTTTACCATACACATATTATTCTTCACATTACTGTGACTATGACTGTTCTCTAACTCTTACCATAGCTTTTATTGAATGGTGCTATAGGTATTCTGCCACAATGAACATTTCATTATAAATATATATAACAGTCCTTTCACACAAAGAATAATTCACAGCAATCTTTATATACAAGCTGTCTTCATGTTTATTGATTCTTTTCTGGGTTGGATTTTTTCCAACAATACACTGTATGACTGCTGTTATTACAGATGTTGGGGAGTGTCCTTGAACACACCAGCAAGGAGAGTTTTAAAAACATCCCTGCCGTAAATACATTATAAAGCAATGTTAATGCAATTTTGACAAAGACTAAATAATGATTGATGACCCTTCTCTAGCCATCTTAAATCTAATATTGAAATTAATGGGGATCAGTGCCGACACTGAAGGTAGAAAGTTCATCTAAGCATGGTGCATGTTTTCATGCATGGATGAATGGACTTTTTCAGCCATCATTTAAATATTGTCATTTTTGTCCCTGGTTCCTCTGTAGCTATTAGAGAACAGGTACAACAGCTTCACTATCTGACATCTAACACCTTAATGAGCCCCCCAGAGACGCTTTTAATGGCTTAGTGGACAGTGGAACTCTTTTGTGGGCAGGGCTGCGAGTTTTCTGAAGACAGGGGATCCTCTGTGTTGGAATGCAAGAGGGCAGCTTAATGAGAGAGAGTTTGCTTTGGTGTGTAACTTTCTGTGTGAGCAGTGTAAAAATTAAAGCACGTTGGGAGTCCGCTATAGTATTGAACTGATTAAATTTTGTCCCCAAATGATTGTTGAATCAAGTTGAATCCTCAGGACACCCTCTCACTTTCTTCCTACCTCATCTGGCTGCTGTAGTGGAGGAGAGGGGTGTGGCACTAGGCATTGGACAGGCCTAGGGAGAGGCTAATATAAACATTGCAATTCAATTCTTTGACTCCAGGAGGGGAGGGCACACACGTGTTATTAACAATTAGCCAGGGAAGCTGTCACTGTCCTCATAGAAAGCAGATTATTTGGGGCAGGCCATGGCCAGGTTGATGGGTGAAGAGTGAGAGCTGCTTGGTGTCCTTGGATTAGGTCGTGTAAAGCGCGTAAGGACTCCATGGGTTGCCCCAACATATTCCTCACCAGCTCTTGCTCATCAGTGGTGCTAATGAGGTTTGTTTCAGCAGAGTGGGTCGCTTGAGTGAAGGTGATTAATATTGACAAATTCAAATGAATGCAGATATTACAGACATTATTATACCTGGCAAGAGACAGGCTGTAGCCATCAGTTAGGCTGGGCACAAACTGCTGAAGTGATACTTTTGAAGCAAAAAGGACTATCTTGGTCAAATGGATTTCCCTCTCCCGGTAAGGACGGTCACTGCCTTTGCAAGACAAGCCTTTTTTCTGCTGCAAGGACACGATGGCCTAATTTGTGAGCTAACAAGCATGTATAAACTACACCCTTCCTGAGGCAGTAACAGAGGAGAAAAGATTTGTGTGGATATGGGAGTCGGCGAATATAAGAGTGTGTCAAAGATCAGAGCGTCTCTGCTCGTATAAGCTTAACTCACTGACTGGCTGGATGAATATGCATATTTAACCTGTCAGACAAAATTACTGCTAATACATATAGCTTTTTACACAAAACTGAAAACCAGGGCTCTGGATTCCCCTTGGTTTTGTTTTTTCACTACTAAAATTCTGGCCAAAAATGATTATTATACTAGAACTATGCTGCAACTGAAGCAATTGAAGATGATTCACAGCACTCAGCCTCACAGGATACTGCTGTGTTTGAGCAAATATGAGACAGAAATGAAACTCATGAAGGCATGTTTATTTGAGAAATTCATAATGCAAGTGAATCCTTGTGTGATTCAGACAGCTTGGATCTAAAATGCTGCTTTGTGTTCAGCTCTTGTTTTCATTTATTTAGAGTGAGGGCACAGTTCACATCACATCAATTTGAGAAGCAGACAGCCTTGGGTCACACAAGTTCGAATATGAAATAAAATACCTCCTGGTTATGCGCAATAACAATGTGAAATTGCTGAGTGAATCTTTCTTGTTCCTCTTTTTTTTACTTTTTGCTTCTCAACTTGGAGCATATGATAGCGCTGAGCCTCTCTCAGATTACATGACTGAAGCAAAGAGCTGCTCAGCCATTAAAGCAGTAAGCATCAGACACCCTGATGAGTCAGTTTTGAAGCACTGATATAAAAAAAACACGCTAATGTCTGGCAAGAAACTCAGTGACATTTGCATTTGAGTTTGACAGAGCACTTTGCCTTCAGTCCACATCATGTCCTACTTTCCTGCCATTTCAAACCTTTAAATGGGTAAAACGTGTCATCTGAATTTCCATAAAACTACGACCTCTCAAAAGCACAAATGCAAACATTCCTGCTTTCGTTAAAGATGAAGCAGAGTTTGAGGACACTCCATGTGACATGTCGGTCTCTTTGCTGCAGAAGTAAACTCCCTCTCTCTGTGTTATTTATGAGAAGCGCCGCCACAGCCTGGTCTGAGGACCCAGTCTTTTAATGTGGTTGGAATATGATCTCTTAGACAGGCTATATGGATCTGAGAAAAACACACTGCAATCAATGACTTCCCTGAAAAGAAGTGCGTTATACACACCCACTTGTTTAAATGTACTGGAGTATGACAGTGTTTCCTGACAATAGTCATTTCCTATCTACACTTTGAAGGGGACATCAAAGCTTGACACTACACCAACTGAATTCTTTCACACACACATTTACTTTTGCGTCATTTGGCAACAGTCATCTCCATGTACAGGCTCCATTTAGACAAATTGTTGGATAAAAAAGAATGAAAGCTCAGGTGCTTCTCAGCCTGTCAGCGGCATTAATACAATTCATTCTTCTGCATGGCCTGAAACTTTTATGATGCTATTATTGGGTGTTGGCTAGTTTCCTAAATGGGTTCCCCTCTGGACTACAGCATCCATCCATTTAGAAACAATGCTCAGCCTCCCTCCTCTCCATCCTCGTCACTCGTGCATTTGCACCAGGCAAATGCACTCATGCCTGGTGCTGCTTGTCTGCTGGATTCAGCTAGATTAATTTTATGAAGAGGGGGGGCACTGATTGGCCTCTTTACTCATGGATTAGCCATTAAAAAGCTGTTAGTGACTCTTATACTATCAGCCCATGCAATCATTGCACCAGAGATAAGGTCATTATTACAGTGTGCACATAGAGGTTAAAATCCCCCTTGAACTCTGTTCAGTATAAATTGGTGCTTGCATTAGAAGGAGGTAATGGACAAATTATTGCTCCCTCTGAGATATCATTGCTATTGAGTCTGTATCATCGCAATGGAAAAAGCCATTAAGAGGTTTTTAGAATCTGTGTGCATGGGTTTATATCTCATACACTGTTGTTTATATTACAGGGAGCTGTCAAAACTGTACATTTCTATCTGTACCTGTACATCCAAATGAGACACCAGTTCATGGTTATTTTTGGAGATGAAAGACAGCTACAGTGTTTACTGTCTTTACCTGAATACTTCACAAGCCAGCAGGCAGTACAGTACAGTATTTCTGGTTCATAATTAGCAGTGTAGGAGGATGTGAGATGAGAGAAGAAGTAGGTACATGAGGAGGAAGGAAGACTACTAAAATCTTCTGCTAGTACCAGGCTCATTGCTCATCCAATCCTCATGACAGGTCAGGACACCCAAAAGGCGTCTCTTCACTCCATTATTCACTAACCTGGTTCTTTTACCACCCAAGATAAATCATGCTTTGTGTTTACCTGTTTTTTCTTCCTTGCGGCACTCCCAAAGATAGGAAACACCTTCCTCGACTTATTTGACTGTGTGATCTATAACAGAAAATAATACAGTACCTGCTTAATATAAGGCAGTCGGGTTACAGTTCTAATAAGAAACTGCAAAAGCAAAGCAGATTGCTTTGGCTCAGAGACAAGCTTTGCCTTGGGAAATAAGAAAGGTCTTTTAGGGAGCTGTACTGACTCTACTGAGCTTTGGGGTTCTCCTTATCAGAGGAAGCAATACGCACAGCCCACCAGCTCTTTGAGATTCGGCAATTAAATGTCAAAGGCAATAACTTACATGTTCTTAAATCTGTAGCCCCCTAAATACCCCCCCCCCCCCCCCACACACACACACCACCACACACACACTCATCTGATATTCATTTAAAGATATCTGTATGACGTTGAAATTGCTTTGTAGGCATTTGTCAGCATTTGCTTGATCAGTGCAACTGTTCTTTTTGATTACTGCTGGAATCTGTCACCACACAAACAGCTGGGATATTAGTTTACGGTGCCTTTCTGCATGAAGGAGGTTTTTGCTGCAACAGAAAATGTACTGCATGTGGTCAAAACAACTGAAAACAACTGTGTGCATGTGTGTTTTCTAGGTGGGCCCTCTCGGTGGTCGTCCTCCCACTGTGACTGCTGTTGCAAGAGCCACAAAAGTGAGCGTGAGGGGGAGAGCGGCACTTCTTTCAACGAGCTCTCCACTTCTTGCTCTGAGACCCAGTCGGAGGCCAGCTCCCCTCAAGGAACCGTGATCTGTGGCCCTGTGAGCCGGCACTCCAACATCCACACTCTGGATCGTCCCATGCACAAAGGACCAGCTCACATGCTGCAGCAGGCAGAGATGCGCCGCAAGACTGACATGCTCCGTGTGAGAACCTTTGGGGTCCGGGAGCGAGAGGCTGCAAAGAGGAAAGCAAACAAGGAGAAGATGACTCCTGAACAGGAGCTGGAGAAATGCATCCAGGACTTCCGTCGCATTAGGATTCCTGATCGCTTTCCAGAGAGGAAGTACATGTGGCAATCGGACCTGTTGAGAAAGTACCGTCTCTAAAAATGAGGAGAGGAGAACAGAAGAAAAAAGAGAGAGTTGACAGTATCATGTCACCATCCATGAAAAGTATTAAAGGTGTAGTGTGTAGAATTTAGTGGCATCTAGCAGAACAGACTTGGCAGAAATGGAATATAATATTAATAATGTGTGTTTAATCACCTGAAAATAATAATCATTGTGTTTTCATTACCTTAGAATGAGCCCTTCATATCTACACAGGGAGGGGGTCCTCTTTCACGGAGGGCACCATGTTGCACCACTATGTTTCTATAGTAGTCAAGAACGGACAAACCAAGCACTTTGCGGCCACTGTAGGTTCTCCTACATGCTTGGAAGGGGAGGGGGAGGGCGTATTAATTTGGTTGCAATCTGCAACCACACCACTACATGCCACTAAATTCTACACACTATTCTTTTCAACTGCATAGACAATAGATCGCACCCTCTGAGACACGTAATGTACTAGAAACAAAGCAATGGCCACTTCTTCGCCAGCATGACTAGCGGAGCACACATAGTACAAGGCTGTCATTGGTTTGTAAAGTATGCACAGTGTTGTGTATAATATGCACATGTGTAAACCAGGTTACTCCTGTTGGGGCCTACATCACTAACCTGTTCTCACTTCAGAGAGCTGGGAACCAGACGTGCTAAAGTCTACTGTATCACTAGTTGAAGCAACAAAGCAACCTCAGGGGCAACATTATTTCAATTCATCAACCTGTCACATACTATATGTGCAATTGCCCACAATAGCTGTTTTTAACTAAATGGATGTACCCAGATGATGCTGTGAGTTAACAATGGAATATCACTATACTCCACTGATAACACAAATACTCATAGTAGGCTTTAATAACGGCACTGCATGTCATTTCACCCTTAGCATAATTATGCAATATCAAACAAACTTTCATTTCACTGTTTTGTGTGATGGGTAAAATGGTGTGTTATGACTGAAACTGACGTCTTTGAGGAGAGCACTGCCTAGATCTGTTTGCAATTGTAAAACTTTTTTGTCTAATGTCATAATGTGTTGGACGATGTTGTGTAGGTAGACTATATAATGCCAATGGATATTTGTCTAATCCTTGATTGTAAGTGTGCAAAAAAGCTAATAAATGGGTAAGAATTGTATTTATTCATAATGGTCCTTATTGTGACCTTCAATATATTTTTAAGGGGAAATGCAGGTCCTTTAGCCCAATGATAGCCTAGCAACTATAAACCACAGGGCCAGATCTGTCAAGCTTTGTACTTCACAACATATTGAAGTGGTGCTCATGCAGCAGTAGTAAATAGCAAGCAGTACTCTGCATCTAAAGAGTGTGGTGTCTTTCCTTTATAAAATCAAAACTACAATATCCAAAGTGTAAGAAATGGGTTAAACAGAGTTTATCTGCTCAAATGTAAGCTGCAATATTACTACTAAGGCCAAGGAGCATTTCATTAGCCAACTGCTTTTAATGGGGTTGCAGGTTATGTATAATAATAATAAAAAAAAAAGGTCTCTGTTCACAATAGCACATTCACTGTGCATAGTGTTTCCTCGTTATGTGAAAGCTGGTGAGTGTAGGGTAATGTTTGCAGCTCTGCCTCAACTTCAGCCAAACTCATTATCTGAGATAGCATTACGTTTGCTAACACAATGGTTGGTCTTTATTGTAAAAGCCTGTAATGTCAAGATTGAAAATGTTTGAAAATACAAACAATAAAGCACAAATCTAACCCCTGTCTTGCATATCCAAGTGTGTCCATCAGAGTTATGTTAAAATGCTAATGGGGTGGACAAGATATTATGAATTCTTTTCAATATAATGCACTGCAGCATACATAATTATTACATTTCTGACAACGTAAAAAGACTAGCTCAATAAAACCGCTGAAAAATTGTTGAAAAATACTGGAAGTTTCCTTTTAGTGACAGCAGCATTCAATGGCAAGAAATAATCACAATAGCTTAGTTTGGGAATGATGATTTTGCTTTATGATTTTGCAGATACAGATGCTCCACTGGGCTAGAAACAAAACCATTTTGCCTTGTGGTCACACCACCAGCAGCAAATCTTACACACAAATCTGGCTTAATTTAAGAAGTGAAATAGATCCCTCCTTGTTGACATTTTAATGTGTCTCTCATCCTCTTGAGAGGATCTTATGGAAACAGGAGGAGAAAACCATAGCTGTGCATCACAAGCACCATTTATAGTGAGCACTATTTTTAGTGAACAGTATTTCAGCAGTGTCATCACATCGCATCTGTAAGGAGTGAGACTTGGGGACCATACTGCTGCAACCCCTAAAAAAGCCTGTGTGATGATAGATGAAGAACTACTTTTCTCTTGGGACAGAGAGTGTCCTCCAACACAAGTTCAAAGGAAAAGCTTCATTTGGTGATCTGGTTTGCTCTATATGAGGTTTATAACCTGTCTACCTTCTAACTAAGGCACATATTTTAACTTAAACCATAATCCTGGTCAAAAACACATCAGATCCATATATGAGAAATAGAAAAAATGTAGGTCTTAACATTCTAAGTATAGAATAAAACAACAATAACCTGAAAGGGGACTGTAACATAATGGATTTGTCAGGGTTATAGTGGCTATTGTTCCTCTCCCCCACTCTGCACCCAGACCCATATCTCTTCCTCTCAGCCCACATTGAACAGGAATACAGCATGAAATCTCAGTTCAAAATCCAGTGCCCCTCTCCCCCTCTTTAAAAACCAGATCCACTTTGGATGGCATTTCACCTCACACTTAGCACGCTCTGAATCCTAATAACCCAATGAAAAATCAATTAATCTGTTTTTGCATATCAAATATACACAACGTCAAGGCATAGCCTGGACTGGCCTAGTTGACCTTGGTGGCCTATCCCACAGAACCACCTGAACCTACTTTCCCTACAAATCAATAGTCTCAGATCTTGGCACTGGCCTATAGTCAGCCTTACAGTCCTTATAGACGGTCGATAACCAACATCCTCTTCTAGGATGCAAAGTAACATTAAAACTTCAATCAAAGAACACCACTGCCACCGCTTACCGCCCTCAATTATCCGGCAGGGTTGCCTGCAGGCCCTACATTTCCCACAACAGCTTTCTTTAGCATGAGGCATGCCTGACAGCATAATTACAGCCCTTGTATTAGAAAATTGCTGCAGAGCCTGTGTGGAATCAAAAGTGGGAGAATTACCTAGCTTATCAGATATAAGGTGACAAGAAAAGACTTTTATTCACACATGGAATAATGGAGGCATAATGTAAAACCAAGCAAACAGGATTTCATTTTTCATATAATGCATATAAGGATTACATGGTATTATCTGAGGTTTTTGGAGAGACCTTTAATTCACTTTCCTCTTACTTTATTCATCCAAGGTGATAACTGGTGTTATTGTGTAATGTGGAAGATGTCTGGAACTATACATCAAGGTGCTGGATCATTTCTGCCAAGCTCGACAGCTGGAATGGAAAGATTAAATATGCAATTTATCTCTTTCATCTGAAAAAAAAAACTATCCAAATTCTACTGGGAGAGGTTTTGTTGCCTGCAGCATGTCTCCATAAATATCCAAGACCAACATGTTTTTCTGCTCAGTCATCTAATTTTAGATGACTGACATCTCAGAGTTTAACACACGCGGGAACACTCGCAAATGAATGGAAGTGTGGCTGCCTAACAACGGGTATTACAATCTTTCTCCTGAGGTTCATCTTCTGTGGTTTGCATATTTGTTAATCAGGATGACAAGAAAGGGTATTCACAGGATTATGCTATAGTACACTATCAATTTTGCAAAAAACACAGATTTACAGTGATTTAGAATTGCAGAGATCTTGAGAAATGTCACAACAGCTCAAACAAATTTGTTCATGTGTGTTTGTGTGTGTTTGCGTGTCTGTCTCTGTGTGTGTGTGTGTGTGTGTGTGTGTATGCATTTATTTTTTATTTTTTAAAAGAGAGATGAACAGCACAGGGGCTTTTCGCATTAGTGTCACTTCATTTATATATTTGGTAAAAAATAAAAAATCATAGACATTTATGTTAAAGTGGGCAATTTTCATTTTTCAAACCACATTGTGCTCTGAGCTGTGATTAAACCTACATACTGTGCTCTTTCATGAGGAGCCTGCAGGGACATAGTTAGAGCAATGGGAGTCAATTTACAGCCTCGGAGTACATTTGAGGTCTTACTCTGGCCTAATTCTGCCAAGTCCAGTGTTTGGAAATACCAATGGAACAGATTACAAATGAATCCATGGGGGGAAAAAATGACAAAATCACAGTGAATGTCATTAGCATCAACCCCCGCAGAAAATTGGGAGCCATACCCTGGATGGCGGGACTTCCTCCTTAGAGTGAAACTGCAGGGAGAGGAAGACAAAACCATACATGTGCACACATACAAATGCAGGTACTTTACAGTAACTATAATTATGAAAAGGCGAAATAAACACGTGTTTAATGACCAGTTGTTAGACTTATGCCCTCTTTAAAACATTGCATTTTAGACCCTTACTTGACTAATTGACTACCACTGCACCTATCTGCTCTTTTTCTGTCACTCTAGAGCCAATCAAGCAGCTACTCACCTTGTCCTCAAGCACCTCCAATGACTGAGAGCCCATGCAGATGGGAAGGACCCGTCACTCCCTGGAGAAATGCTGTCATGCATGTAGCACGGAGAATTGTTGCATGTACTACTGCAAGACTCTGGTGCATCTCATCATGTCAGGTAACATCATGAGACTTCGTCATTTCATTTGATTCATGCCCCTCAACTTCCAGAAATTCTTGCTTACATCTGGTTATACATCTGGCATTGTCTCTCTCACTGATCTCATCCACTTTTGAACTGCCCCAAGGTGCCAATGTGTTTACCAAATATGGAAATGTTTACAATTTGGTCTGGTGGAATGGAGACTGTGTCTTTCATCCCAAATGGCCATTATCAATACTTAGTCATGCCCTTCGGGATAACCAATGCTCCTGCAGTCTTCCAAGCCCTTCCAAGCCCTACTGAACCATGTACTCAGGGTCATGTCAGGAGGGTCCTACAGAGATTCCTGGAGAACCACCTGGAAGTGTCATTTTTCGAATTTGTGGTCAGAGGATAAAGCATCCAGTTGGTCCCAGTGAAGGTCCAAGCAGTCACGGAATGGCCTCAGACCATATCACAAACAACTTTATTGTTTCCTCGGATTCTCCAACTTCTACAAATGCTTAATCGAGAATTAAAGCTCCATGGTGGTCTCCCAGTGGATCAGACGGTATCCCTGCACCTTTTTCTTCCAGAAGCTGTCATTTGCAGAAAGGAATAGGCAACCAGGAGCTGCTGGCAGTCAGTTTGGCATTGGAGGAGTGGAGACACTGGCCAGAGGGGGCAAAACTTCTCTTTGAGGTTTGAACAAATCATACAAATCTAGAATATGCATGCACTGCAAAGGGTTCAATTCTCGCTAGGTTTACTAGGCTTTGCTTTTTAATCACTTTCATTCCACTCTCTCCTACTGCCTAGGTTCCAAGAATGTCAAACCGGACACCCTCCTCTGGGTTTCATATGCAGTCCAAAGGTGAATAGAAGAACCAGGAGATGGAAATGGCTCTGTGGTGCATCACCTTTCATACTGTTACCTTCTTGGCCAAACAGCTGTTGTGGGTTGAATACACCCACAATACTGTTCCCTCTTCTGCCACTAGCCTGTCCTCTTTCGAGTGCTCCCAAGGATATCAACCCCAACATTTTCTGGACCTTTAAAGAGAAGCCAGTGTCCTCTGCCTCCAGGCTTTCATCAGATGCTACTACCACTGGTAGTACTGGCTCAGGGTCCACTCAACTCTTGTCTGGAATGGCCAACCGGCAGTGTTCCATCGCACCCCAATACACACCTGGTCAGTGGGTTTGGTTTCCAGTCCAGGATATACCTTTGAGGTTGGAGTCCCAAAAGTTGGCAACCAGATTCATTGACCCCTTCCTTATCTCCAAAGTCATTAACCCTGAAATGGTGCACCTGTGCCCAGGGCTGTCGCAGGAGGGGTGCCAGGTCCTGTGCGAACTTGAAATGCGAGGCCCTGCTCTTTGACATGGATGTGCAATTGCACATGAATAACAGTCACACGGACACAGCTATTGTAGTTCTACTGCACGCATAATCCCACTACAACATGTTTTTATCAAGTAGGATAATACAGCATAATCATACACATAGTCTCAGCTATGACTTTTTGTTATTTATTTCGAAGGGGGAAAAAATCAACTGTGCAATGAGTGGCTTTACATCAAGTCAGCTCAGTCACTTTATTATATTTCATTCATAATATGCGTTCGTTTTCATTACAACTATACACAACTCATTATTTACTGCACTGTAAGTCTAACAAATGAGATGGACTCACCATGCGTACATTGCACATAAACTGATCATGTCAGAGTCACTGTCCTTGCCTTCTTGTCCGCAAACTCAGCAAAAAGATCTTTATGATCCAGTTTGGGTGCAATGTCCTTTTCAATTGAGAGCAGGGGGATGCCCCCACAGTCTATCCTGTGACATGGAGGTGCGCAAATAGTTTTTATTAGTTTCAACTTTGAAAAGCTTCGCTCGCCCGATGCTACCGTTACTGGAAAAGTCAGTAGGATCCTGAGCGCAATCTCACAGTTAGGGAAAGTTCCTTCAATCCCTTTGAGGTAATGAAGTATTTTAAGTGCTGTAGTTGTTCCCTTTGGGATTATCTCTCGAAGGATCCTCAACGAGGTCCGGTGATTTTATATCCTGAGATTTGGACGTGCTCAGAGCATCACTCAGTCTTGTGCACTGTCTTTGCAGGTCAGTCTCCTCCATTTCACACAGTTTCGTCAGATCAAAAAGAAATCCAAACATGTTGCCAAACTCCTGCATTTGTATAAAACGGGTATGGAAAGCAGTGAGGGCCTGGTCCACTATCACATTAAAATAGTCCGTTATATACACCTGCTCTGGGTCTGAAGTATATTAATTTTCATTTTCATCACGCTTGCGTTTCACTCGCCGCGTTGCTTTTATTACAGGTTCAGTGTCCATATCAGAAGCAATCTCTGTTGCAATAGCTTTTGCAGACACAAATCCAGTGTCTCTGTATTTTTGCATGAAGTCAATTAATCCATCTAGCTGTGATAAGGCCAAGTCAAGCTGCATGTCCTTTGACTGGAGTATCTTACTGACGGTGTTCACAGCAAACAAAATATCATACCATATCACCATAGACATGATAATCTCAAAGCTTTGCATTTCATTAGCCAGTGACTTGGCTTCACTTTTAATTTTGGGGTCGTTACAGTTCTCTGACACTCCGAGCAAAGCATCCTTAATATCACTTGTTTTATAGCGTATTGCTTTTACACTCTCTACCAGACATTCCCACCTTGTTTCAGACAGAGGTTTAACCGTGAGATCCGGGACTTTTGCTTTGAGTATTTCCCATCGTTTAGAAGAGCCTGCGAATATGGTATAAAGTTGTTGTATAATACCAAAAAATGACATTGCTTTTGGACAGTATTTTGCCATATCTCCCAGTGTTAAATTCAGGTTGTGGCAACCACATGGCATGAAGTAAACCCGGGGATTGAGACGCAGAATATGAGCTTGGACTTCCTTTCATATTCGCCCCGTATCCATATCCTTGGCCCTGACAGTCATTTATGCTCTAGTTCCGCCAAGAGTGCATTTGATAGTCCCTTTCCAGTTTGGTCGTTCACTGGGATGAAGTCAATGAAATGTTCTTTTATATTCACTTTTAATGATGTCATATTGACAAAACAAAGAATCAGCGACATTTGCACCTGATGGCTCATATCTGATGTGCAACCAAGAAGCACAGAGAAATATTTTGCTCTCTTTGTGTCATTCACAATAGAGTTTTTGACGTTTGTGGCCATAAGCGAAATTAACTCATTTTGGATCTGGGGTCCTAGATAATGTGTATGAGTTTCCTTATTTCTTATGCGTCTGACATGTTCTTGCATAGTGGGATAAAATTTGGCAATCATCTCTATTAATCCCAAAAAGTTACCATTGTTCTCTTCATGAAGCTTTGAATTAGTTCCTCGAAATGCCAAATTATGCTCAGACAAATACTACACAGCTCCTAAAATGCGTGTTAAAACGTCCTGCCAGTGTGCCTCTGTTTATCTCTCTTTGATGTGACTTGTCTATAGCTGTGTGTGTATCTCATCTTCATTTTGTCTCCATCCATTTTGCGTCATGTGTGATATGATCTGATCGTGTTGTTTCAGCAGAGTACTCAAATGTCTCCAATCATTATTGCCATCATTAGTTAATTGTACTGTTGTTAAATAGTTTGCAACAAAAGCAAAATACAGAATCTGTTTTCTTCGAATAAACAGGCAAGTCTCTGCAAGCTTTTTCACCATTGGGCAACTTTCTTACATAGAAGTCATCAGAAAAGTGTATTTTTTCTTGATTCACAGGGAATCAATGCTCTTCATCCGGCGTTAGCAGGACCTCCTCTTCCAGGGCAAACTCTGATAAATTGTAATTTATCATGCGGTCCAGCTCAACTGAATTGGATCAGTATCAAAATGGCACAAGCCTCATTATAAAATATTTGTCAACCACAGCTGGTTATTTTCCTCATCCCTCACCTTTGACATTCCCATCCTGCTGTTGTTGTCCGCTAGGCTCTGCCACAGTGTCGATGTGGGTGATGCCAGTTGTTGCCACCACATTAGCATATTCAGACCCGCTAGCTTTGGGCATCTGCTCAGCCGCATCTCTGGAAGTGCTAATAAATGTATCTGGCCATCTCTGCAGTGACTTATGAAGTTCTTCCTTCTTTTCTCAGAACCCGATTCGTGCTTGCGAAATCGGTCGCGTTCTCTTGCAGCTGACATATTAGCTTTCCCCCTCTTTCTTCGTCAGTGAGGACGCATTACGTAATGACATAGCGACAATGAAAAACCTGCTTAATTTGTTGGATTTGTTTTTTAAAATTTAAAATAAAAAGTTTGTTTTTATGTGACCTTGACAGAGACAGATACATATATAACAAATGTATTTATTTAAAAAATATATATATATATATATATATTTTTTTTTTTAAAACCAGCAGGATTGCAAGTGGCGCGAGGCCCCCTAGTGGCGCGAGGCCCTGTGCAGTTGCACACTTCTCACAGTCCTTGCTATGGCTCTGCCTGTCCCTATCACGCCCCCTTGAGGATCCTTCTCACCTTATACATCTCCAACATTAAACCAGTCAAGGAAAGCTCTGTTTATTGAACTGTAATAACTATATTATGCAACCATCTACTTCAAACTCTTCTTTTTTAAAATATATATCTATTTGGGGCTTTAAGGTCTTCATCTGTATAGTAACAGGCATAGAGGTTGACAGGAAACAAGGAGAGACAGAGAGGCGCTCGAACCACCAGACCACCAGTGCGCGCCTCAAACTCTTCTTTAAACTATCTTTAAACTATCTACAGGGAATCTCCAAACAGCCAAAAAATAGATGCTTACTTATCTTTGGGGATCTCTAGCTATGCACATAGTTTTGGTTTGATTTGTTCCACTTTTTGAGATATCTGCCCCTGAGATTTCTGCACCCATGAGCACAATAAGATGGAGATCAATGGAGCCTCATTTATACTGTTTGCAGCATTGAAAAATGACTCTGTGTCACTTATATCAGATGACCCACAGACCTCACTGTGAAGAGTTTCCTACTGAAGGAATAGCCTCCATGAAATGGTTGACAGTGAGATATGTGGCCTGTTAAGGTTCATGGGCAGACTACTTCTTAAAAGAGACTTCTTATAAGATTATTTTAAATAGTGCTATAGTTTCTCCAAACATCAAAAACATTTATGGTGGGTTAATTCTTCTGTCAGTGCCCTTAACTAAAGGCACTGATATAGATCTGGAGTTGGTCCCTGGGTGCTGTACAGTGGCTGCCCACTGCTACTACATGAGATGGATTAAATGCAGAGATCAAATTTCACTGTACAACTGTTTGTGTGACAAACACCTTTAGGATTTATTGCAAGGTTGGCAACTGAGTGTATTTGTTTATTAATACGTACCTGAAGGCCAAATCTTGATGGGGCTCCCCTCAGTAGGCAGTCCTGAGTAATCAGAAGCCCTATTCTCATCACTACACACACACACACACACACACACACACACACACACACACACACACACACACACACACACACACACACACACACACACAAATACTGCAGTGACAGGTGTCAGTCAATAGTGCTGACTTCAGCAGGCACTGAGTCCACTATGAGTCTACCTTGCACTTTGTTGGCGCCCTTTCTCCTCCCTCAGCTCGCTGCACTGGCGCCTGCACCGAGGTACAGCAACGAACACACAATCATTCACCTCCTCAAAGCGCTCAGACAGCCACTGTCAGCATCGCAGTTAGTTCTCATGTGCAACTCTACACATTCTTGGATATTCTTCCAAACCCCTCTGGTGTCCCATCCAGTCTCCTGCTCTGCAAAAGCAATGTTATGAATCCAGGTGCAAAGCTCCTAATAAGGCAAAATCCTTTCAGGGGTCATGAGTGAGGAATGGAGGAGTGGGAGTCAGGTACTGTATATCTCCATACACATGCTCACCTGTGCTCCCTGTCATACAGTGGGTAAAGAAAGTGAGGAAAATGAGGATGCAAAAGGAAAACCAGTCTCCTGTCTCATTATGAGGTCAGTCTAGTGAACTTGAAGCTCCAACAGCATTCATGCAGTTGTACATACTGTTTTAAAAAAAAAAAAAACGCTTCCTCTCGGCAGCTGTAAAAAGGCTGATTTACAACCAAAGTGTCTTCTACTCGTCATTTTCTCCCTCATTACCTTATCCCTTTCTCAAGGACTGCTCTAGAGAATATACAAGCTCAAATAAGCTGTCCTGACCGGAAATCCCATTGCTCATAAATCACCTCCCAGGGCTACTGATCAGCGCTGCTTCAACACAGCATAAGGAGCATACAGTGGTGTGTGCTGCTGAGCTGGGCAGCGGCTATTATAAATCAAAGGAAGAGTACAGAGTATATTGCACAGGATAAAATACTGCAGGACACCGTGTCATAAATCTGGAAAATAATCACTGATTGTCTGTTAGCTGTGATATCAGACAATGAATATAGTGAAGTTATGGGAGAATAGACAAGGACTTGTTAACCTTCTTGTACAGCCTGAAATTATGGCAAGAACCTTTAATAATTTGAATTTTATAATGGATTTTGTCAGTACAATATTATACAGGAGCAAAGATAGAAGATTTCATACTTCTGTTGAGCCAAATTTTGTACCGTAAAAATGTGCTGTACTCAGCTAATGTGTTGGCCTATTAGATAATCAGGAGGGGAACATTGTCTTAATTCCTACCAACATTTTCCCTGTGCTGTGCAATTAGAATTACATGCCCCAGCCATACCTTCAGGTGTCATTGCTTTATAAAACATCCACAAATAGCTTCAGAGGAATTTTAGTTATATGTAACCCTTTTTGGTGTATAAGCAAGATAAAGACTCGGTTGGCTTTAATTTCCTTCATGCCTTTTAACGAGGGCCTACGGAGAAACCCTGCTCTGAATGCATTACAGAGCTATTACTTTATAAGGGAAATCAGCTCAGTATTAAATTCGAGCATTCAATTTGTCTCCAAGGCGATGGAGGGGGTTCAGGTTTAATTAAAACAAATCCCTAATACAACTTGTGTGATGTGAGCATCTAAGTCACTGATAGAATAAAAATTATTGTTGGAGGATTCGTCTTTTCACAGAATCTGCTGAATTCTTTGTAATTGAATTTGTCATTGAAATTGGTTTCATATTAGAGTGAATAAGTCATCAGTGCCAGGAAGTGACCATGTGGCACACAAACCCACAGTGAGGAAGATTCTCTCTCAGTCTGTCACAATCCTTTGAATGTAATCCAAGCTATTTTCAGTGGTAATCTGTTGTCTTTAAAGGATGGGGTGACATATTAATGCATGATATATCTATTTTCCAGTTACACTTATTAAACAGCCTACTTTTCTTTGGACAAATAATTATCTTACTGCCACCTTCCAATGCAGGGCTGCAGGATGTATTTTTAAAAGGGTATCATATTGTATTTTTTCAAAGATGTGTGCATTATGCATGTTAGAAACCCCTCATATTACACATCGAGTCCCAGATTAATCCTTCCAGAGATTAAACGTTGCACACAGATGGTGGGCAATGTTGTATCGTCAGCTGACCTGCTGTCATTGCTCTGTGATTATAAACAGTGCACCAAACATATCTGCTTGGATTACATAAAAAGCATATCAGGCTCTGAAAATAATAAATTCACAGGGAAAATACTGCACATGAATATTTTAGAGATTTCAGTGTTGAGTGGGGAAAAAAACATGGACAGTTAATAATATAGTGTTTATCCAAAATGTGGATTTTTTTTTAACCATAGTTTTGCAAACAACAGATTTTTTGCCATACTAGTGACTTGGCTCTGAGAGTAGTAGTGATTGTCTCTCAGTCCACCACTTTAGTCCAGACAGACATGCTTACACTAGCATGACTGTAGACTTTTTTCTTACTAACACCACAGACACTAGGCCTTCTAGTAATATGTTGGTTTCAGGTATTGTTCGACAATTGAAATTTACACATTTATTTTAGAGGCTTAGTAGACTGAGGGTTAGGTAATCTTGTGAAGGGGTTTGGGGGGCTGTAGGTTGTCATAGGGGTCCTCAGATTTCTAATATATAACCATCATCTATACTCTGTTATTTTTCCTCAAGACTTGTACAGTGTTGATGCTAATACAATGCAACAATGTAGGGTCAACAAATGGCTGTTTGAAAAGTTTAAAAATGCAAACAACATGAAGCCTAGCAGATCCAGGTTCTCTCTTCTATAGCAGTGGAAGTGTTAAGACCCCTGCTCTCTCATTAATCTCTATTGGCCTGTGTCACCGCTCAGAAAGAAAGGCGAGATTACTCCCATCCCTGGCCTCAGACTCTCATTTAGCCATATACTTCAAACCATTATTTAGCCATCATAGGAAAGCCACAAAACAAATGGTATTTACCTCAAAGGCCATATTACCTCGGGTGGGAGGGGAAGGATGCCAGGAGACAGGAAAAGGAAGTGGGATATAAACAAGAGTGTGAAACTCATCATGGAGAATTCACTTCATGGAAGTATCAGGCTGTCATCTGTCATCCAAGAACATGACAAACGGCTGAAATGAGCTGGAGAAGGATTTGACACAGATGTCTGACATCACCATCTAATCCTTCACCACACTCTGAAAATGCCACGATGGGATGAACTTGATTGCCATGGCAACAAACTCAGAAATAACCCTGCAGACCCTGAAAGCCTGGGTGATTGGTTTTGATTTTGATTGTGGTATTAAATCACCGCCTGCCTCCGCACCAAAGAATGACTGATTCTCAAATTAGGGCGCTGTTAATTAGTCACCCTCATGGAGACGGCCTGCAGTCTATCACAGTCCACAATCAAGAGCTTATACTTGCTTGTGTGGGTTTAACCTACAAGCTTCTTACACAGCTCAGCCAAAGTTTAGCCTCAAAAGTAACACTGATTAAATCTGCTCTAGCCTGCACAGCTCTGTCTATCGTTTGTTTTAGTGTCACAATGTCTCTCTTTGCTGGGTGAAATATCTACATCTGCTTAATGTTTTTTTTTCAGCTACAAGAGGTCCAGTCCAAAAGGGTGAAGTCAAGGTGAAAGGAGGAAAGATGAGTGTGTTAAGGGCTGGGTGCAGGCAGTGGGTGATACTGAGCTGCCCTCGAAGTCTGTGTGTGTGTGTTTGTGTTTGTGTGTGTGTGTGTGTGTGTGTGTGTGTGTGTGTGTGCATGTGCGTGTGTGTGTTGTATGAGTGATAAATCCCCACTTTGGGTGCCAGCCATGAGTCAGGGACATGTGATTAACTTTAGATAAAGGAGACAACAGTCTCCTGGCCAACCTGGATCACATCTCCTCGAGGAAATACAGACACAATTTATAATACAGGATGGAGATAATCCTCTACAGAATTGCTGTTATATTCATGAACACAACATACGACATGTGTTTAGAAATCGCTGTTTCAATATTGGGGTGGATGACTTTTGCAGAACTGTTCCTACAACACAATAAGAAAAAAACAGAATATAAAAACAGAAATTTGTGCAGACTTTGGACCAGTTAATAGGGGATGTGGTTAAAGTTAGGGTTTGGGTAAGTCCTCAGGAAATAAATGTAATTGGGGAGAGAGAGAGAGAGAGAGAGAGAGAGAGAGAGAGAGAGAGAGAGAGAGAGAGAGAGAGAGAGAGAGAGCCTTGAGCAAACGCAGGAACCTTTGTGCTTTATACAGATTATATCCACAGTTTAACAGGAGTCGTGATCTGGCCTCTCGATGCCATTCAGTGTCACCTTAATCACTTCTGACACACTTTTCATCACTGCCATGACTGCTTCCACCACTTATCGAAGAACGTCACAGGGTGGCGAATGTTGATTGACAGAAACTTTTGACATGTATTTTTAATTCAGATATCATTTTCCATATAACTACTCACTTTTCTCTTTTATCTTCAACCCTTCAGCCCTTGTATAGTGGCCCAACAGTTAATTTCCTGAACAGTAATTTAATTGGAGAGCTGTATCACAGATGTGTGTATGTAATATATGCATGAATAATGATGAGGCAAAGAGAGAAAGAATAGGGTTGCGTAACCTATTTTTGAATGCTCGAGTCTGTCTCCAAAACTGATACCAAGCAAACAGTGTGACACATGTATCTGCCTACTGAATGGGAATTAGACACACACAAAAGCACATCAAAGGGTGTGATTGAGGGGGTTTGTTCCACAGGAGATGAGTGAAAGAAACTCAGCCAGTCATTTCAGATGTGAATTACTTTCATCATCCGCACACATACAGCAGGCCATAATAATCATGTTACTGCGTTTACTTAATGGAAGAGAATTTTCCTGTTTACGGAGTCTTCAGGGATGGTAAATAGAGGCCACTTCTTTTCTTATTCATAGGTCGTGCAGCATACGTGGATGTAGGCTTGCTTGATTTTTGTCCTTCATGGAGCAGAGCCAAATCTTTGTCTGTAATGCTGCTTCACCTTTGATTTGATACTCTATAATTCTCACTGGCATTACACATTCCTATGAAAAGACAAACAAAAAAAACCCCAACAATGCTTTAGTCTATCTTCCTAGCCTTGTCTGTGGCATTCAGCCACAAGCTCATTTTCCTACCAGAGACGTAAATCGTAAATCTTTAAAAACAGGCCACAAATAGTTCACTTAATTAATAAAAGGCTCAGTCATTTCCTAAAGCAGCTGGGCGCTGCAGTGTCCAGCAAACATTACACAAATGGGAGTAAGTAATGCATTTGTTGGGGACTATTTTCAACAAAATAAACTAGTACTGAATTTTTTGAAAGAACCAGTATCCTCTCAAATTACAACATTAACTTTTGCACATGCCAATGTCAATAAACCATATGTACATTTAATTCTCTTCTTTTTAATCTTCAACAGCTCTTTTCATTTTAGAGTATATTTTACATATTTGTATTGGAAATTTCTTTTTTCCATTATTCACACTTTACTTGTGTTACTTGTAATTTCTCTTTCTTTGTATATTTTGATGGTTACGCATAACAACACCAATTCCTTGTTAATCAATCAATGTGAGCCGTTTGCACTTTGTGTGGAGACTTGGGTTAATGGATGGGTGTGTGGTGAGATCCTGTCCAACAGATATGCAATTAATGTCCCTGTTCTTATTATCTCTAACTATGATCATTTCCCAACCTCGCCCAAGTGTGTTTGCTGCCTAATAGTAACCACACCCTTACCATACTCCATTTCTCATAAGTACAATCTTTTCCCCTAACCTACTTAAGTTGCCGTGCAGAGATATTACAGAAAGCAAGCAATTTTAAATCGGTGCATTGGATTTAAGAAGAAAAAAGAAGTCTTTATAATGACATTATTGTCTGATGACTTGGAGGGAACATGTCAGCATTTTCTATTGTGCAGAAACATAAATATGGAAAATGACCACTGTCACAGAAGCTTTAAAAGAAAAGAAAAAAAAGAAGAAGCCGAAAACAAATGCTTCAACTGCACCGAGGCACACTTGATGTCCCGCCAACCTTGGAATACAAACTTTTTTTTCTCCTTTTCAGACACATTATTCCTGATATTAATAACCCTTTTAGCACAGATCTTCTTTGTTTATGATGGATATTCATTTCTGTGGGGTTTCACAAATAATTGGATCAGGGAGTCATGGGACACAGACTTCACATTTTCACTATTGTGCCACACTGTTCTAGTTTCCCATCAGGTTGGGTAATGGACCATAGTGAGTGGAAGCGGTGTCCCGTTTCAGGTCTTTCATGCCAACACAGGACCAGCCAGACACACAAGGCCTGATTCAGGGACTAAGAAAAGCAGGAAAATTGAGAGAGAGTGGGAGAACAACAGCCACTTCGAGAGAAGGAGGAGAGCAAGAGGGCTGAAAGAGGAGTGAGGGGAGACGCAAAGGCAGTCCCAAAGGCAGTGAAGAGGCAGCTGGCTCAGAGGTGTGTGTGTCCTATTTTTAGTTTCCCTCATGCACATCTCCAACTCAAACAGCTGCTGGAACATTTGCACACCAAAAGATTTCAGCATGGTCGTTCCTGCAGACAAAAAATAAAATAAAATAAAAAATCCATGCAACAGGAATTAAACTTTAGTCTGGCTCAGGTGTTTCAATTCTAATTGGCGCTCAAGACCCACCCCTCAGCCCTGCTTCCCTCAGGTTGCCTTTTAGTCAGGTTGAGTTACTTTTACACATGAACACAAAGGTGAGGTGTAGCGTAAAGTCACATGACCCAGAGGGCTGCAGATGCATACTGCCTGCAGCCTGACAATACAGCTGTAAATAGCCCACATCCCATGTGAGTAATGTATGGAGGGACACAACTAGCTGAGAGAGCAGTAAGAAGAGGTCATTTATGACGTGATGGGCCAAGGTGTCACCATGCTATCCACAAGAAAGACAGACATGCAATTTACCTTCTTTTGTCGGCTGCTGACAAAAGAGAAATAATATTTTTAGCATTCACTTAAAGAAACACTGAGACACTTTGACACTGCTCTGGTTACAAAATATTGAATTCATGACATGCTTTAGGAAATCTTAAGATCTTTCCCACCTATCTCAATAATGGCTCAAAGTTGAAAAGGAGCACCTACTTTTGAAAATACATTTGTGTTGCAGCAGAATAGAAGCATCCGACATACATTTGAAAAATAAATGAAAATGTCCCTGAGCCAAACCTCATTTAGGCAATGACTGAAACAATGTCAGAACTGCGATAATAAGCTCTTGCATACGTAGGTAGGGGAGCAACTTAGTGTGCTACCCAGAAGTAAAAAAAGAGGTTGTTTCATTTATTTATCAAATGTGAAATATTTATAGGATTCAATCTGCTGGCAGAGGAGGACCAGGCAGAACAAACTGTGGGTGGAAGAATCGCAAAGTTGCTTTATGGATGGATGTTAAAAAAAGCATCTGGTAGAGGGCTGTCGGCTGCTCTGCATACATTTACACCCTAAATTACATTCCCAAGCTTTCAGACAGTCATGACTGAATTAGTTGACCCGCAGTGATGGCACACTGCAAACCATTAACCTATCAACTGGACATTGTCTGTCAGACAATAGGCATGGACACCTGCATAAAAGGTGAGGCGCCTACATACACACACAAGCGAGCACAACTCAAAAAACTGCAGATGTTCCTGTTGAGCCAGTTTAACTGGAGTATGTTTAGACTCAAACACTGAGTGAAGCCTCAACTCATGTTTACTCTGTGTGAGAGAGAGAGCCGGCTTTTACTGAAACTAGTCAGCACGTCTTTCTAAAAAGAAACAGAAACAATAAAAAACAAGTCACCTGATCATCACCTGGGAACTTACTGAAACTGAAAAAAACAAGAAACAATAAAAAAAACTGAAACTGAAACAATAAAAAACAACACCTGATCGTCACCTGGGAACTGCTGAAAACATGACAGCTACTAACTTTTGTGTGGAGGATAGAAGTTAATTAAGTGGCTTTGATGCACTTAAAGCGCTGTTCGATTTGTGGTTAATCCTCATCAAACTGCTGCACAAGGATTATACACTTTGACTGACACCTTGTTAAAATTAAACTGCTGAAACACATCCTCATACACTCATGAGCACATCTGCACGCTCCACAGTTAAATGATCAAACACCGCTGCAGACAGACGGGGAGAAAGGGACCCGAAAAAATTTGAGAGAGGCAATGCTGAGACAGATCACATTCAGTGAGTTAGCAGCACTCTCTGAGTAAGACAGCGTTTTAATAAAACATGAATACTGGAGAAGAAGGCACTCCTACTTATACAGCAACTTGTGACAAGCCATGATATTCTGAGAGACAGCACACCAAGCTAAGAGCAATCCCTGGGGAAACCCTTTCCTCTCCATCAGATAGACTATATATCAGAACCATCAAACATGTTACCCATCCCACAACATATGAGGCTCCTCAGTGGAGGCCAGACTGACCTGTACTGTAAGAAGCTGGTAAGCACTTATACACTGACTTCCTCTGAGCAGGAAAACAACAACACTCCTTCCTCTGAATCTTTGATACACATTGACATACACTGTAGTGTTCCCATCACTCACAGATGGAAACACTATAGTCATCAAGCAGTTCAGTTTCGATCCAGAAAAACATTACCCAGAGCTAAAATCAAGCCCTGTTTAGGCCCCTCTTTACTCTGCTAGAGCCATTAAACTCTAAGAGGCTTGAGAGGAAGGGCCTGTATCAACATTGATATGAACATGTAAATAAGTCATGGCTAATCTCTCTCTCTTTCTGTTGCTCTCTCTCTGTAAAAGCCATATGTACATTTTTAGAATTCCCTGAGTTCTGCTGACGTGAAGAAAGAGATAAAAGATTCATGTTTGTTTAAAAAATTCAAACGTATGTCCTGAACTTTCGGTACATAGCCAATATGGATGAATTATTTAGTCTTAGGATGCAAGAAAAGGAATTTGGAGTTTGCAAATGATAAAACTAGTGATTATGATCATCTTGATGATCATCTGCTGTAACCGCTTTGTATGCTAATATTCTCACATATGTGTGAGAGATGAGTTTGGGTTTATTTGATTTATTTTTACTCTATTGTATCCAGTAGGACTACTTTGGGCTGTGCTGAGCTAGTGCAGGTGATGGAACCAGGCTGAAGAGCTGCAGGGTCAGTGATTAAACCAGCAGAGGGAGACCATGTCACATGATAGTGCTGTGAACATCAATGTGTGTGTTTTACATTCCCTTTTCCTACATTTTTTTAATGAATACAAGTTGGTTTACTCAGTAAACTGATGTCAATGTATTAATAAATGGACTAAATTATCATCAGACTGAATCAAGGGGCAGAATTTCAGCTAAATCAGCTTTTTATTATAGACTTATTTTCAAATTAATTCATGACTAAGAACTAGTTTGGGAATTAATAAAACTTTTGCATTGATATATATAACGTTATTTGATCTATGGGAATTATTTTGATATCATTACTTCATTTTCCTGTCGTCAAATTTAATGATTTATTCAGATCAAGATGATTAAGGGTTAAACTCGGACATGGCAGTGAAATGTGATACAGCTTCTGATGAATTAGCCTTGTTGTAAAAGAGAGCTTGTTGCCACTATGTGTTAGGACTAATACTTCTACAGGTGGGTTTCTGGTCCTGATCGATACGTATTAGCACGAGCCTGTCAGCGACCGCGCAGCTCACGCGCCGCTGCACCTCCCAGTGCTCGACGCACTGCGTCATGGCGACAGCCGGGAAGAAGGAGTTACGCATTTCTTAATCGGAGTTTTGGGGAATATCTCCCGGAGAGTCAGCAGACACATGTGTAAGTCGATTTAAGTCAAACAGATGTCGGAGTATTTCGTCTAATGAGGAAATTTCCTGTCGCTGTCTTACCTGTGCAGCCAGGTGAGCTGACTAGACACCTGTGAGCAAGTAACACCCTCACGTAAGCAGCGTGTAATGTTTACTACAAAGTTTGCTCTATCTTATAATGACACCTTGTCAGACTCTTGGAAGTTATATAGTAGTTAACTTGATTGTATTGGTTTGGACACAGTAGAGAACTTTGGACAGTAATGCTGTACGTCATTCATTGTACTGTAGGATTTATGTCATTGTAACAGCTTTTCATTCTTCTCTCTTCCAGTATGGTGGATTACAGTGTTCCTGGTGTACCAGAAACCCTAGTTACAAAGAGAGGTCCTTCTAAAATGGAGGAGCTGGCTCTCATGGCCTTGCTGGAATGTCCTCTGTGTTTGGAGCAGCTAGATGTGTCAGCCAAGGTACTGCCCTGCCAGCACACTTTCTGTATGTCCTGTTTGCAGAAGCAGGAGGCAGCCCACTCCCAGCTGCTCTGCCCAGAGTGTCGCACCCCTGTCCCAGCCAGGACGGTGGAGGAGCTCCCTGCAAATATTCTGCTAGTGCGGCTACTGGAGGGGCTCCAGGTGTCCACAGGGCCCGGCAGCCAGAAGGCACACAAAGCAGTGCCCGTTGCCAGGGGCAGCTCATCAGTCAGGGAGGGTCAGCAGCAGCAGGAGAGTCAACACAGAGAGCAGCAAGGACACAATGAGGTCAGTGCCCTACTTTGGCCTTATCCTGTGCATAGCTATACACTTGAACACATTTCTAAACCTTTCAATTGATATATTCAGTTGTTTACTGTGAAAATGAGATGTATTGACATTTCATTGTTATAACTGTGTCACTGTTATTAAAACACACTGCAACAAAATATAACACACTATACTGGTGCGCAACTTGCACATCCTGATTTTGCAAAGTTGTCCTCAGATCAACATTTTGTGTGATAGCCCTGGGGACAACAACTGCCTCAGCCAATCAGTGTTGGTGATGTCATCACAAAGAACCCTGCTGCTGATGCCTGCAAAAAAAAATTCTATAAAGGAGGTAAAAACGGATGTGTGTGCAAATTAGGCAAAATAGGTGCTAAGTTCAACATGAAAGTTTTATAATGTTATATTAATGATAGTTTGCACTAGTCTGGTACTACAACCTTATTATTATGATGATATTAAAAACACATATTAGCTTTTTACATTAGCATATTTCCGCCACTTAAGTAAAATAACATTAGCTTGCACAGGTGAGCGAACAGTTCTGGCACAAATTAAAACAGAAAAATGTATATTTATGTTGAAATTATTACAGCTTGCCTATAAAAGAAGAACCTATCAAGTCACTGAGCCAGTACCAACCAAACGTAATGTGTACAGTAAATATAAATAATATTTGCCTCAAAAAGCCATTTGATGTATTCTCATATTTAAAGGGCACTAACAAATTATCTAACTTGTATATTAATGAATAGTCCCCCCAAAATTGCCCAGAGTGTCCCAACAAGAGACAAAGCAATATTATGGGCAACTTCTAATGATGATGATGAAACATCGCCCATGGACTTGCCTCAGTTTATGCTTTGCCAGTTAAAGCAATATTACACATTAAAAGTTTGGTTAGTATTGACTTTTGGCTTGATAGCATGTAAGAAATAGAACATAGGTCAAACAGTCATAGCTGTAGTTGCTTTGGAATATATTTTGTGAATAATATGTAATGAATGTAATGATATTTTTTCAGTATAACTGGATGGTGGAATTACAATGTACAGCATTGACTGACAGTGATATTCGGTGTGACATGTTTCTATGTGATTGCAATGCCACAATAATTAGTAATCCACCTGTCCCCTTTGAATAAGGAACATATCTCGTCATTTGAACACACTGATGAAGGTTGGATGGCCAAAATTGTTCTGTGATAGATTAACAACCAAATCAAGTAAAAGAGAGAGTGACCCTCTATTCACAAAATGGTTGTTTGCTAAGTTTTAGCTTTTTTAGGTAAGCATGTTATGAAAATATCAGCATCTAAATATTACTTTCAGTTTGTTACAAATTGAGTCAGAAATATAGCAAAGCTAATCACTTTTGGCATAGCAACTTGGCTAACTGTTAGCTCACCTTTGTGGCTCACTTCCGTGGTGGTAAGCTGCTAATCTAAAAAGAAAGCAATTTAATATCATCATAATAATAAAGCTTTAGCAGCAGAATACTGTGCATCTTTCTGTTTTAACTCATTTTTAAAAGAAATGTGCAGGCATCAGCAGCAGGGCTCTCTATGATGAGAGTATGACATTGATTGGCTGAGACAGTAGATGTCCAAGAGCTCTCAGGACAATAATCACCTGTATGCAACCTAAAGTCTTGTCACTTAACAGTTAAAAAATAAATATATATATTCATATTAATATTTATTAATGTGCTCATTCTTTCTTACATTTTTTAAAATCACATAATCATGTATGGATTTTAAACATGATCTGCATGATATGGATCAAATCCTCTATCACAGCATGTATATTGTATATCATAATATTGATATATGTGAAGTGAATTTTGTCTAAAATTAATTGAAAACCTGATTATGTAGGTCTATTAAATAACCACACGGGGATGTCTGTTTCTGACTAATCAATCAAATTAAATACCAGGGGAAAAGTACTTAGTCACATTGATGCAAACAATTATATAACATTCCAGAGCAGTGCTGCTCATGGATTTGTAACATTGCTCAGAATGACCTGATACACCCACATATGTTAAAGTGAAGCATACTCTGTATAAACTCCATGGAAACTTTATGTTGCCTCACAGCATTTATCGTCATATTGCCCACCACTATGATGTATCATTAATATATTCCTCCACACTTTCTGAAATTGAGTTGTATGCCTCATCTCTGAACTGTGAATTACTTACTCACCACTAACTGGGATTTTTTACTTATTAACTATCAACAGCTGTATGAGATAATGTGACACATAAAGAGCCTGGAAAGTGATCTGAACTATTAAAATGTTTCTTCTGGTGAAATGTGAGTCAGTATTCTTAGAAGTATATAGTGAGACCATAACCTACCTACTGTATCGAGCAGTAGGTTTAGGATTAATCAAACTAATTATGACTGAACAGTAAGAGTGAGTCATATAAATTAACATAGGAAGATATAGAAGTTAATGTTTGGAAGAAATTTGTTTCTTACACAAAACGGAGAAAGTTATCTAATTAAGGAAAAACACAACCAAGAGAAAATTTTTCCCTTATTTCAAATCTTTTCACTGTCTCTGGTAAAGTTTTTAAAATGCCAGAAAAACCTAACAAAATGTGATAAAATGAGACTAATTTATTTTCATTCCTTCTCATTATTTGAGAATTTTGAGTTTGATGTAATAAAAAATGCGATTCAAAAGAAGATGACAAAATCAAAAGCTATGAATGTTTAAAAATATCTATATAAAGCAGGTCAACTCACACTGTCACCTAATTTAAACACAGCGGAGGTTTGTGGACCATAAAAGTACTTCACAGTGTGTAAATCATTTGATGCTGATCATCAAATTTATTCTGTGAGATGATGAGAAACAAAAACTTTACCTCTCAATAGTGCTATGATCACTATAAACTGTTGAGAGCGTTCAAGAGTTTACTTGTAATACTTTGCTCGAGTTCAGCCAGAGTTAAAAAAGACACTTCAGACAACCTGCAGCTAAGAGCAATGTTGGATGACTTATTCTACCAGTATTCTTCCACTCAGGCCAGGTATAACAAGAGTTAAGTTAGTTTAGTGTGTCCATTTTAGAATAACATCAACATACTGGAGAGATTAAACACAAATTGGACCTGATGAGTGAGAAGTGTGGACAGTTTCTTACTTTTTGTAAATCTCTGCTAATTGATTTGAATTCCTCAAACGTTCCCTTCAAATCAAGGAACCTCTCTTCTTGGGGATCATTTTTTCAGCAGTGTTATTCAGCACCACTTTGGGTTACTGTATAATTTAAGTCACTTTCTTCTTCAGCTTTAATAAACAGCACAAATTGAATTCCCTGACTGACTTTTTGGAAGACAACAACAGTGCTCAGTTACGGCTCAGAAAATTGTTTTATTATATTTTATTTGTTTTTTCCCTTCCCTGATTTCCCTTTAATGACATCAATCACATTTATGGATTGTAATGATGATTAATACAATGTTAATGACACAGGTTGAAATATCATCATACTGTTTAGAATCACACAAACTATAAAATATTCTATATACCTTAAACGGAAACATGATTTAGTGTACGTGCGCTGTTTACACTCTCATCAACCTCACTGATAAAGGGTGGTAGAAAAAAGACATTACCAGTGAAACACTTGATACTTGATAATATGTTCTTAGAAAGGAAAAAGGATGTGACATATGAAACACAGCTCTGTATCTAGATGAAGATATTACACATCAACATTTTTTTTTTGTTTTTTTTTTTACAAATGGTAGTCTCCGGTGTGTAAAGGAGCGATACAGGAGGTATTATTATTATTATTACGATTATTATTATTACTTTGCTCATTGCACACTTGAATATTTGCCTGTATCTGGTGCTAATAATCTTTAGCACTTAATGCCCATATCTTGTATTTGTAACTGGACTATCAGTCTGTATCTTCACTTATCCATTCTTTAGTTTTTCTATTTATTCATCATTGCTGCTGCATTCATGTACTTGCTGTCATCTGTAATTGAATGTATCTGGCTGCCATGATGATTTCATTTCCTTCCATGGATTAATAAAGTCAACTACCCATCTATCTGGTTTTGACTTGTCATAGTAAAGGAGTAGGACAAAATAAATAGCTTCATGTTCGGCATTCTTCTGCAATTACAGTTATATTTATCATCTTTAAAGAAGTCCAGCCTAAAGAGCTTTTGCCACCCAAAATGTATAAAAAAAGTGTAGTTTCACTTTCTTGAGAAATGCATGTTAAACAATGGCCACCATGTTTCTTGAACATACATATTTGATTTTCTTCTGTTCCTCAGGTTGCTGTGCGAGCTTCAGGGCGTTACCAACGAGAAGACTCACCAGTGCTCATGCCTGGTAACAGTATCACCATGAAATACAAGGTGGATGAGGACTGGTGTGATGGAAGCATCGGTGGCAGTAGTAGCACATCTGCTACTGCCAGCATGCCACAGCTACAGCCCCTCCAGCAGTCCCAACCACTGGCTCTCCGCAGAGCGCTGTACGACTTTAATCCTGAAGAGATGAATCTGGAAGACAGTAAATATTGTCTCAGCTTCCTGAAGGTCTGACACTCTAACTTAACTTACTTAACAGAGCAGGAAATGCTCATTTGAGTTGAGTCACTTGTATGTGCACACTATCTTAAATATATAAACATTTTTTAGCAGGGTTTCCTGCAGGGTTGAATAGCAGAGATGGGCCACCATGCCTGAAATAAATAATCTATTCTAGCATCATCATCAGAAAATGAATACACTGTAATTAATACATAACAAACACACATGCAGAAGATTAATATACTTTTATGAAATAAATAAGAAGAAAGAGCAATTACGCTCAGCTTTGATATAATGCACTCAGTAGGTGGAAATGTATTTAGGTCATCATGTAACAATCAAACAATCATTAAACAAGATGCATCTGGATCAGTGTGGTTTACCACCTCTGCTAAACAACTTCCTGTGGGAAGGCAAAGCAAATATACTTGTACCACGCCTTTCAACAGGAGCAACAGAGCAATCTAACATCTAATAAGGCATAGAAAGGAACGAATACAAAAAAAAAGTCAATACACATACAGGGAGTATTCATCAGGTAGAACAACTGCAGACATTAGGCTGTTTCAGTTTCATGCAGTTTGCTCAATTTTTCTGGTTAATACCACTGTAAATAATTTGTTTTCAACTTTAAATATGCATTTTTGAGTATATCTGTTGTGTTCATTTATTGATTGAAACAAACTATAGATCCATCAATTATTGAAAAAACATAAAAACAAACAGTTGCCTTCAGTGACACAAATATTACAATGTCCTTGTGTCTTAATAGATTGTGATTTAATTTCTGCATGCCTCTGGTGTGGCTTATTTGAGCTGGTAGTCTATCTATGTATCATGTACAGCACAGGAAGTCCCCAATTGTACAGATACATAATGGCCAGGGGTAATTGCTTTTTTGTTCTTTTCACTGTTTTGAAAGCCTAAAAACTGAGACTTGTACAACTGGAGGCTGAGACTTCTGCTGCAGTGGTTGTTACTTACCCTCAAGGATTTCTGAGAGGGTTATATAAGGGCCTCCATAGGCCTACTTAGTAGTGTGCTCTCCATTAAGGCACACTTGAGCTTGCCTTTTTTATATATAAATGCAGATGGTCAAATGGTTTTTAGAGGGAGGCTGGCTGCAGAAAGGACTTGGCCTGCAGACACAAAGGGCGTTGATGTCACATGCTAAAGGAGTAACGCTTCGCTCTGAGAGTTTCAGAGCTCTGTGCTCAGTCTCCAATGTCCTGCACACTCTGTTATAAGCAACTGGCAACTTTTTTGGGTTTGTTTTGTTTTCTTTCTTTTTACAGTAGTCTCTCTGCCTTTCACCTTGTTGTCACTTTAGCCATTCTTAAGTTCACTTCTCTCTCTGTGTGTCTGTTACTTATTTCTGGTCTACAGGGAGACATCCTTACTGTCATCAGACGGGTGGATGAACACTGGATTGAAGCCAAGCTAGGGGACAAAGTTGGAATTTGCCCTCTGCAGTTTACTGAGGTTGGTTCTTTGTTTGTTTGTTTGTTTTTTCTTTCTTTCTTTCTTCATTGATGAATGTGGGTTATGGCTTTTTCAGTGTGATGAGGGACACCTGCCGTTTTGACCACTTTGCTCTGATAGTGTAGCTCTTGTAATGAATTGAACCATAGATGTCATCGCTGGATTAATTCCAGGTCACTGCCAGAGTGCTACCTTGATTTCCATTCAAATCTTTGATTCATCCGTAAATGTCATCCTGTACCGGCAGAGAGCAAATCTCTGAAGCCCTGCTGTGTCTGCAGCTTCTCATTAGCGTGTGACTATGTGGCTTACTCAGGTTTGCAAAGCTTGCGTAGCTAGCTGACTGTCATTTGTTTTCCTCTGTGCTTTCTGCCTCCAGGAATTAACTTCATGCATGCTGGGGAAAATTGTATTTGTTCATATGGTGGGGTTAATGTAGTGCCTCATTCGTCTCCTCTTGTTTACTTTCCTCACTTGTCATCTGTTTCCCTAATTTTCTCTAACTCTTCCCCTCCCCTAATTAGTCCTCTCCTCCTCTTACTCCTCCTTTCATATACTGCTCATCATAGTCCTGTGCTAAAGCCCCGCCTCAGCACTGCTCTCCATCGCTTTTCTACCTCTGTGCTCTTACTCTTTCATCCTCCTCTTTTCTCCTCTCCCCTCTCCTTCCTGAGTCTGCCTTTCCTCGAGTGTCGTGCAGCCAGGCGTGAAGACACAGTAATGCTTTCTCTGCTTGGGTGGCATAACAGCACATCACTGTGGGGAGTGAAAGCATTAACCCTGCCATTCCTGTCTGTGTGCCTGCCTGCCTGTCTGTGCAGCTCTATATTTTATGTTGCCTCCTGCTCCTCTCTCAGCACCAGTCAACCTTTCCTGGCTTATTGGCTGGTACTTATCCTGCTGTCTGTCTGTCTGTCTGTCTGCCTCCCTTCCTGCCTGCCTGCCCAACAAGTTGTAGGGGTGAGTGGAGTAGTCATAAGTGGATGTATTTAGACAGCCGTTTCGCTGATCAGCAGGAGCAGAGGTTGACAGGCGCTAGTAGCAGGTAGGAGCGAGTTGGTGAGGATTTTCTCGTTGAAGATTGGCTGTTCTCTTTGTAAGGATTAGTACTGGTTTTCTCTGTGATTTCTCCTCATGCATTCATCTCTCCCAGCCAAACTCAGTGACTGCCAAACTGCTGGAGGGAAAGAGTCGGAGGGGGAGTGACTCAGCAGAATTTCACAATCGGACCGGGAGTGGGGGCAAAGACAAGGCCACTGACGCATCCAACAGGACCACCCATTACCGAATCCCTCAAGTTCCAGCACAGACTCCCATCATCAATGCTTTGCCTCTCTCCAACCAGTGGAAACAGCCCAGAGCCAGCAGCACCAACTTTCATCAGACGATCAAAAGAGAGTCGACCAACATCAGCACCTTCAACCATCAGGGTCAGACACACCGTCTCTCTTTGCCCTCAACCACCCGGGGACACGCTCACCCCTCCAGAGTGAACTATCAGCGAATTAGACGCCACTCTGACAACACAGACAGACACCTGTTACAGGTGAGCCATGTGCCAAAACATCTGTCTTTATGCATGCCACATCGATGTGATAGTTTCATATTTTTATCGATTTCAGATTCTGCTCTCACTATTTGAAAGCTAAACTATGTTTGACTTTGTTTAGTTTGCAGTGATTTGTTATAACAGAAAACATGTGGTTGGCAAAAGGCAGAACAGTTTTCTGTGGAATAATAGACGTTTTTATTTGAGTCACTAAGGTATCAAGTTGTCCTCTGGGGTTCAGGGAGGGAATCATGACACAAAGCTTAGGAATGAATGAAAGAGAGAGTGTTCACCCTTCTGTTGGCCGCTACATGATTAAGTGTCTCTCATTAAGACAACACAGATGTGGTTAAAAAGGTTAGCTATGAAAGATGTGAGGTTAAAGGAATGAGGACTGGAGGTGAGTGGACTGATACTTTCAAAGGTCTTTAATCAAGAGTCCTGGGACATAAGCCAGACTTTCCCCTCAGAGGTGAATAGCAGTTCAGTGTTTTGTGTAATTTTTCTTTTTCCAGCTGAAGTAAATACAGGACTTGAGGGAAGTTGGGCAGAACAATAGAGCTCTAGAAAAAACAAAAATGCTCTTCTGACTTAAATGTCTGATAGAATGATGCCAAATTAGAGAGTACTTCTGTTAACTTTCAGGTAATGTCATCTGAATAACTTATTAGGTGAACACTCAAGTCTCTAAGACTCTTAAAACTGACTTCCAATAGTATTTTTATTATTTTTATTATTAATATTTTATTTATCTTTTGCCATTTTGACTATGTCATTCTTGCATGGAGCTGTTTCTGGCACCAATTAATAACAAAAAACCTCCGGATAATTTAGATCTGAAACTATGAAGACAGTCTGTTCACCAACTCTTTTCATATGACCAACATGATACTCCTTGCATATTTTATGCAGACTATCACATGCCAGGATGATGGATGAATGACAGAGACCTCATTGAGATATTTGTGGATTCTTTTTTTTATTTTTTTCAGACATTATGAAATTCCACAGGCAGCTATTTACATGTGGTAGACAGTAGTGATGTGGTTGAGGGCTCAAAGAGGCAAGTTCACACAAACACTGCATTTCAGTTTTTAGCTGCAAAACATGATAACCAAGCTTGCTGTGAAAATACCTAAGAATAATAAAATATGAACTCATTTAGTCTGACCACCTCACTTGAAAGCTTTTAATGGATACATGTCATATCAACAATGTTATGTAAGTCCTTTCTATCTATTTACATTAGAAACAATGAGGATTTTAAATTGCCCGATAGTGCCTGTGCCAACATAAATGTCTCTGCAAGGTTTAATAATATAACCTGCTGCCAAGTGCCCTGCCCCCTGAGATAATGATTTCCTTTGATTCAGATGAAATTTCACAGCTCTACCCAGCAATTGTACATGTCAGAGCATAAAATGCTAGACCGCATGCAGGTTGGAGAAAAACTAGGAGAGGAACGGAGGTGGAGGAGACTTGATACTTGAGAAAAAAAATCAGGGAATGGTCACTATAAGACAGGAAGAGGAATGGGTGAGGGGAAATACTGAAGGAAAAGAAAGAATGGTGTGGGGCTGGCAGGACAAACAGAAAACAAAATTTTACAAGCTGCAAAAAGGCAAAACACAAGAAGCAGGAAAATGAGGAAAAATAAGAGATAATAAGAGAGTGGGAGGCTTGGAGAGTCCCTCAGTGTGTCTGCTTATCTCTCTCATGCTGCTGCTGATGAGTCACTGGTGGTTTGTTACATAACAGACCCCTCTCTCCCCTGCCTTCAAACTCCTTCCTCTTCACTAAGCAGGTAACACTCACTCTCACATCAGTGGGCCAGTAATAGCAGACAAGGCATGCACTTCCCTTTTTAAAGGAGAGGAGAGCTCCATCCCTAAAGCTGAGGCTGAGCTCCCTACTGACCAAACCAACATACGTATTCTCAGTGTTGCGCCCCATCAGCTCTCACCTCTGGCTCAGCTGTTTGACGAGGATATGTAGCTACCAACTGTGGATGAAACAATTAGTGTGAATAATGTCATGGTTACGTAATAATAACATAATACAGCACGGAAAGGAGCCAAAGGCAGAAACATCATGAAATGTAACACAGGAAAGTTAAATACCATATCATATTTCACTGGTACTTATTTGCGAGAAATGTCCCATAAAGACCCCACCCACTTCCAACTCACATCCTGAGGTAAAGAAATCCAAAACACCAATTAATAGTCAAAATATCCATCTAATCCTTTCCGTTGAATTAATTGATTGTATTCAGCCTCTCTGGGCTCATAAAAGTTGCCTTCAACCACACAACATTCATTGTGTTGACAGAACAAACTTTCATAGTAAAAAATGTGATTAATACAATTCAAGCTCATGTTATTAGTTCATAGAGTTTGGTGACATGATTTCCAGTATAGCTCCATCCAGCATCAGCCTAACTAAAGCTCTAATTAGTTACAGTCATTGAAAGTACTAGTGCAGGACCTTTTAATCAGTAATTAATTCTGACACATTTTCACTTTGTGTTAATCTCACAGCAAAATATCAGTCATCCCATGTGTTCACTTTATTTAGTTACTTACATGTATACGTGTGTATCACATTTTACACACACATATGCAAGTGTTGAGCTTCACAAATAGATTTTTATCAAGTCCTCTTTGCTGGGATTTGGTGTTTTTTCCCTTCATTTCTCATTTAGACATTTTTGCAGGCTTATTTTTTGTGATAAAATGAATTAAAATATCTAATATGGATTTCTGATAATAGATGTTTTTGTTTTCTGTCTAAATTTTGAAGTTTGAAGTTCAGTTTACAGTTAAGACACTTTAGATACATGATTCTCATGCACAGATAAGTTTGCATTTAATATGATTAATAAGGACACAGTACAGTACAGGGTTTTTTTAGCTCATTCAGACTGAACAGCCAATCAGATCATGACAACCTTTCTCGATTGACAAAGACTTTACAAACATTATAAAAACAGGCAGTAACTGGGGAAAAAATCTGTTGTGGCATTAGAATAGGCTTTGGAAAAGAAATGTTCAAATGAAGAGAATAAATTAGATACAAATGATCTGTAATTAAATCTGTTGTTACTGTGAATGATACAGGCTGTTTTTTTTTGTTTAATTATGTATTAGGGTATTTAGCATTTTACAAATCCATGGTTAGTTAGGTTAGGTTTTAGTTATGTGTTTAATTTTCAAAACTGATTTCTATACAAAACTTACTTACTTTGATTATGTGAGGAGAGAGGTTGCATGTTGACCAACCTGGTAGCAGACTAACATGAGGAGAACACACATACAGTATATATTCTGTTAATTGCCTTATTTTTGGCTGCAGGGATTATAGAGGATGTCCTCTGTTTAAACAGAATAAGACTTTATTTACTGTTTGGCCAACAGTTATCCTCTCCATGTAAATATAGCACTGATGCTGCACCTGGCCATTGCGTGACAGCAGCATAACTCAGACAGGCTCTTTGTATCTGATAAAACACAAACCAAGAATAGAAAAAGGACACAGGGAAATGAAAAGAAGTAAATTATTTAAAACATGAAAAAAGTGTTGAGCTTGTTTCTTGTAACATTTAACAACATTTTCAAAAAGATAGCAGCGCTTTGCTGTCACAAGATGAAAATTAATTTGCATTCCTGCTGCTTTTAAGTAACAGTGATGTAGAAAAATCTCAGCAATGACAGGAAGTTCTCACTATCTCGTGGTCATGGCTGTGATGTCATAAAAGCTTTTCACAACACTCAGCATACACATGGACAAAGAAACTATAGATGACAGTGATGAACATCCATCTGCTCTCGTATAAGATAGAGGGCTGGTATGTCTTCAGGACATACTATTCTAACTTTATCTCTTTTTACTTCTGCCTCACAGCACTGCTTTTGACAAGTGATAATGTGGTTATAGCAATGGCTGCTTCTTAATTAAGATTTGCTTTGTGTTTCTCTGAGGTACAGTGTGAATACATTGCATCACTTCAGGATACAGGCACATACTGTATATAGAGAACCTTCGCCTACAGGCCGGCATTAATGCTTTAAGCAGTAGTCGGTAGTGGTAGTGCTTTAAATAGCAGCAATCATCTGCGGACGTCACTGAGGAGATAATAGGCACAGTGAAAGTTATTTCCACCTCTCTGTAATGATTACAAAAAATAAACGTCACGTTTGAGAGATTTGTTTGGTCAGAGGAGAAAATTAGAGGTATATAATAAACCTCTCCCTAAAAGGGAGTTGGTAATTAAATAATTAGGTATTAAGCTTCATACTATGTTGTTAACAGTTGGGAGACACCTCAGTGTCTCTCCCTGCTAGACGCTGCTATGTCTCCAGGCCTGTCAGAGTTTTTTTTAGCTTTCAGCTTCTTGGGTGATGAAATATGGAAGTCTGTCATGCCATGATAAATACACTTTACTGTGAATATGTTACACAGCTTAGAATATATATATACGTTATCATTTCTATATTGATAGAGATGCAGCTGAGCATTTCAAATAATCATATCTAATATATGGACAAATTGAAGAAAGAACCTGAGTAGATGAGTGGACAAACGAATGATCTGATGGGTATGAAATCGTGTGAATCATATGCTTTGTCCTTCACAGTCACAATATCTCAGCCAAATAGAGTTTGGACTGATGTGTTTAGACGGTGTTCCCCACCACCATCTTTTAAATCACCCACCACCTCAGCACAAAACAATGACTTGAATGATGAGCTTAAATACAAGGTCCTTAAGGGGACATGGAGCAGGAATTGGTGTGCACCAGAAACTTTAATGTGCTCATGAGAAAGTTTCAAAGTTTTGTATAACTCGTCATCATCAGTCATAACATCTATGACTTTGATGTTGATTTGATCTGAAAAAATCAGGGCAAATGTCAAAATCGTCTAAAAAACAAAATTACCATAGCTAACTTGTCAGGTAGTAACAGCTAGCAAAATTAGGCTAACGTTATGTAGCTAAAGGTAATTTTATCTTCAGAGCATGCAATGAATTAACAGTGATCATTTACTTTATCATCTTTTAGCTACCCATGAGAAAATCCTGTACCCTAATGGTCTTTGAGATACTTAGACGCACTGTTATTATAGTATGTGTGTGTGTATATATTTATATGTATATATATACTGTGTGGTATTGCTCTTAGTTGTAGGCCTATTTGTATGCTTCTATTTTATTATAACATAATCTGTTTGCCAAAAATGAACCCAACACCATCCAAGAGATAGTTTGTCTTTTAGAGTTTTAGCCTAACATAATTTGAAATAATACTGTTCATTTTTCGTTTTGAATTCCATATGATGATCATTTTGGACCCAAATTCATTACAGAGCGAGAAGAAGATGACCAGTGAGACTCCTAACATCTCTATGGCTCTGTTAAACCCCCAAATATCCTCTGTCCCTGCAGACGGCAGGAACTCCTCCACACAGCAGCTCTCAATCAGTGTGTGAGTTACTGTTTTAAACCTTACATTAACAAAATTAAGGTTCAACATACTGTAGGCAATATAAAAAGAAACACCAACCACTCAAATAAATCATTCTGGATACATTTGCATATGTTTTTGAAATGTTGTAGTCACCCTCCTGTGTGACTCCCCAGGTGTGCTGTCCTGTACTCCTATAAGCCACGACGCCCAGAGGAGCTGGAGCTGAGGAAAGGCGAGATGGTGGGAGTGTATGGCAAGTTCAAAGAAGGTTGGCTGCGTGGGTTATCGCTCAGAACGGGCAAAGTAGGCATTCTGCCCAGCAACTACGTCACTCCTGTGCTCAGGTGAAAGGCTGTGATCTCTGACTGCACAGTGTGGGGGCTAAATGATGTTTAGATTCAGGATATAGTAGTTCTGTGTGGGCACTGGGCAGGAAGACATGTCATCATGCACACATTTATATGATGCATGAATCAGAAATATAAAGCTATATAACAGGGGCTGCAAATAAACTTGCATTACAGTATAACATGTGATACTTCAGTTTATACTCATCTATCTTATTGCCTCATTGCAGAACATCAGCCAGACTTCTGGAGACCAAAGCAGCTAATGCGTCCTTACAGTACAACACAGTCTCTGGAAAGAAACCCACAGCTGCCAAGACTCCTACTGTGGTCCTTGCTCTTGATAGGGTAAACAGTGATGGAGCGATATTCTCAACAGGACAGGTGCCATCTGTGCCAAATGGAGCACAGCATGCAATGACATCTACTGGTGCTGGAAAATCGACCTTCTATGGGGGTTCACAAGGCTGGGACACTGTGAGGCGTATCTTTAACCCACATAGAGGTTAGTAAGCAACCAACTCATCTAAGATCTTGATTGAATTAGAGATTTCAGGAGGTTTTCAAAAATCCCCTTTTCATTTTTAAATGTTTTTTCAGGCTCAAATCCGACCTGCCATTCTTCCAATTTGAATGTCCCGTCCAACTTTGCACAAGTTCAGGCGTCCGGCTACTCACCTGCCCTACAGAGGAAGAAAAACAGCAGCACCCTGTCCAACTCTGGTAGACCAATGCACTTGATGACTGAACCAGCAGCGCCCTCTGCTGCCTCAGTTCTGAAGGACAGGAATTTCATCACTTCTCATGAGGCAGCATTTCACCATGACAGACAGCCCTCCAACCGCCCTCATTCAATTCTAGTCAGACCTGACTCATATAAGAACAATACAGATAAGGTAGCGTAAAACCTTTGTATCTTGCAAGAGGCGTAAGCCTGTATTTGCCTAAAGTTATGCACTATGTATGTAGTCATTATGATGTGCCTTACTGTAAATATTTTATTTCCTAAGCCTGCAAAATCAGTGCGATTCCTCACAGATGAAGACTCCCCTCCTCCAAGACTTCGGACCTCCTCCTGGTCCTCGGGAAGTCAGGTTCCCCCTAACAGTCGTCATGGTCCCCCTCCGCTGGAAGTGTGGGCCCCATCACTCACCCTGGGAAGAGACGGACCAGGAATCATTCTCAAAGAAGGAAAAGCTCCTATTCTTAGGAGAGGCCTTGAAACAGCTGTGACAGATCTGAATTCTAACCCCCCAAAACCAGTATCAGCCCAGCCGTCAGCCATGGCAGCTCAGTTCAGCCCCAGCAGGTATGTTGTATTTGTGGGTTTGCCCTTGAAAACAGAGAGCAGCAATTAATTATCAGACTGATGAAGTAGACTTGAAAAATTGTTATTGAAGTGACTCACAGTGCAGAAATCTCTGCCATCTTTTGCTTGCTTTCCTACACAGACACAGAGTGACCACAACGCATTTAGCCCAGACAGACTCTGAACTCAGTCTGCTCCAAGGGGAGTTTGTCCTCGTCCACAGACCTCGACCTGACGGACGGGTTCTGGTTACTCAGGAGAGCAGTGGCCACACAGGCTTATTTCATAGCAGTGTTCTCCAAGCCCTGGAAAAGCTCAGCTGACTGTGTAGTGTTACTGTAGGAGTATAACTCTATTTTCCCTGTGTTAAAACTGCCAAATGACTTGACTGACCTGTTCAACAACATGATGTGTGTTGAGGTCCAAAAGTTAATACTGCCAAATGACAATCCTATGAAGAAAGTGTTTATTTTTGTCCTGAGTGCATGTGGGAGTGTGATTAAATCTCCAGAGATATATTTTGCGTCCTTCAATGTATGTGCATGTATGTTACACATGTACAATGATAAGATTTTGCACAAAAACCCACCTAATGGCTGTTCCCTGTTTAAACCCATGTTACACAAATTGGTGAGTGCCTTTGTCAAAACCCACAAAGAAAACAAAGTATATTTAGAGAAATAATAAGGTAAAATATCTGTACTGCTTATGTGGTAATAAACTATACTTCCAAAACATTAGTAGTTGGTGTCTTACTTCCAGTTTTTGTACAATGTTTAAAAGTCTTGATCAAATGCACAAGTATTGTGTTAATGTGTAAAGTAAACAACAGAAAGCACATATGTGTATCACAATGTTAAAATTAGGTCTAGTCTTTCGTCCAAAAAGTTAATTCTATTTTATATAATGTTTTGGAATGATGTGTTTGCAAGTCCTTATTCTACAATCTGCAGCTATAGCAGTCAGATTACCTAAAACCCTTGGGGCCCCCACTAGTTCACCATGTGTCAACTGAATTAATGTAATAAATTGACATGTTTGATTGTGGATATACACCGTTCCTATGGTGTGTCCTGTTTTATTTTCTAACCTATGAGGTCTTTTCAGAAGAGGTGAGACTTAGAACATAACGAAAAGTGTATTTTTGAAGCTGATGCACTCATGAATAGGGAACTCTACAAATCTGAAAAAACTGCAGATGACACACGGATTTTAAATAATCTCAAACATGTCTTTGGTATTTCTGAATCTGCTCTAAATTAATATCTGCGGTAATAAGATAGTGTTCCCTAACCTTCTGATGCAGTTACACTAACCGACCTGCGCGCATGCGCACGCCACACCAGAGAGTAGACCTGACAACGAGCTATCGGATGTGATCGTGTTGATGATATGGGCTCTGCGCTGACGTTTAAATTCCTTGGATAACCCTAAGTCAAAGCCTTACAAACACCTCATTGTCACTTTATACATATTTAAATCGCCTTTCAGCAGCCTTGCTATGCCGGTAAGTCGCCACGCCTGTGTGCATTTTTTTGTTTTGTTTGCAAAGGGGTTCCTCCCTTCCTCCGACCTCACTGGTGTGATGCTAACCGGGTTAGCATCGTCGTTCATCTCTGATACTAGGGAATAGCACACCACTCGCAACATTACGTTTTACAAATCACCACACACACACTCAGTATTAGGTGCTATAAACACTGGATACTAATGATTTTGTCTAATTTGCTGAAGGTCCGTCTACCAACGTTTGTGCCTATGGTTAATATAGCAGACGGCTAAGGCTAAGCAAATGACGTTAGTTAACCTTTACAAACCGTTCATCTTCTGACCCGGTTTTATTTCCTTTTATAATGAGTCCCTTTACCAAATGTTAAGCCTCAAATGTATTTTACATCAATAGATATCTTATCAGCCATTAATTAATGGGATGACTGATCCTTCATTAATATTTCAGAGAGCAGACTCAGTGTTTTCTTGAGGTTTGACTCTGCAATTTTATAGAGAAAATACATGAACAGTGACATTATACTATAATTTCATGTTATCTTAAACAATAGAACATGACAGGCATCATTCCTGTTGTTTCTGTTTATTGAAAAATGAAGGATGCAACGACATTTGAATGGTAGGCTTCATTATAACCACTAAACCCAACTAACCCTATGTGCAAAAATATATATCAGTTACACAAACATGAATTGAAATATTTCCATTTTTGTATATTCGGGAAAAGCACAAGTGTCAATTTACAGTGTTTTAATTGTTTTAACAGTGTCAAAATACGTCAAGTATGACCCAAACAGTATGTAAGAGTTAACCAGCTTACTAAGCTTAATGCTGTCTGCACATGAACTGCTCAGTGTTAATTATTTACTAAAAACAGATGGGCAGCAATGTCCTTATGTCCATGTTGAAGAATGTGTATGTAGTTAGTTGAGCAACTAGATAACTTTACCTAAGGTACATTATATTCAGTTCGTTTTATTTGTATGGCACCATCTCATACAAAAGAAGTTCAAAGCACTTTACATAAAAACAAAATAATACCACTAAAAATGTGCTCATAGACAAAAACATCCATGCATATACACACTACACACACACACATAATGTGTGTGTTTGTATATACAGACAGACTGAACAAATACAGTAATTTCATTTAAGAAAATCTTTAATTGGATGAAGGTCTTCAATTTGCTTTTGTCAGAGCAAGTCTCAGATCTGCAGGCAAACTGTGCTTTTCTTTAGGTGCATAAATGCTGAATGCTGACTCATCAGACTTTGAAAATGCTCTAGGCACATGGAGGAGATTTCCACCATGTCATCTCAGAGATCTGCTGGAATTGTAAACTGAAAACATGCCTGATATGTACTTTGAAGCCAAACCATTAAGTGCCTGTCACTTAATGGACCATGTTAGCTTTCACTTCATGCTATTACAATGTCTTCTTCAGTGTGTGTGATTCTTTTTTTCTTTTTTTCAGAGCAATAAGCTTGACAAACCAGAGGTCAGTGATAATGTTAAGGTGGTGGTTAGATGTCGGCCCCTTAACCAGAAAGAGAAGATGATGGGCCACAAACAGTCCGTCATGGTGGACGAGATCCGTGGGACCATAACGGTCAACAAACTGGAGACTCCCCATGAGCCTCCCAAGACCTTTACCTTTGACACTGTGTTTGGACCAGACAGCAAACAGCTGGATGTCTACAATCTCACAGCCCGCCCCATCATTGACTCAGTATTAGAGGGATACAATGGTATACAAAAATAAGTTTAATTTTTATTAATAAACCATTTACATTAGATGGATCTGTCATACCAACATCCATTATTATAGCCTCTTACATAAACACTAGGCTAATTGTAATCTGATTGTCGTCATAGTAGAATTGCTGGTTTCATTATGAATCACTGTGTTGTGTTGACCTACATTAGAGTATATAGCATTCACCTTGGTTACTGGGTTTTCCCCTTTTAAGAGACTGTAGGTACAGGGGTATTTTGGGTAGATGCCGGAAATGTAGTAGACAGGTGGCAAGTGTGTAGCCTAGCTGTTATTATGAATCATAATAATAATTATTATTTATTTTATTTATAATGTACTACATACTGACTCTGATGGTATGATTGTTATGATATGCTGTCCATTTCAGGTACTATTTTTGCATATGGGCAAACTGGCACAGGGAAAACATTCACCATGGAGGGTGTCAGAGCAGTCCCAGAACTCAGAGGGATAATCCCAAACTCCTTTGCCCATGTTTTTGGTCACATTGCCAAGGCAGAGGGTGACACTAGGTAAGAGAGTAATCACTTGGTAAATATCAAAAAACAATTTTCTCTGCACATAAATGAGCCACTTTTTATTTTACTATCAAACATCATCATTTCAATTTATTTATACAACTTGTCAGGAAGGAACTAATGCGTGTACTCCACAACAAGCAGCCTTTTAATAACATGGACCTATAGCACAGTTATCAGTATATTGCCTTGGTTTTACACTGAAGCCACAGTTTTATCTGAATGTACTATACTTCTACTAGTGTTATTCAACTGAGGCAGTGGCTTCTGTTTATCAACCTTCAAGTAACAACATATCCTAATCGTACATGGTTTCATTGAGAACACTACACCACCCAGAAAACAAAGAAGAAAAGAAAAAGTAATGAAGGACATCGTTGCGCACATCTGATTTTTACCCAAGTGAGAGAGCTTGTAGGTATAAAACACTAAGCATTGGGAGAGAAAAAAAAATTAAAGTGGAAATAGACAACTTTTTTCTTTAACTTATCATTATGAAGTAATAGCACAGTTATAATGGCTATAGAATAATGACAACATCAGCTTTTAGATTTGTCCCTTACGAAATATGTTAACCACGAGCAAAAGAGGAGGAGGATAGCGTTTTTGTTTCACTGGTAGCAATCTCCTAATAATTTGTTAGGTGGCAACCTGTTTCTGTTGTGATATGATAAATGTGGAATATTGCACAGGGAAATTAGATCACTGGTGGGTTACATCATACACTATGTTTTTTGTTTTTGGGCTTTTTTGGCTTTATTTAGACAGTAGCTGGCAGAGAGGCTGACAGGAAGCAACGAGAGATGGAGAGGGGAATGACTTGCAGTTTAGGTACCTTGCCAGATTCGAACCAGGGACACTGTGATTATATGGCATGCACGCTCCATATTTTACACTTATGTTTTAGTTGCTTCGAGTTTACTATCGGAATAAATTTGTCTTTTGATTTCTACAGGGCTTTCTTCCTGTTAGTTGGAGTACTATCAGTAATCAGTAATCAGTGAGCTAAGCTACCTGCTCTACAGCCATAGAATAAGGGATCAGTATCCATAATGATGAGTTGAACAGTTGTCTGTTTCCACTGTCAAGAACAAGTTTTCTCCATTAAACTGATTATGAAAGTTTACCCACTGCCTGGAAGAGGAATGGGATTGTTTTTGGTTGTCCTGGTTAGATTGATTATGTATGGGATGTGATGACAGCTCTTGTAAAGGTGTCAATTTCTGCACATATCAGACTGTATGTACACACACTTCCACAGGTTTTTGGTCCGTGTTTCGTACCTGGAGATTTACAATGAGGAAGTGCGAGACTTGTTGGGCAAGGACCAGATGCAGAGGCTGGAGGTAAATTAAAATCTCTAAATCATATTGTTTAATGATTAAAAACAAGACTGTCTGTCATGACAGTCATTTTTTTCAAGCGTGGAAACTATACACATTTTCCTACATCGACTTTCTTTTCTTAAAGGTTAAAGAAAGACCGGATGTTGGTGTGTATATCAAAGACCTGTCTGGTTACGTTGTGAACAATGCTGACGACATGGACAGGATTATGACACTGGGCCACAAAAACCGTAAGCAAAGCAACTAATGGCTCTGAGAAGGAAATGAATGCCCACAGCATTCATCATCACTCGAGCATTGATCTACATCTACATGTTAAGCAGGGCAAAATGTAAAACCACATTAGACTGACTGTGAGAAGCACAAATTAACGTTTGAAGAGGCTTTAGCAATCTTGGAGTCTTACATATAGGATTGTGTCGCTAATTGTTTCTTATTTTAAATCCAGTGCATGTCTGAAATGAACAGAGGCTATCCAGCTATGGGCTTAAAATAAAGTGCTTGCTGTCAATAGGACAAACACCTCAGCAAATTGAATTTCAGCACAAATTGTAAAGTTTGTAAGTATATAAGAGTGTTGTCATAGTAACTTATATCAGTCATGTTGTCATGTCAAACATGATCTCCCTGTGTTTAGGGTCTGTTGGTGCCACAAACATGAATGAACACAGCTCCCGTTCTCACGCCATCTTCACCATCACCATCGAGTGCAGTGAGAAGGGTGTGGATGGAAACCAACATGTCCGCATGGGAAAACTTCATCTGGTTGATCTTGCAGTATGTATCTGCAGCCTGATAAAAACAGAAATGTACCTCTAAATGTCCCCCATAACTGCCTGCATTTGCTCTAGTCTCTCTCTCTCTCTGTGTACTATCACTGTTAACTGTTACAAACTGATAATACATATTCTGAACTGAAGTTATATCTACATTTATTTAATTATTTATTAAGGCCGTTATTGTACATCTACTGATGGCACTGCACCTGACCTGCAACTCTGTTTATTTAGATTCTTTTAGATTGTTTCCTTTTGATCGTTTAGATTGTTATTAGTCAGTTCACGTATATAAGTACACTGGTCAGTAACTTTATTGTTAGGTCTCTGAATAGTCACCTATATTTTACTGTCCTTTTACTGCATCGTGCATGAGAGTGGCAAACTTAATTTCAATGTACAATGATAATAAGATCATATAAGGTGGATATATGCCTTTTAGCTTGTAGTCCATCTGACCCTCATTGTTTTGTCTGCCCTGCTCCCTGCCTACAGGGTTCAGAGAGACAGGGCAAGACTGGAGCCACAGGTCAGCGCTTAAAGGAAGCGACAAAGATCAATCTGTCTCTCTCTACACTGGGTAATGTAATTTCTGCCTTGGTGGATGGCAAGAGCACGCACGTACCCTACAGGAACTCGAAACTAACTCGTCTGCTGCAGGATTCGCTTGGAGGAAACTCCAAGACCATGATGGTACAGTGAATGTTTGAATCAGTAGAAGCATGTATGCTAGAGTTGCACACAAGCTGTTGTGTTTAAAGCACTTCATGCACATTGACTGTTTCCACACATAAAATCTTAGCATTTTGCCATGCTTGATCATGACATTGCAGTTTTTGCCTCACATTTTGAATTACATATTTCTCCCCACCAGTGTGCAAATATAGGCCCTGCAGACTATAATTATGATGAGACCATCAGTACCCTGCGCTATGCTAACAGGGCTAAAAACATCAAGAACAAAGCCAGAATCAATGAGGACCCCAAGGATGCCTTACTGCGTCAGTTTCAGAAGGAGATTGAAGAACTGAAGAAGAAACTGCAGGAAGGTAATGATATAATATTTTGCAGTTCAGCTGTGAACACCGTACAAAGTAATTATTTGAATTACAGTATTTCTTTTGCTGCATGTTTCTTTAAAATGTGCCATTCTAGGTGAGGAAATCTCTGGCTCAGATGGCAGTGGATCAGAAGAGATGGATGAAGGTGATGATGAAGCAGTTGATGCCGGAGATGGCCACAGGAGGAGAAGGGGTAAGAATTTGCAATTAATGCGCACAGGGTGAGCATGCAGCAGCAAAAAACGAAAACAATCAATTGAAGCAATCTTCACACGCCTGTGAGGGATGTTTAGATGCTTTTGGTAAATAATTTGATACATATCTGGTGTTACCTCATATCTGTGTGTTAAACTATGATTAGTCAGCATTACTGCAGTTGAGCGCCAGCTCAGATAACTATCTAGTTCAAGCGGCTTTGGTGTCAGTAGCTTGGCTCCACCTTTTTTTTTCTTTCTTTTTTTAAGAAACTTGCTTACACACAACACACTCATTTAGGACTTCCCCTGGTATTCTCACCCTCTATTATGCTCTTTTTAAGTGGAATTTGTGAAATTCAGATGAATAGGCATAAATAAAGTGATCTAATTATGTTGCAATGCTGATGATCTGTGAGGTCAGATGTATTGGTATCTTTTTATATTTTCCTTTTTTTAAATTAGTCTTCTTTTCAACGTTATAGTATTTGGTTAGTCTGAATTAATAACAACTAAACCATTTAGCCTCTGTGAGTATGGTGCTCACCTGTAACTGCCATTTGCATGTGTGCACCCACAGCTGCCTGATTTTTAGGACATATATAAAGCTCTCATCTCTCCATCTCTACGTGTTTCTCACTTTATTTCAAGGGTTATGGTACTTCATCTGCTTCCCTTTCAGACAGTAGTGACAGCAGCAGTAGCTCAGAAATTGCCCACTAAGGACAAAACTCAGACTAGTGAGTTTGAGCAGCCTCTGCTCTACCAGCCCATCTGCCCACTAACTTTACCCTTTTGACCCATCGCACCTATAAATTTGCTGGTTTAATATTTGATGCAAGGCAGTGATTTTGGCTGTTTATACTGAAAAAATGAACTGTAAGGGGTTTTTTTTTTGCTCATGACCAGTGCAGATTCTCTTCTCAGCATGGTGAAAACACTACTGCAGACTGTCAAGTTGCAGAAAATGAGTGCTCTCAGTTCCCACTAAATACTCAGGATATTTTGTAGCTGAATGCTTTATTTTTCTCCATGTCTTCATTGCTAACCGAAGTCATTGCTTATAGAAGGTCGCCTCCACTTATGCATCCTGAAAAGTTGTCAAAGCATCCTGTAGCTCCTCTTGAGAGATGTTCTTAATCAAGTTGATTCTAAATTAAATAAGACAGATAATCTGCTGACTGTGAAGCACAATCTGACCACGTTGTAAAGTCTCTTTTCAGTTCCTTTTTAGCTTGCATGCTGTTAAATACTTATCCTGTTTAGTTGGAAATAATTTTGAGTAACACTTTTTTAATTCTGATATATTTCACCACATGTCGGGTGTTTTTCTATGGGTATTTCCGGATGCCTTTATGTCATTTCATCAGCTTGACTCATCTCAGTGGTCTGTTTACCCTTGCGGTTGATTGTCAAATAGCTGTCTAGAAAAAGTGTACAGAAGTAGATTTGACATGATGTGCATCATTATAGGACAAGCAAAATAAAATTTGATGTAACATTAGGAAGCCCAGTTTTTAAACTTTGTTGAATTTATGTATTAATTCTTGTTTATTAGCAGAATTTGATGATTTAATTTTAAGTTATTTTGGACATACCAGGAATAAAAGATTGGGTTTTGTTGCAGACTAAAATCAGGAATTTTTTTGAGTGAAGGCATTTTTTCCGTTCTTCATAAATAGGCGGCAGTAGTATGTTGACAGGAAATTAAGTAAGAGAGAGATGGGAAATACCTGAAGACTGTCTGATTCATGATTAGAACCTTAACTGCATCACCATGGTGCCACTTCAAAGACATTTTTTTTCTTTTTTCTATTTGTCCCCTAATCTTCTATTACTAGACATTATAATACTTATGCAGATGAAATATGACCACATGCAGTTTGCCATTGAAATATAATATTTGTGCAAACAAATGATGCTCGCTGAAGTGACATGCAATGCGTCTTCAGTGACCCCAGTTCATCATCAGATTACTTGTGACAGTGGGAGCGGCCCCTTGTTTTCAAACTATCATTTGCCAAAAATTGGCAGAGGTGGGATGTAATGAAGTATTTGTACTTTGTTAGTCTACTGTACTTAAGTAGATATTTCAGGTATCTGTATTTTATTTGAGTATTTTTTTTCGGCTTTTTGCTTTTACCCCCTACATTTGAAAACAAATATCTGGACTTTTTACTCCTTACATTGTCAAAACAGAATCGTTACTTGTTTCAACCTCGTTGACTTTATAAAAATAAGACATAACGTGCAAATAAACAAAACCGATCTTGTTTTTTTCTGTTGGTGTGCGCTACATGTCATCCCCGGTAAGATGCCGCTCTGGGTGACTGCTCATGTGTGTAAATATATATATATATATGTATATGTGCCTATGTCATAGAGGAAAACGAAGAAGATAAACACCAAAATGACCTATGAGTAGTCAGCTCAACTATTACATATTTTGGTTCGTTTAGAAATATGCGTATGTAAAACCAAACCGTACCAAAGTCAGTACGCTACATTATAACAATTTATTGCCTGCTGCGGACCAGACAATCGAACTATAGGCATGAAAACAGCCTTACTGTGTGTTGACGCTTTGTGCAACCTGCATAGTTTAAGAAGGATTGACAAAGTACATTTGAGCTACTCTTTTCATGCATGACCTTATGATCACAGTCGTGTCCACATTTTAGACAGTTTCTGCATGACAGTTAAATATCATCTGCTCCAGCTTAGACCTCTGCCAGGCTTTGTGTAATCTGTAACCCTTTTCACCAAAGGACACTAAACAGGTCTTCACCTAACCTATATCATGTTTCATTATGTGTAATTGGGTTTTTGTTTGTTTGTTCACCTCTGTGTTATTCTTATTATAGAAACTCTTTCTTTAACTCCGTGTCCCTCACATATGTGGTGATTCACTCCGTAGAGTCATGAGACTCTTGAGATCACTCTGTAATGTGTTGCTCTTTGTCTTTCTCTCTTCCTCCTGGTGCAAATGCCGCCTGTCTGACTTGCTTTGCACCTCTTAATTCAAGAAGAAAGAGGTTGGTGTAAGAATCTACATGGTCCTACTGTCCTGTAGCAAAGGTGTCTCTATATAAAATAATATATATGTATATATATATATATATATATATATATATATTATATATAAATTATCCAGACGACAGTCGTGTAGTTTTTTCACTAACTCTGACTAATAGATTACAGGTTTATTGGATCATCACCGCCAACGGTTTTTCTGTCTGTCTGCGTATATTTTCCGCTCAAATTTTGCGCACACTAACAATAATTATTTAATACTGTGCATTAGTGAATAAAAACTTTGTGCAACTGGATCTCACTGCCACTGTTAGGATAAAGGTCCTTTTTTTAAAAAAATGTTTTTGTATAAAAGCAAGTGCACATTTATGAACTAAAACTGCACAGGTTAAATAATACTAATGCTGCTTATCAAATGTATATTTTGCATTTTAATCACTCTAATCTACACAGGTAGTTAAAGAAGGTACATTTTTATAAAAGAATTTCAATTAAAAGCATTGTATGGTACCCTGTGTGTCTCCCTAAAGGGAGAAAGAAGGTCTCCCCTGACAAGATGGTGGAGATGCAGGCAAAGATAGAAGAGGAAAGAAAGGCCCTGGAAGCAAAGCTGGACATGGAGGAAGAGGAGAGGAACAAGGCAAGAGCAGAGCTGGAGAAAAGGGAGAAGGACCTGCTCAAAGCTCAGTGAGTCCGCTGAATGAATTTGTATTTCTATCATCCACAATCTCATCATCACCCATCAGCTCATTGTCTGACACCCTCATCTACCTTTGACCCCCTTTAGGCAGGAGCATCACCTTCTGCTAGAGAAATTGTCTGCCTTAGAGAAGAAGGTGATTGTAGGTGGCGTGGACCTCTTGGCCAAGGCCGAGGAGCAGGAGAAGCTCTTGCAGGAGTCCAACAGTGAACTGGAGGAGCGCCGCAGGAGGGCAGAGCGGCTGAGGAGAGAGCTGGAAGAGAAGGAGGTAAGGACACATGGCAGTTACGTTAGTTCGATCTGCAGAACTGATCCAATGACACAGTACTTATTAAGTGGATCAACTAAAGGCGTTGACATTACAAAGACTTCAATAGTTTTGTGTTAGGTTTGTCACTTGGCCACAGATTGATCACTACAGTTAGATATCGCAGACTCTTCCTTCCTGCTGTCATACTTAACTTTATCAGCCCTGTTCCCAGTAGACCACACACTTAAACAGAAACATTTACTCCCCTGCAATATACCTATTTAATGTCTTGTGCAATAATGTGAATTCAACCAGCCTGTTTATTAAATTATTTACTATATGTTGCTTTTTTACTGATGCTTCTTGCTATTTCGCTGTCCCCTTTGCTCCTGTAACGCTGTTGTGAGATTGATAAAGGTTTATTTTGTCCTACTGATCCCTCTCTCTCTAACCAGCAAGAGCGTTTGGACATTGAGGAGAAGTACACTAGCCTTCAGGAGGAGGCTCAAGGAAAGACCAAGAAGCTGAAGAAAGTGTGGACCATGCTAATGGCTGCCAAATCAGAGGTTAGCATAGCATGGTGGAATGCGTGTAGTTAGTTTTGAATAATGGGTGGAAGAAGGTAAATTGATCCACTGCGGTTGTTGTGTTTTTAGATGGCAGATCTGCAGCAAGAGCATCACAGAGAGATCGAGGGCCTCCTGGAGAACATCCGTCAGCTGAGCCGGGAACTCCGGCTCCAGATGCTCATCATAGACAACTTTATTCCACAGGAGTACCAGGTCTGTCTGTGTGTGAACTTACTTTAGTGGCACTATGGTTCTGTCAGATTTTTTAAATATTTGGCTGAATACCTCACTTCTGTTGTTCGGTCACATCAGTGCACACAAAGAAAAGCCATGAAATAAAAAAAGATCACACATCATTTACCCCCCCCCCCCCCCCCCCCCTTTTTTTTTAACCGTTCTGTCTATAATAACCTGATGGAAGATCCCAGTAGACAAACAACTGACACAGTTGATCCATGATAATTTTTTTTTCACAATCGCCTTGATAAACAGCAAATCATCTGGCAACCCTCCAATATACGATTTGATCGCGGATCGTCCCTGCCCTAATTCAGAGTGAGCGAGTGAGCCTCCAATGCTCACCACTATCGGTGTCACAATCCTGCCGTAATGCAGACAGTATGAGTAATCTATCAAACAGCTGTTGAACAAGCAGATCATTAACTTGAATACAATCATATTTAGTCCACCCTATACTTTTTTTGGTCACATTTTAGTCTGATTTTAGTCAAAAGAAAACCAAAAGTATTTTAGTCTAGTTTTAGTCCATGAAGCTCATTTTAGTCTTTTGATATTATTTTTTAGTCTTTGAAAGCAGATTCATTTTAATTAACATTTCAGTCAATCTAGTCTAACCAAGATATGTAATTTTAGTCTTTTTCTCACTCATCTCCAAATATTTATGTTATCATTACCTGACGAAGCATGTTGAATGATTAGGAATGCAACTTTGCTAAAAGTGTTGGGTCTGATAGTCACAGAAATACATCCAGATATTGTTCTGAGAACATGTTCTGATTTGTATATTTATAAAATGGGACCAAATATGCAGTCTTTTTCTTCCTAGCATACTGTTGCTGTCATCAGAGGATACTTCAAGCTCAACAGAGCAGATCACACTTGACAGGAAGTCAGACACAGAATCAACATAAAACTTCCTGTCAACTTTAAAAATAGAAATAAAACAATCCGGGCAGCCTCTCGATTGTATTTCAGCAACAAACACAAATAAAAAGCATAAATAAATATATAATAATAATGAAAATGACCAAAGCAACTACATTTGAACAAGTTAACAAAATTAGACTGTTTAGTTGCTGCTACTGCAGTAATTACGGTGGCCTATGGTTGCAGGTCGGATTTGATTGGGCTGCCGTAATTACTGTACTAACAGTGCAACTTAATTTAAAAGATGGATCTTCCCCTGACTCACTGTAACGCTGCTGTAATGCTCCCAGTGGAGTAGGAGGACACCGGGCAGAGGACGGAGCAAAACTGTGGTACACACATTGCCCTGGCATGAGCACAGGAAGCTAACTAATTTTATCTTTATATTAATTTAGTGACAGTCAGTGTTTAAGGACATTGGTGCTGTCTCATCATCATCTCGTTTCAGTCATGGAAAAAACTGTTGTTGACGAATATATTTCTTGTCTGACGAAATTAACACTACTACTGTGAAGCTAGCACTAATGGGAGAGAGGATTTCCTGTGATTTCTCATAAAATACAGGTTGTATATTTCTGAATAACGCTGCAGCTCTGCAGATAGATGGTATTATCTGGTTTGTCCTTGTTTCTTACTTTTATACTTTTGCATGTTTTCCCGTACAGGAGATGATAGAGAATTATGTGCACTGGAACGAAGACATTGGAGAATGGCAGCTGGTGAGCCGACTTTGACACACACATGCACGCGCTGTAGTTTGTGATTTGATTAACTTAAATTTAAAGATGCAAACTGAGTTATGGACTACTTTCGTGTAATTTCTGTCTTTTTACTTTATCTGGTATCTTTCAGAAATGTGTGGCGTACACTGGCAACAATATGAGAAAACAGACCCCTGCCCCAGACAAAAAAGAAAAAGATGTGAGTTCTTTCTATGATTTCTGTACCTATTTTTGCTGTTTTTGTGTAATGAGTGATGTTTCTGATATTTTACTTCACAATGCATTCTCTCTTCTTCTGTCTCTGCCTGCTGTAGCCATTTGAGGTGGACCTGTCGCATGTGTATCTGGCCTACACGGAGGAGAGTATGCGGCAGTCACTGATGAAACTGGAGAGGCCCAGGACTTCTAAAAGTAGCAAGAGTGGCCGACCCAAGACTGGACGAAGGTAATTTCAACACAGAACACTGACAGTCAACATCCTGTTGAACATTACCACACAACAGTGTATTTTCTCAGTGTTTGTCATTTCAAGAGCCTTATATCTGGATGTGACTGCATACACTTTCAGCTACAGAAACCACATACTGCCAGAAATGCAAGATGAAGAAGAACTACAATAACAATTAAGGACTTGCAACAATTTGGAAAGGTTTAGCAGGCTAGCTAACAACTGTCTATCAGCTCAGACAAACACATAGAAGACTCATGTGGATGTACTATGATATATCTCTATCTGTAATATCTGCTGCTCCCTAACCCATATAACTAATTCAGTGGTTGCACTGAATGGGGGATCAGAAAAATGCTACAACGCCTTCTGTATGACCTTGCATATTGAAATCATGAGCTGTGTTCTTGCTGTTCCTTATCACATGGCATGAAGGCAGATAGTCGTTTTCAGAGATATTTCAGCTGCCATTACCACATGGGAAGATCTTCCAAAAACTGTTCACTGGTGAAGAAATAGTAAAAATGTATGTATATATGTATCTTAGGATGACAGATGCCTCTTACATTTTTTTTAATTATTAGATAATTGTCTCATTTGCTCTAGATGCATGAAGTTCTGAAGAGCAGAAACCTGATTTTAGGTTATTATTGGTTGTGAACTCAAATGGTTGACCTGTATATTGGACTGTGTCTAGCATGTAGATATGAAGTCTTTGCATGATGCGATTTGCTGTATATCATGATATACAGTTATTCTGAGAACTGAGGATGCTGAAAGCTTCCAGAATCTGTTGATAACCGTTATCATGCACCCATCTTTACACAGGAAAAGATCTGCAAAGCCCGAAGCTGTGATCGAATCGCTTCTGCAGTGAAGAGACATTAGAGGAAAGCTTCATTCTTCAAATTTGACATTACCTTAAAAAAGAAGTCAGTAGTTCAGTCTGAAGAATTTATTGTTTTCAACATTATTTAAAATATTATCTGAATACACTGTATAGTTGACATGGTTTAAAATGTGAAGGAGCTGTTGTTCGGGGAAGAGTAAGACCTCTTGGCCAAGAGGACCTGTTATTTGTATAGTGTAAGATTTCTTTGAGGGTCTCCAACATTGTAATGTTGCTTTGGAACACATTTCAGCAGCAGCAGCCTCTGTTTAATTCTGCACCACAAGCATTAAGGGGGAAATTTCCCATAAACATTTAATTTGCAACATCAATAATTTTGGAAGTGATCAACAATAAAAGATACTACAGAGGGTTGAAAATAGAATTGTGAACATGAACTAAAAACTGGATCCATATCTTCTGAAAATTGTTGCGTGGTGTTACATACTACATAATCCACGATGAACACACACAGGTCAAGTCTCAACTATTGTAATGAATACATTATACCTGAATTCTAATTGGGGTGCACTTTAAATTGAATATTTTACTCAGAGCAAACACTGTAGTATCAGTTTCTTCCACATAAAGGACAAGAAATGATTGTTGGGGACAGAGGAGAGAGCTTGTAGTATCAAGTATGTAACTGCGCTTTGTATTTTTCCCTTTAGATCAGAAGCATAGGGGCATGCATGTCAGCCAGCTCATATGTTAGTGCCATTTGCTTATCTAAGCAAGTCATCTTGTATTTTTAAATGTCAGAACACTTTGTGTTATATTGAGATACATACTGTATGCCTTAGTATAATGCACTAGTATGAAGTTTTTGTTAGCTAATTTAATTTTACAATGTTCTGTAGCAGATGCAAACTGACTTTTTTGTATCATAATGTATGTCAAATGTTTACACTCACCATCCCCTGGATATTTTATTTATTAAATTATTTTACACCTTCTATCTCACATTTTTGTTGCTTTTTCTTTCTGCATGCGAGTGTTAAAGAGTGATATTTTACTGTGAATTCCAATAGTCCACTTGAGGGTCCGGTGAGGCAAATCCTACAGCTGTAACATCTCTAACATCACTAAGTAATTGGGGTCTTAAAAAAAGTTGCCTCATGTTCAAAAGTCTTCTGTGTAAAACAGCTGTTACTGGGTGAAAACAGTTTTTCTTGAATGAGAACAGATTGCTAAATATTAAAACAGTATAGTAATGATAAATAGTGCATTGTATGTCTGAAGAAAATAAGACTTTCACAACAAATGTAATTGTAACATAATTTATTGATGTCAGTACACGTAGAAAAATATCATATGTAGAAAAATAAATACATGCGTGGTATATGACAATAAATATAAATAAATCATGAAATGATGTGTTCCTTAATTTACACAGTCACTATTTACAAGGCCCATGATCTCCCATATGTTTCAAGGCTTTACATACACACTTATGGGTGTCATTCAGCAGACGGTGCAGATGTATTTCTATTTTCTCCGTCGTGGTACAGTTATGATGATGCTGAAATTAAATCATTTTGACAATTTTAATTGTAAGCACACAAAGATTTAGTTAAACACAAAACTGAACAGGTTCAGAAAAATGAACAGTGAATGTTGGTTTCAGAAAGGACTGAAAAGTATGTGAAATAACAATGAATTCATCTTTATCACCTTGATGTACTGATCCAAATGACGCGTGAGATTGTGTAAAGAATTCTCCTTTAGACCCTCCAGAGCATTCTTTGCGTAATAGAAGAAACAGTCCTGCAAGGAGAAAGTCACAATTAGCAGTAGCGACCAAATCATTTAACTTCTCATGTCCCATGCAAAGTGTGTCAAAGACCACTCTGTACAATAGTCACAATGATCATAAAATGTTTGCAACGTACCTCACATGTGTGACCTCGTTTCGATTCTGCCATATGCACCAATGTATTCTTCAACTTCAATGACAAGATAAAAATGTCAGTATATTATAAAACAAGCAAGCAAACAAACATATAACATGTAGTTTTGGTGTTTTCTTACCTTTTTGGCTTTATCCACCTCTGCATTAATGTCTTTCAGCAGAGCTATCTGAACGTCTCTTGGAGATATTGTGATTGATGCTGTATAGGCCATTGAAATCACCATCATCAGTGAGAGACTCTTAACATTCATGTGCTTCATGTCTTTGGAGGAGACTTCGAGCCAGTACTGTCAGCTTGAAAAGTGTTGCTGCTTATATTGACACCAAATGAACACGTGGGAGAGGAAGGGACTCCCCAAATATGGTGATGCATGTATATAGATAAAATCTCGGTGCATCTGAGAAAGTTCTCAAGAATTTCAGGTCATCACCTTGTTAAAGGTAACAACAGTGTGGTAAAGGAGGTCAAATTAATATCCACACATACATTCTCATTTGTAAAGACAGAAAGAAAGAAATACATCTGATGACCAAACACTGTCATTTTAATTTGAAAGCTCATTGAAAGTTTATGATAATAATAATAGTAATAATAATAATATTGATAATAATGATAATAATAATAATAATAATAATAATAATAATAATAATAATAATAATGCATTTTATATAAAGACCCCATGGTGGTGACGATTGATGTTACGTAGATGGAAGTATGCAGACCGAGTAACGTTATTGATGTGGGTTTTGAAAGATAGTGTGCTGTCCAGGATGACACCCAGGCTCTTTACCTGAGGGGATGGAGGAACAGTGGAATTGTTAATGGACATGGAGAAAGTGTTGAGTGTTGCTAAGGTTGATCTGGTACCGATTAGGACGACCTTATGAAGAATAGAATCAGTCCTTTAAAGATTGTAACAGTGAGCCTACATGCAGCTATTATTGATGTAATTATTAAAAGTAACACATTTGTTTCTGTTATGTTGCATCATCACATCTGTGGTGTTTAGGGTTAGGGAATATTTGAGTCAAGCTTTGAGTTGTGAGCGAATGGAAAATGTGACTGTGACCAACTTTAGTCTCAGTTTTACTCAAGATTTAATGTTTTAGCTCTTAGAAACAATCAAAAATTGTGTTGTTTTTATGAAAATAAAACAAATAAAATATTAAGCATGAAGATATATTCTGGATCTTGGAAGCTAGTTTGACAAAAAAAAAAGATATTACTTAAAGATAGACTACAGCTACAATGATTAGCCAATTCATCAATTAGAGGACATTCATATTCATATTAGTACAAATAAAAATCAATCTGCAACTATCTTTATAATCAATTGATTCAGTCACTTCTTAAGCACAAATGCCAAATGTTTGCTGTTTTCAACTTCACAGATGTGAGGACTTCATGCTTCTCTTTGTCATACATGATAATAAACTGAATATCTTTGGGTTCTCAACTATTTGTCAGAGAAAACATCTTCAGATGCCATCTTGAACTCTGATCAATTGTAACAGTCATGTTTCACTATTTTCTGCCATTTTTTTGATCAAGTGATTAATTAAATAATCAAGGAACTGATCAATAGATTAATTGATCATGAACATAATCGTTGTTTACATTCATTGATTAATTTAAAATGTTCTATTATGCCTTATATTTATTTTATTGATATGGACATACCCATGTGTCTGAAATAAAGTGTTCTTCTTCTAAGACAGACCAATTGAGAAGTGCTTAATTAAAGATGCAACAAATTTGATGGACTGATACAACTGGTAATTGGAGAAGTAAGTAGCTAAGTTGTAGATAAGTTAGAACTATTTTGCACTATGGCACCACCAACTGATAACCCTTGAGAAAGAGCACCATCTTCAGGTAATATTTAACGATTGCATAGTTCACAATATTTACACGAAAGCATCTTTTTGGCCAGAGGAAAGGGCTCTCTCACTTATGTGCAAATAGACAGTTCAAAGTTGTGATGTTAAGGGGGGAGGGGGGTTTCAGGGGTCACCAGCAAAAAGGGGAATCATTTGTTTTTTTGTCATAATTACATTCAAATGTAACACAATGACAGAATGTGGCACCATTTCAGTCACAGGTTTTCATGCACTTTCTGTAAAACATCCATCATTTCCCCTGCCTATCTAATAGAACTTAATCGTGAGGGCACAGCATGCATACGCTAGAGTTTTCATGTAATCCTTCAGAAACTGTAGCGGTTGCAAGCATTTTTGATTTAATGACTAAATAATCACCTTTGTGATGTATGTGACATATACTGTGAACTCTCTACTCCATCAGCAACAAACTGTCAAAGACCATTGTGTACAATAATCACAATAATTGTAAAAAATGTTTCCAACTTACCCCACACACGTGAACTTTGTTCCATGGCACCATATGCATGTCTCTATCTTTCTGCTTCAATGGCAAGATGAAAATGTCAGTATGTGTCTCAGTGTTAAAGAGTTTTTTACTGTGAATTCCAATAGTCCACTTGAGGGTCCGGTGAGGCAAATCCTACAGCTGTATCAATCAATCAATCTTTATTTGTATAGCGCCAAATCACAACAAAGTTATCTCAAGGCACTTTACACATAGAGCAGGTTCTAAACCGAACTCTTCAGGTTTTAACTTTAAAGAGATCCAACATTGCCACATGAGCAACAGTGGCAAGAAAAAACTCTCTTTTAACAGGAAGAACCCTCAGAACCAGACTCAGAAGTGGGCAGCCATCTGCCTTGACCGGTTGGGGTTGAGAGGAGAGAAAGGAAGGATAGAGAAGAGAAGCACAATGAAAATCAACAATGAAGCTAGAAGGTCCGGGACTGGAATCTGTCATCCGGACATCTACAGGCCCAGATTACCTGTGAGACGAGAAAGCACAGACAACTCCAGGGAAGAAGTTTAGGTTTAGGTAACATCTCTAACATCACTAAGTAATTGGGGTCTTAAAAAAGTTGCCCAATGTTCAAAAGTCTTCTGTGTAAAACAGCTGTTACTGGGTGAAAACAGTTTTTCTTGAATGAGAACAGATTGCTAAATATTAAAACAGTATAGTAATGATAAATAGTGCATTGTATGTCTGAAGAAAATAAGACTTTCACAACAAATGTAATTGTAACAAATAATTTATTGATTTTAAAATAAAGGTATAAAAAAATTATATGAAGAAAAATAAATACATGTGTGGTATATGACAATAAATATAAATACATCATGTAAATGATGTGTTCCTTAATTAATACATTCACTCCTAATGAGTCAAATGGTCACTCCACTTTCCTCTCAAGGCTTTACATACACACTCATGGGTGTCATTCAGCAGACGGTGCAGATGTATTTCTATTTTCTCCCTCGTAGGACAGTCATGATGATTCTGAAACTAAATCATTTTGACGATTTTAATTATAAGCACACAAAGATTTAGTTAAACACAAAACTGAACAGGTTCAGAAAAATGAACAGTGAAGAGCATTGTTACAACAAACACCTTTTAGAGTCACAGAAACACGTTTGACTTGTTTTTAAATGTTGGTTTCAGAAAGGACTGAAAAGTATGTGAAATAACAATGAATTCATCTTTACCTTCGTACTTTTGATGTACTGATCCAAATGACGCGTGAGATTGAGTAAAGAATTCTTGTTCAGACCCTTCAGAGCATTCTTTGCGTAATAGAAGAAACAGTCCTGCAAGGAGAAAGTCACAATTAGCAGTAGCGACCAAATCATTTAACTTCTCATGTCCCATGCAAAGTGTGTCAAAGACCACTCTGTACAATAGTCACAATGATCATAAAATGTTTGCAACATACCTCACATGTGTGACCTCGCTTCGGTTCTTCCATATGGACCTTTACATCATTCAGCTTCAATGACAAGATAAAAATGTCAGTATATTATAAAACAAGCAAGCAAACAAACATATAACATGTAGTTTTGTTGTTTTCTTACTGTTTTATTGGCTTTATCCACCTCTGCATTAATGTCATTCAGCAGAGCCTCTTGCCGAGCCTTTCTTGGAGATATTGTGATTGATGCTGTATAGGCCATTGAAATCAGCATCATCACTGAGATGTTTTTCATGTCTATGGAGGAGACTGTGAGCCAGTATTGTCAGGTTGAGCTTGAAAAGTCGAATACTCTCTACAGTCAAAGTGTTGCTGCTTATGACACATCAGGAGAGGAACAGACTCAGCAAATATGGTTGATGCGTGTGTCCAGATAAAATCTTGGTGGATCTTTATCAAGAAGTGACTCTCAGAAAGCTCTCAAGAATTTCAGGTCATAACCTTGTTAAAGGTGATCAAATTGATGTCCTACCACACACATTCTAATTTGTAAGGACAGAAAGAAAGAAAGAAATACATCAGATAACCACATACTATCATTTCAATGTGAAAACTCATATTAAAAGTTTATGAAAAATGGAATCAGTGATGACCCCAATCCATTAAAGATTGTAACAGTGAGCCTACATGTAGCTATCATTAATGTAATTATCAGAAGTAACACATTTTGTTTCTTCTCTGTTGGTTGTCTAGGTTTAAGGGATCTTTTAGTTAAGCTTTGAGTTTGTTAGCTGTGACCAACTTTAGTCTCAGTTTTACTCAAGATTAAATGTTTTAGCTCTTAGAAACACTCAATAATCTTGTTGTTTTTATGAAAATAAAACAAATAAAATATTAAGCATGCAGATATATTCTGGATCTTTGAAGATAGACTACAGCTGCAATGATTAGTCAATTCATCGATTAGAGGACATTCATATTCATATTTTTTATTAACTAACAATTTTTTTAAAATATAATTAATCGATTAGTTCACTGACAGAAAATCAATCTGCAACTATCTTTATAATCAATTGATTCAGTCACTTCTTAAGCACAAATGCCAAATGTTTGCTGTTTTCAACTTCACAGATGTGAGGACTTCATGCTTCTCTTTGTCATACATGATAATAAACTGAATATCTTTGGGTTCTCAACTATTTGTCAGAGAAAACATATTCAGATGCCATCTTGAACTCTGATCAATTGTAACAGTCATGTTTCACTATTTTCTGCCATTTTTTTGATCAAGTGATTAATTAAATAATCAAGGAACTGATCAATAGATTAATTGATCATGAAAATAATTGTTGTTTACATTCATTGATTAATTTAAAATGTTTGTAAAATGTGACATATACTGTGAACTCTCTACTCCATCAGCAACAAACTGTCAAAGACCATTGTGTACAATAATCACAATAATTGTAAAATGTTTCCTTTGTTCCATGGCACCATATGCATGTCTCTATCTTTCTGCTTCAATGGCAAGATGAAAATGTCAGTATGTGTCTCAGTGTTAAATTCCAATAGTCCACTTGAGGGTCCGGTGAGGCAAATCCTACAGCTGTAACATCTCTAACATCACTAAGTAATTGGGGTCTTAAAAAAGTTGCCTCATGTTCAAAAGTCTTCTGTGTAAAACAGCCGTTACTGGGTGAAAACAGTTTTTCTTGAATGAGAACAGATTGCTAAATATTAAAACAGTATAGTAATGATAAATAGTGCATTGTATGTCTGAAGAAAATAAGACTTTAACAACAAATGTAATTGTAACAAATAATTTATTGATGTCAGTACACGTAGAAAAATATCATATGTAGAAAAATATCATATGTAGAAAAATAAATACATGTGTGTGACAATAAATATAAATAAATCATGAAATGATGTGTTCCTTAATTTATACAGTCACTGTTTACAAGTCTGATAATCTCCCATATGTTTCAAGGCTTTACATACACACTCATGGGTTTGATTCATTAGACGGTGCAGATGTATTTCTATTTTCTCCCTCGTAGGACAGTCATGATGATTCTGAAACTAAATCATTTTGACAATTTTAATTGTAAGCACACAAAGATTTAGTTAAACACAAAACTGAACAGGTTCAGAAAAATGAACAGTGAAGAGCATTGTTACAACAAACACCTTTTAGAGTCACAGAAACACGTTTGACTTGTTTTTAAATGTTGGTTTCAGAAAGGACTGAAAAGTATGTGAAATAACAATGAATTCATCTTTACCTTCGTACTTTTGATGTACTGATCCAAACGACGCGTGAGATTGTGTAAAGAAATCTCGTTCAGACCCTTCAGAGCATTCTTTGCGTAATAGAAGAAACAGTCCTGCAAGGAGAAAGTCACAATTAGCAGTAGCGACCAAATCATTTAACTTCTCATGTCCCATGCAAAGTGTGTCAAAGACCACTCTGTACAATAGTCACAATGATCATAAAATGTTTGCAACATACCTCACATGTGTGACCTCGCTTCGGTTCTTCCATACGGACCTTTACATCATTCAGCTTCAATGACAAGATAAAAATGTCAGTATATTATAAAACAAGCAAGCAAACAAACATGTAGTTTTGTTGTTTTCTTACTGTTTTATTGACTTTTTTCACATCTTCATAAATGTTTATCAGCCGAGCTTTCTGAATGTCTCTTGGAGATATTGTGATTGATGCTGCATAGGCCATTGAAATCAGCATCATCAGTGAGAGACTCTGAACATTCATGTTCTTCATGTCTTTGGAGGAGACTTCGAGCCAGTACTGTCAGCTTGAAAAGTGTTGCTGCTTATATCGACACCAAATTACACTGGAACACGTGGGAGAGGAAGAGACTCACCAAATATGTGATGCATGTTTATAGATAAAATCTCGGTGCATCTTTTTTTTTATGTTGCATCATCACATCTGTGGTGTTTAGGGTTAGGGAATATTTGAGTCAAGCTTTGAGTTGATTAGCAAATGGAAAATGTGACTGTGACCAACTTTAGTCTCAGTTTTACTCAAGATGAAATGTTTTAGCTCTTCGAAACACTCAATAATTGTGTTGTTTTTATGAAGATAAAACAAATAAAATATTAAGCATGCAGATATATTCTGGATCTTGGAAACCAGTTTGATAAAAAAAGATACAGACTACAGCTGCAATGATTCGTCAATTCATCAATTAGGGGTTTTTTTGTGCAAGAAAAAAGGTGGATACAAAGTAAGAGAAGAAAAAGCAAACACATAAAAAAGCTAAAATAACACATTTGATGAAAACAAAGGGGACAAGAAGCACAAACTCAAAATTTAGATGGATGAGCAGACAGTGGACAAAACAGAGGGCCTAAAAGAACAAAACAATAAAAACACAAAAAAATTAAGAAAATCAAACCAAACAAAAAACAAAAAAGATTATTACCATCATCATTACCATCATAAATTACATATATCTATAGTTAAGGTGGTTAATGATAATAATGGTAGTAATAATAACAATAATAATAATAATAATAATAATGACGATGATGATGATAAAAAATCAATAAAACAAAATAGCACTAGTAATAGTGGTACTTAATAGTATTAATAATGATAACAATAATAGTACCAGAGACATAACATAATAATAATAATAATAATAATATTGGTAATGATAATAATGATGATGATTTCCATAATTAATTCTTAGAATAATAGGTAGGTAATATCTTTACACTATTCATATTAGCATTAACATCTAACTTTTTTTTTTGATTAATCGATTGGATCATTGACAGAAAATGAATATGCAACTATTTTTAGAATCAATTGATTCAGTCACTTCTTAAGCAAAAATGCCAAATGCTTTATCATGTTAAAACTGGCTGTAGAGCCTTTCACAAGTCTTTGAAAGTTTTGTGGCCACATGCTTGGAAGAGGGCAGTGGGGGGTGGGATGGTGTGATATTGTCGGATATCAATTAATAGAAGTGCAACATATACTTTGATGAGTTGACTTTATTTGCAGGACCCATCACGGCATCGTACATGACCAACTTGTTAGTACCATTCTAACATGTCTTACTGCGCATACACACAGACTGCATAATCACAGGATATTCCAATCCAGGAGCGCCCTCTATAGGTATTCAACTGCAACAGAACACAATAGTCACTCTACAACAAATGGGGTGGATATGCAGTGGGTTGCAATCTGCAAACTCACTGCTAGATGCCACTAAATCCTACACACTGGTGCTTTAATTTACATTATATTTTCAACCTTTTGTGCAATGACCACCATCTTTATAATTAATTTCTATAGGCTTTAAAGTCAGCGATTCTGTCAATTCTGTCTAACATATAATTATATTTTTATTTATACTTTGTTATATTTTGTTTTTCGCTGTAATGGAGCCTCCCAGCCAAAGTATTTCACACGATGGCACTTGTACAACCGGAGTGACATAAACCTAAATCTTGAATATGCAATAAAACTTGCACTGTTTTTGCATTGCATTAAAAAAACAAGCAGCAGGGAAAAGCGCGCCTGTCACTGTACCACCTGCAGCAGTCAGCCAATGAAAGAGCGCACTGGGTTTAGGCTAGATGCGCCATTTTACTGCGTCCACAGCCATCCGGCAAGATGGTCCCCTCGCTTTGTCTCCCCTGACCGGAGTTACTTGGGTATTCAGCAGCTATTCTTGTTTCTGCTCCATCGAGAACCCTGTAAGTGAGGCTGAAGTGGACAACCTGAAGTCAGAACAAAACGTGCCTCTGTAAATCGAGAAATGACGACGATGAACAGCAGGTAGGAGCTCAGTTAAATCCGCTTGTTTAGACAAGTTAATTGTGCATTGATTGCTATGCTACCTCCGCCGGCCCATTACTGCCTTTTGCTACCTAGCATACTCCGCTAGCTGTAGCCATTAGCTGCGCAGCCGGCAATGTTCAAGTTGGCACACACGCAGATTTAGATAAAAATGCACGTGTACCCGGGTGGCTATCAGGGTGGCAGGGACATTTAAAATGCACTTAATTGTAAAACAACACAGTTGTCATTATTTATAGGTAGCTTATAATATTACACTGCTACTTTGGCGTAGCATACGTTAGCATGTAGTGCCAGTCGGCGATTAACGCGCTGGTTCCTGCCTCCTCTTCATGCAGAGGAAGGGAAGGAAGGCCTTTGCTTGCATTTTTCGGTGCGTGCCCATGCATTGGACCTTGTATGCACCACCGGAATTGCAAGGTTGCCAGGGAAACGCAGGCTATAGGAAATAAGTAGTTGTGCATGTTTCAACGGCGGCAGCTAAGCTAGTCTCAACTTCAGCATCCCCGGTAAGTGAGGAGGGTAAACAAGCGCCACGGAGCTGCGAACGCAGAGGCGCGCGCTGCTTATTTGCCGAGTGAACTCTTCTTTTCCCACTGACATGGGATTTTTTTTTTTTTTTAATAATTAAGCCTGTTTTTGTTGCTGTCATGGTCAAGTTTATCGCTCGACACATCTCACGGGCATCCAGCGTTAATCAGCACGTTATGATGACGCAAAAGGGCTAAGTAAACAGCCGTATCTCCGCCTCGGGAGTGTTGTGCTCCAAATAATAACCATGCAGGCAGTGTTCATCTTTGAGTTGCATTGCTGTCAATTACACTAATTGTTGAGTTTATTCACGTTGCTCTGGAAATTTCATGTCCAGCGATGTTGGTGTCTTACTCACAGACAACAAAGAAAAACACTGTCTGCAACCTTTAGCAGTGTCTTTAACCATCAGGAGGAAACTAAGCAGTCCTGAACATATTGTATGAATATAACAGTTCACATGGATATGTTCTATTAATGCAAATGTCCTGAAAAAAGTAATAAATCGATACATTAAGAAATGGTCAAATGCTCTTTAAGAAAAGCTGAAATTTCTTCATTTTTGGTGTTTGTTTATGTGCTTAAATCTTCAGTAGCAGCCTTGAGTAACATGCTGTTTGTATTTGTATTTCTGCAATTGCAAAATGCAACATCTTGATTTACCAGATTGTCCAACATGAAACAAATCTTAATTTTCTCTCCAGGTGAAATAAGTCTGGCCTGAATCTGAATCTAACTTAGACCAAATGGCAGAAAACGCAGAGGAGGTAAGTGTGCTGGCTTTTTGGGAGTCACATTTTGTGTTTAGACATTTTGTATATTGAAAAGAAATTAAACCTGATCACCTTGTACAGTTTTTGATTTGTTTTTCACTACTATTAAAATAAATCTTGTATTCTCGTCAGCCTGGTAGCTCAACAGAAACAATGAAGTCCTCCTCTTCTCACAACAAGAGGTGAGAAGCACTTTTCTTATATGTGACATTCAGTGTTTTGCAGCTACATGTTTTTGTGCTCACTTTGTGCCCACACATTTTAGGAAATCCACTACTGTAGCGAAGCACACTGGACTGAATGAATCCGACACCTCAGCAGAGAGTGAAAATGAAGGTGCCACTTCTGGCAATCCTTCAGACAGTAACACGGGCAGTGCATCTAAAGGTATGAACCATACATTTTTTAAAATCAAGATACTGTTGATTAATAGGAAATAGGATTTTGAGACATTTGTACTATTTCTGTCTGAAGGCACTTTAGTGATGAGGCCAGCTGGGAATGAAAACAAAGGCGCCATGAAGCTCAGAGTGGATTTCAAGCAGAAACAAAAAGGTACATTTTCATTATTTGTAACCTAAACATGTTTTGTGTTATGTAAGGTGATGTTCACAACCAAGCAAAATGTACATGTTAATGAACCAGATAGTAATAAATGAATTGTTCAGTGTAAATAAAGTGGGGAAAAAGTCATTTCTTCTGTCTTTATCACAGATGATACCCTGGTAAACTGCACAGCTTGTGGAAAACAAGTAAACCAGTTCCAGCGCAACTCAGTGTATGAGCATCCTGCGCTCAAAGTACTTATTTGTAAGGTAAGAAATTCCACATTTGTATTTGAAATATTTTCACTACCTTTACAGCGAAGGTCCACACATGTTTTTCAGTCTTTCCATTGTTGCTGTATTAGTGTTTCATATTATATCATTTTCCTCCAGTCATGCTACAAGTATTACACAAGTGATGACATCAGCAGAGACTCAGATGGAATGGACGAGCAGTGCAGGTACGAAATTTTGTGCAAGTTTGTTAACCTACTGTGACATGAAGATACACAACAGAGGCAAAATGAATTATAACATTGAAGACATGACTGAACATCTCAAAACATAAGAACATTACACTGATTAACCCAAAATGTTTTTTTAGTAATGTGGAATTCATGTACAAGTTAATTTTTGGTTGTTATTGCCAAGGATTTGAATGCCCATTATTTAATTCTTTGGTGTTCAGTTCATTTAGAAGTTATGTTTTTAGTTTTCTGACATCCGTTTTTCCTGAACAAAAAATTCTGGAAACTTAATGTTGAAGACCTCTTTGCTGTATGTAAAACTCTAAACTTTTCCTCCCCAGGTGGTGTGCTGAAGGGGGCAAGCTCATCTGCTGTGACTACTGCAACAACGCTTTCTGCAAGAAGTGCATCCTGCGCAACCTGGGCAGAAGGGAGTTGTCAACCATTACTGATGAGAACTCAAAGTGGCACTGCTATGTCTGTAGGTCAGATCCCCTTCAGGACCTGGTCTCCAAATGCCACGGCGTCATGGAAAAACAAAATCATGAGAAACACGAGAAACATGAGAAACTCAAGCAACGGAAAACGGATAAAACTGAGGAAAGAGAGAGCAAGAGACACGAGAGCAAAACAGTCAAAGAGCACAAAGCAGTTGTTAATGGGAAAGAGCACACCGAAGGCTCAGGGACCATGACATTCTCCTACAAAAAACTGCAGTTACCCAAAGAACTTATAAAAAAAGCAAAAAACCTTGTTGAAACAACCACAGGTCTGAACAATACGTTCATCCAGTTCATCCAGCAGACAGCCGAGGAGCAGGGAGACAAAGCTATCAGGTATCGGCATTTGAAAGCCTTCAAGGCCGTACTTGCAGATTTGAAAAAAGCCCACACTGCTTTGGAGGCGGCCTTGGAGCCAGAGTTTAAAAACATGGAGTTACAGAATGGCAATGAAGGGCAACATATTGTAAAAAAAAGCACTATTGCTGCGCCACCTGCAGAAAATGACCATGTGGATAATGCGGCTAACAAGGCTGATGCTGATGCCGTCGCTGATGCTGATACCGTCGCTGATGCTGATGCTGATGCCATCGCTGAGGCTGATGCCGCTGCCGTCGCTGAGGCTGATGACGCTGCCGTCTCTGAGGCTGATGCCGCTGCCGTCTCTGAGGCTGATGCCGCTGCCGTCTCTGAGGCTGATGCCGTTGCCGTCTCTGAGGCTGATGCCGTCTCTGAGGCTGATGCCGTCGCCGTCTCTGAGGCTGATGCCGTCGCCGTCTCTGAGGCTGATGCCGCTGCCGTCTCTGAGGCTGATGCCGTCGCCGTCTCTGAGGCTGATGCCGTCGCTGAGGCTGGTGCTTCTGACGAGGCTGACGCACCTGAAGAGGATGATGCAGTCGACGAGGCCAATGCTTTTGATGAGGCTGAAGCAACTGAGGAGGCTGATGCTGCTGTTGGGGAACCGGGAATGAAGCAGGATGTGGACAACAATCAGGTGTCAAATGTGGCTGAAATGAGAGACAGCCAAACAGGAACTGATGTAACCAAAAAGACAATTAAAACTGAAGTCTGTGATGAGCTAATGTCACCTGGTGAAATGTCCCTCGATCACGACATTATGTCTGTTCCTCCTTCGGTTCCAGAGGAGCTTTTTCAGATGGTGGAGAGTCTTGCGGATCCTACCACGCTCTCACAGACTCCAGACACCAATCCAGCAACGGTTGTAGATGCTGATACAAAGTCAAATGGAACCTCATCAAATTCTCCACGTCCGCAGCCCAAGGTGAAGAACCTCATAGTTAAACTGACTCCAGTGCCGGTTGTGACTACATGTGGGTCAAGATCTTCCAGGTCCAAAAACAAAGAAAAAGACGGAGAGATGGTGAAAAAGTGTAAAAAAGAGAAGAAAGACGATGCTTCTGATACATTAGATAGAACAGAGAGCCCACCACCAAGTCGTCGCTCTAGTAGAGTTAAGACCACTCCACTGAGGAAGCAGGCTGAGAATAAGGGCAAAGAAGACTCATCTGAATCTGAGTCAGAAGAAGATCATAAGGGCAAGTCCAAGTCCTCCAAGAAATCCAGCAGCACAAAAAAAGAGGATCGGAAGCAGAGCAAGACATCTTTGTCAGAGAAAAAGACTGAAGACTCTGATTCAGATGAAGTTCCCAACATCTTGCTAAAGAAAGCTGCAGAAGGCCACAGTTCAGATGAGGAACAGGGAAGCACAAGTGCAAAAAAGCGTTTATTCAAAGTAAACAACACATCTTCACATGATACAGACAAAGCATCCAAACGTAAAAGGGATTCTGAAAGCTCTGAGTCAGACAAAGGCAAAAAGTCATCCAAGAAAAAGAAACAGACTGGCTCAGCCTCCTCCAACTCTGACTCTGACCAAGAGAAGGAGACAAAGAGTAAAGTTGGTACAGCGAAGAGGAGATCCAGCCGTGTGAAGAAACAGAATGAAGCAAAAGAGGAAGAGAAAGACTCACCTGAGAGAAAGGGGTCGAGTCGCAAACGGTCTTATGAAAAGAAACGCAAAGGGAAAAGCCCCAAAGGAGTCTCCAAGCTGCAGTCATCCTCCAGCGAGGATGAGGAGGAGCAGCAGGTTGAAGGCGACTCCGGAGAAGACAGTGACGAGCAAAAGATAAAACCCATTGTGGAAGAGAACGTGGCGGGAGGCAACGGGAATTTTCATCAGTCCTCAGGTAAGTTTGTCTCAGCTCATTGGCAAACAACTTGTTAATGACATGCATGTCATCACGTTAACGGAACGTGTGCTGTGTTGTTGTCTAGGAGACGAAATGGATGGCAAAGAAGAAGTTTCTCAAGTTTTTGAAGATGATGACGATGATGATCCTGAGAACAGGTACTTACAAAATAACTTTTTAAAGATACTTTCTAGCTCACTATAAAGACAGCCATTTAAGATGATTTATTATATCATTCAGGATGTGCGCATTTGAATAGTCTTTCAGGTAGAGCTGATTAGCCTAATATACTTTATTAAACCTTTTATTTAAACTCGAAGAATCATTTAAATGAGTTAAAATCACATTAAAATGATGAAATGAAAAAACAAAACTTAGCTGTATGCATGAGTGCTACAACATTTGGCAAACACAGTATGATTGATCTTGAAATACTTAATAATATGGGTCCTCGAGGCAGCATTTCTCTCGTGTATCCCAGTTCACCTGGACTGGTGCCAAATAGTGATAGCATAGCATTCCTCTGGTAAATTGTGTAGTTAAAATAAATTGCATGTGCAGAAAAAGTACTTCCTTTATTTTGTTGTGAGTAAACGTTAACTTTCCAGTTGTCTTCATCTAAAGGGTTATCAATTTTTTTTTTTGATAACATTAATGCATGAAAGGAATAACTTTAAAATGCGAATCTATTGTTGAATGTAAAGTGTTTCCACTGATTTCTTTCATTATGTCATTAATGTGAATGCCATGTGTTTGTCTTTTTTCCATTTTCTTAAGGATTGCGAAGAAAATGCTTCTTGCTCAAATAAAGTCCAACTTTTCCTCCGGAGCAGAGAGTTCCTCTGATAATGAAGATGCAGACAAGGATGACAAGTCCTCCAAGAAAGTTAAAAAAGAGGAAGATGATGAAGACGAGGAGCAGCAAGGTAGCATACATTTGATGAAAAGACACAGTGGTTTCTAGATATGCCTCTCATATTGTGTATTTTGTCAAACTATTTGTTTCTCTTTTTGAAGACGACGATGATTCAGATGACTCTGGTTCTGACGTGGAAGTGAAGAAGCATGGCCGGCGCCACAAGTTGCTAAAACATAAACTCTCACTGAGTGAGGGAGAATCAGGAGATGAGAAAGCTACCAGTAAAGACAAGAAAAACAAGGGTGGCAAGAAGAAGTCAGGGCGTAGAGGTTAATTCTTAATTTTTTGTGTGCTGTATGTGTATACAATAAATCTATACTATATATGGACACAAATTCACAATTCTGTAAGACTGGCAAGTGACTTCTGTTTCCTGGTCTTTTATTTGTCTAGCAGTGGACAGCGATGACTCTGCAGACTCCAACTTTGAGAAGTCAGAGTCCAGTGCAGAATCCAGTGCAGAGTCGGGGATAAGTGAGGAGCTTAGTGAATCAGGCAACGATGGGAAACGAAAGACCAGGTGAGAAGAAAGAGCTGCAATAACTGGCAGTAATGTATTTCACCGCCATTGGATCTGCATTGATCTCCTCCGTGTCTCGCTCTGACAAATTCTAATGTGTGTCTTTAGAGCTGCGAAGAAGAAAGATGAGGAGAAACAGAGAAGTTACAAACAGAAGAAGAAGCGACGCAGGATCAAAGTTCAGGATTCATCCTCCAGCAATGAGAAGGTGGTTAAAATGCAGTGCACACTTGGTGGTAGTTTTGAAGTGTCCAAAGTGGGGTTTTTTTCTCTTCAAGACTGCTACTGTAGGTGCCGAAGATAGACCAACATAACCTTTGCCAGTCAAGTCATGCATGACATATAAAATGTAGTTTGAGCTCACCCCTGGAGTGTGTTATGAGGATTATTGAGGACACAAATTAATCATAGGGTTACTGGGCTACAGATCATAGGAAATAGATTTTTTCCTAAGGGCTGAAGATCAGAGAGCTGAACTTTAATGTTCATTTCCACAGAGTGGACAGGAAGATGACGGTGAAAAAGATGGAGATGAACGCAAAGGACGCAAAAAGATTCGCAAAATCCTGAAGGATGACAAGCTGCGGATGGAGACGAGGGATGCTCTGAAAGAAGAGGAGGAGAGGAGGAAACGTATTGCGGAGAGAGAGGCGCTTAGGAAGAAACTTCGAGAGGTAAAAATGAAATGTCCTGTTAGTCTTCTGAAGTATATATGACTATGTTTAAAGCTCTGAGCTGGGTCAGGTAGTCTCTTGATAATACTGCACACCAGGTAAAATGTTCAAGACCTCATTCAGAACTGGGGTACAATTTCCCACAGAACATTAGTTGGTTGGGGAGATTAACGACTGGCTGTGTGTTTTATTTGTGTACAAGCTGATGAGTAAGGCAAACTAACAGTTTAGTTTGCTGCTGATTGATCAGTGTCTGTCAGATCAAACAGGTGGCCTTGCTTAAAATAATTAAATCTAAAATCTACTTGTGAAGTGTGACAGACAGAAGGGGTGGCCAAGTCAGTGTGATTAGAGCTTTAACATCTGAGCCCTCTGCTCCTAATATGCATGAAACTCTGCAACTACACAGTGCAAACTCAACAATTGAGTATTTACTGAAATATTTCATCTTTTAAAAGCAAGTTGTCATTACGGGCTTGTGTTTGCCAGTAAGGAGAATGAAGTGCATAAAACATTTAGATTGATAGGTTAAAATTATAAACCATCCATTAGTCTCTTTAGGCTTTCTTCATTTTTAATCGAGAACCTCATTGATTGTACAGATAACGTATCTGGCCAGTAGTAAGTAGTCAGCTATCAGAATAAACGATGATCTTGAACATTAAACATATGAGCAAGTATGATATCACAATACATTTCTTTATCACTAATTACACTGTCACTTAACTAACATACCGGAGCTAGGGTAGGACATTTGTGCTCATAGTTCAAAATTAATCTACTTTGGTGTTCATTATCAGAAATTTGTCATATGATTTTGCACTAGTGGTTATGATGAACTTCATGAGGCATTTTTGGACGAAGTTTGCTGTTCAAATGATGACACAAAATTGTATGCATGTAAGTAGTGGGTGAATTTTCTTGTAAAAGTAAGACTGGCATCTTTTCACGTCGCCTGTGATACTTCTTCAGACAATTGTGGTAGAGGAGTCTTCCCAGGTGGCCTGTCCCATCACCACCAAGCTAGTATTGGATGAGGATGAAGAGACTAAGGAGCCACTTGTGCAGGTGCACAGGAACCTCGTCACCAAGCTCAAACCTCACCAGGTTGACGGTAAGGACAAAGTAAATCAATTAGGCTTAACAGCGATTTAGCAGACACAAGGCTGTGTATGAAACGCTGAGATGTTCTGGACTAATGTTGGCCCTTTTGACTTTTGTTTCAGGGGTGCAGTTCATGTGGGACTGCTGCTGTGAATCTGTGAAGAAGATGGAGAAGTCTACTGGCTCCGGCTGCATCCTCGCCCACTGTATGGGACTGGGAAAAACTCTGCAGGTAAGAAGGAGAGAGCTGCATGTTTTTCTGGGGTGTTTAATTTGGTATTTATCAAGATGCAAGGATTAAAAAAAAAAAAAGTTACTTTCTTGTGGATGCTGCATTTGGCCTTTGCAACATGTTAACATGTCACAAACCTGCATAATTGCCTGTTAGAACTGTAAGAATATAGTTTTTTGGATACTGCTGGGTTGATCTTGACAAACTCTTTGTTGCAAAGCTGTGCTGTCACACCGCAGCTGTGTAACTGTATTTCTCTATTTGCCCTGTAGGTGGTGACATTCCTTCACACTTTGCTGCTTTGTGAGAAGCTTGACTTTACCAGGGCCCTGGTGGTTTGTCCCCTGAACACTGTCCTCAATTGGCTCAATGAGTTTGAGAAGTGGCAACAAGGAATGAAAGATGATGAAAGTTTAGAGGTAACGAGTTGTTTTTTTTAATCTTTTGAGCTGTTCATGTTTGACAGCTCCTCATCACATCCCTGACATAAAACTTTCTTGAGAAATTGACATCTTGATCTTTGGTATGTTTCACAGGTGATTGAGCTGGCCACAGTAAAGAGGCCACAAGAGCGAGGGTATGCCCTCCAGCAATGGCACGAGTCAGGGGGTGTTATGATCATCGGCTACGAGATGTACCGAAACCTGACCCAGGGAAGAAACATCAAGAGCAAGAAGCTCAAAGAGTTGTTTCAGAAGACTCTGGTAGATCCAGGTACAGCACTGTACGATTCCTCCATGATTGTGTTCAGAAAAGTTTAAGTTGACAGTCAAAAAATATCCTTTCATGTATGACAAATGTTTTATTCTTGAGTGTGAAAAGAAAAAATCTTCAGAATTAGGCCACTTGAACTCTCTGTTGTCTTAAAATGACCTGATCTGTTCAGACTGATAACTACTATCCACATTCAAATTGGTTTAAAATCTAGTGGGTGTTGACAGAAATCAGAATTGATTACTAAAGCTTGTTGTGTGTCCATAAGACATCTCAAAAGACTAATAATCTTTTTTTGACATATATGCCTGTGTTGTTTTGCTTCCAGGTCCAGACATAGTAATCTGTGATGAAGGTCATATCCTGAAGAACGAGGCGTCTGCTGTGTCCAAAGCAATGAACTCTATCAGGACGAGGAGGAGAGTCGTGCTGACTGGAACGCCTCTGCAAAACAACCTCATCGAATGTGAGAGTGTGATCTTTGTCAGGAAGACTGATAGTTGACATGTTGACATATCTTAAAACTTTTCTGATCTCCCCCCTACCAGACCACTGCATGGTGAACTTCATCAAGGAGAACCTGCTTGGGTCAGTTAAGGAGTTCAGGAATCGCTTCGTCAACCCCATTCAGAATGGTCAGTCTGCCGACTCCACACTACATGATGTCCGCATCATGAAAAAGAGAGCTCACATCCTCTACGAAATGCTGGCTGGCTGCGTCCAGGTAACATGTTGCCTAAAAACAGATGGCTCAGTTTCTCTTTACTATCTTTGGTTGCCATCTGCTAAAAAAATAATGATTTATTTCTGTTTCCCACAGAGGAAAGATTACACGGCACTCACCAAGTTCCTGCCCCCCAAACACGAGTACGTGCTGTCAATCAGAATTACTCCGATCCAGTGTAAACTCTACAGATACTATCTGGAGCACTTCACCGGTGAGAGTCATGCTCTAATGAAACTTCTTGGATTTTTTTGTTGCACAGAAACTGTCAGTGCCACTTGCTTGCTTTTTTCAAATAACTCTGATCTTGTTGGATGTTAGGAGCAGCAGAGCCTCTAGGGTTCTGCTAGCAGGGCTTGTACAGTCTCAGGTCTGATAGTCCAGAAAAGGATTTAGCCCAGTCCAAGACTAAATCAAAATTCAATTGAGAATTCCATTGGAAAACAGGCGTAGTCTCGGATGAGGCTAAATCCTTGTACATGAGTTTTGTTTCTCCTAAAAGTGCTCTCAACTGGATGTCATTTACTCTGACAAGGATTTTTAGATAAGTGGAAGGCCTTTCTGTTCTCACTTTTTTGTGCTGCTTTGTTAAGTCGTTAGTGGACGTTCCTCTCAGAATGTGTCCCAGGGTGTGTGTGAGAGAGAGTGTGAGTCTGTAAGAGTGGCAGCTGGCAGAGTGCCGCAGGCAGGGTTTAAGCCCAGTTTCCCACGTCTACCTAATGAAGAGCTCTGGGAGAAAGGGAACAGAGGGTGGGGGGTAGAAGGGGGGGATGTGGGGGCATAAAGGAAAAGGAACAAAATTTAGAGGGTGGGGGGGCTGCCAGAGGTTTTACACCAAAAGCGAAAACAAAGAGCAGGAGAGCTGGTATGTAAGAAGAGGAGTGATTGGAGGGTGTTAGGTTTGGTGGTATGTGCTGTGGCTCATTAGGCCGGGTTGTCCACAGGGCACAGTGCTGATGTTGTGACTGTGACTCTGGACCTCCACAGTGGGGTCTTTGGACCCAAGACCACCAGTCAGTCTGCAGGGGTTGAATGGAACCAAATGTTCCCTACTTTTTGTGTTGCTTGTATAAACACAAGCAACTTCAGACTTCTCTGGGTCACTGCAGGCCAGCACACACATATACGTTAACATTTTACTTCACACTCACTTCAGTTCATGAAGCTGATTACTGAACCGACTGCAGCTCACATCGACCTTTGTACAAAGGCAAAGTTGTTAATACACGCTTTGGTTGAAACACCTTAATTGACTTTTTCGTCAGTTGCCACTTTGCTGTCAGAGGACTGGGTGACACTTGGTCTAATTTGTTTTGTGTAAATAAAAACTGTCCTAATTACAATTTTCCCACAGTGGGGTGATACAAAGGAGTCTTGCTGCTCTGCATTTTCCACAATAGTCACAGTATATGAAGCGACTGTGGGCACACTGTCAGGTACATAAGGCAAACACATCCATCTTCTTGCTCAAACTCTTTGCCTTGTGTGCAGGTGTGGGGAATGCTTTGGAGGGGGGCCGGGGCCGCGCAGGGACCAAACTCTTCCAGGATTTCCAGATGCTCAGCAGAATCTGGACCCATCCCTGGTGCCTTCAGCTGGACTACATCAGTAAAGAAAACAAGGTAGGTCTGGGAAGACAAGACTGAACCACACTAAACACTAACTCAAAAACTGGGGATACATGAGCGCAAATCAGACACTGCGGGAAAACAATAGAAACCTACTGCTGACAGGTCATGTAGCAGAGGAACACAACATGCATATTGCCGCTGCGGCAGAATTTTTCCCTTATGCAACATTTCTTCTACCCACGATCCAGCACTCAGTGTTTGGTTGACCCATATCACCTAGCAATCGAGCTTCACGCATGTCCACTCTCTTGCAGGGTTTCTTTGACGAGGACAGCATGGAAGAATTCATCGCTTCAGAAACAGAAGAATCCTCCATGAGTCTGAGCTCTGAGGATGAGAAGAAGAAAAAGTAAAAAAGGATTCACGTTTCTTTTCCCCAGTTGTACATTTATAAAAAAGACATTTATTTAACTGCCCGTCTTTCTTCCATCTGTTACTCTCGCTGACCCCATGTCCTCCACCGTTCCTCCTAACTAATAGGAAAAAGAAGCAAGGGAAGGGAAAAAGGAGGGGATCTGATGACTCGGACAGTGATGATGTGGAGGTCATCAAGGAGTGGAACAGCAGCTCTCGGGGCAACGGAGTGGCTCGAAACAGGGCAGAGCCTGTAGAGGAGCGTAAGTCTGGTGTGTTCACTACATGCTTGAGCGAGTTTGCTGGTTATTAGAGAGACCAGAGCTGTATGTATGGTGACCATAGATTTCCTCCACATTTGAAAAATAAGTGATGCCTTCATCTAGACATGTACAGACTGCAATTAATTTGGCTGATTCTGATTTTCTGCCTTTATAAGACTTTAATAGAATATTTACATATTTTCTTTCTTTTAAAGAATAATTGACTGAATACACAAACATTTTTGTAACTTTTCTTCAATGGGATATTGAAATTCAAATGTATGTTCATATAAAATAACTATTTAAAAAGCGCTAGCTGCTTTACTTTTGCTAGCTTCTGGAATATGGGCACGGGGTGACATTTTGTAAGTGTCACCCCGTAGTTGTTTTCTTTGCTCGCATTGAACTTCCACACAGATGATATAGTGTGTGTGTAAATTTGACTGGCAAAAAATCGGATTTGAGACTTTCTTAGTTGGTGGGCGATCCCTACCTTCATCATTTATTTTTATGTATTATAACCAAGAAGTTGACCTCAATGATATGAGCTTAGTTTTATGTTATATCACTTGGAATCACTTAAACCTGATAGCCAAAAGGCACCCAAACCGTGTGGACTTTATATATCCCCTTGAGGGCAATTTTATGCAGCAGCTCGCCACCAAGATCAACAGATACACATACACAGTTGATTGGGAGGAGAGAAATGTTAATCAAAAAGCTGAAAAACTAAGCCAGTATAATATTAAAATGCATATTTATCCCAAAGGTGAACTTAAATCAAGGCTACACGCATTAAGATCTTAATTGAGCGTATAAACATATGAAAAACAGAATAAAAGAGAAATATTTCATGACATTCTTTGGTAGCTAACATCTGTACACGCTGCAGCTGTAATGTAGCAGATAAACATGTAATAGCTTCTGTCTTGGTTACAGTTTTGTTGTTTTTGTGAGACTGCAACAACTGGAGACTGAACGGCATCTTTTTGTCCCAAACAGCTCCACGCACTGGCTCAACACCTGGGAGCCCCACCCCTGACTGGCACAAGGAGTTTGTCGCAGAGGCTGACGCTGAAATCCTGGAACACTCCGGAAAGATGGTGATCCTCTTTGAGATCATGCGCATGGCTGAAGAAGTAGAAGAGAAAGTGTAAGTGTCTGGAAAGAAAGTGTTTTTGGGTTAATCACAGAGTGAGATGAGCTGAGATAAAGTAACACCAATGTATCTTCTCCCCTTGTCTGTCATCAGGTTGGTCTTCAGTCAGTCTCTTATCTCTCTTGACCTGATCGAGGATTTCCTGGAGTTGGCTTGCAGAGCTAAAGATGAAGACAAACCCTCTCCATACAAAGGTACATTTTTGTGGTGCAGTCACACACTTTTTACTCAAGAAGTTCTCACTCAAATGACATCCTTGTAAAATAAGGCTAACAGACCTTATTTTACTGTATGATCCTGCAGTTGCCTATGATCAGCTTCCCATTGAATGTTGCTCTCTAAAATGCTGCTCTTGGTTTCATGATTTGCTAAAATCACTATAGTAGTATATTATAAGCTAGCTACTGACTTATGGAGCTGGAGGAGACACGTTTTCTGTCAAGAAAAGCCTTGAAATGGAGAAAAAAAAGCTTTTTTTGGAAGTATTTTCATGTAGAGATGCAGGTTTCACACTCCGAAGACAGCCCACATGTAACTTGTATGCTTGTACACGCTGGTTTGCTTATTACCCTTAAACACACACAGACATACACACCACTGCTGGTGTAAGGTCATGTTCCTAATTAAACTCCAGCAGCTGTTTTTACTTTCATTTTGAAAATGATTAGACCTTGACTTTTTATTCCACAAAAAAATGTTTGCTCAAGGGTTTGTAATTTGTAATGAAAAGATCACAGTGCTGTAATTGGAAACATACTGAAATGTTGGTTATGAAGGCTGGTAGGGGGGTTGGCCATCTTGAAGGCTAAATGTGGCTGGCCTCTAACCAGCACAACCATCTATCTGCTGCCTGCAGATGTCCAAACTAAATCCTTTTGACAAGGAAAAGGCCTAATTGATGGTGACACATGTGTTATTGAAGGTTTTGTGCAGCATGACATTAAAGTTCATAGCAGATTTCTTAACTGTGATGTGTCTGTGAAGGTGAAGGCAAGTGGTTCAGGAACATTGACTACTATCGCCTGGATGGCTCCACTAATGCCACCAGCAGGAAGAAGTGGGCGGAAGAGTTTAATGACCCCAGTAACCCGAGGTAATGTGCCTTTTTAGGGCTGCAACAATTGTTTTCATTATTGAGTAATCCTTTGGCCTATATGTAGATGTTGGAAAATGGTTAAGAATATTGTTAACGATTTCCAAATCAAAGTTGACAAACAGCTCAGAATATTTAGATGGTCTCATAGTGCATCTCACAGCTAAAGTAATGTTGGACATATATAATCCTGGAATATGTATTTCTTTGTAAACCCCCTCTCTTTTTCCACTCTATTATACTCAGAGGTCGTTTGTTCCTCATTTCGACTCGAGCTGGCTCCCTCGGCATCAACTTGGTGGCAGCTAACCGGGTCATCATCTTTGACGCCTCCTGGAATCCTTCGTATGACATCCAGAGTATCTTCAGGGTCTACCGTTTTGGTCAGGTTAAGACCGTCTTCGTCTACAGATTCCTGGCTCAGGTGAGCTTGTCAGGACATTTTGATCAGTTCTTTTGGCCTGTTGGTGCATCTGTACGAAATTGCTTATATAATCTAATGAAATGCTTATACTACCAAGTCCTATGATTTCTTTCTTGAAGTAAAATGTTTTTTTCTTGGCTTTCCTCGCTCTTTTCTCACTTTAGGGTACAATGGAGGAGAAGATTTATGAGCGGCAGGTAACCAAACAATCTCTGTCATTCCGGGTGGTGGACCAGCAGCAGATTGAGAGGCACTTTACAATGAACGAGCTGGCTGAGCTCTACACCTTTGAGCCGGACATGCTGGACGATCCCTCGGCGAAGAAGAGCAAGAAAGCCACACCTGTGCTCCCTAAGGTAAATATGTATTTAGATTGTTGTAATATGCTTATGTGCCATACAACACTTCATTTAGTAAATTCAATATAGGGTAAATCAGACGTGTAATTGGACTTTGATGAACCATTGACTGAGATTTCATGGCATTCTTTAGACTGATCCCTAAAGGAAATGCAGAAGAGAAGGCTGAAACCCATTAACAGTAGTAAATAGTCTTTTTTTCCCTGAACAAACATGGCACTGAATGCCATTTCAAATGCCAAGCCTGTTTTTCTTAACTTGTACCAAGTAGTATGTTTTTCCTTTTGAAGTTTAGCACTTGGTGATAAACTGTTGTTTAGACACAATGCCAGCTTGTATCCTGCTTGGCCTTTCCGGGATCTATTTATCTTCGTTTCCTCGCATAATCCTTCGCTCGCCTCTTCTCTCCTTAATGCAGGTGCTGTGTCACTGTTTGGGCCCCCCGGGGTTTAATAAGAACACACTGCCCTTACATGGGCCATCCAACCCAGCGCAGCTGCACAGATCTTTCTGTTTACCGCTATTTACTAAATAGTCTTCTCATTGCAACACCGCTGTGGAGCAGAGCTGCTGCCCTGCTATAAACCTGCACTTTTTTATTTCTCATTCATTCTTCATTCCTTACCGTCCTTTACTTCTCTGATCTCTGAATTAGTCCCATAATTTCCCACTCCTTCCCCTTTTTGCAGTCTCTTGGTTTATTCAGATCATCCTAAGTGGTTTTACCTCTTTGTTTTGGTTTGACCTGGGTTTCTTTGCAAAAGTCTGTAAACAGTGTGGATAAAAGAAACAGTATATCCAGCTCGCTGGCTTTTTCACCGGACAGTTGAGAGGCCTTTCACTGCACCTTAATGGAAAATCTGTTTTCCATTTACACTGTCTAAAGATCTTATCACTATTCCCTTCATGGGTATTAACAGGTAGGAGCGCTGCATTAATCCACTCACCCGGCAGCTGCTATCATTGCTCTCACCTTCTATATTCCTCCGACCAGGAAGGAGCCGCCTACATACAGGGCAGCGGAGCACAGTTGGAGATTTGAAGAGGAAAGATGTGTTCATTGAGCCGCGGCCTGTTAGATGTGTATGATCTTTAATGAGCCCAGTGACATTTATGTGACACAGTATTAAAGACAGAGAGGCTGAAAAGCTCTTTAACAAGCCGACCTGTTTTGGCCAGGGGGTTAACTATGATGTGGCAGCAGGACTGCGGTATTACGGAAGGAATTTGCCGTCTGGAATGATGTGAAGATGAGTCAGACACCCTCCATCACTTTGAGCCAACAACACTCTGCGCAGAAGGAGAGAGTGATTCGAGGCACAGCAGAGGGATTTTTTTGCTCTTCTTCTTCTCAGTTCTTCACACGGAGAAGTGTTGTCTTCCTTGCCAGAGAGGACGTATTTACTTTGAAACGTGGGTCAAACAGCTCACAGAGGCGTTGTTTGATTGTGATGGTTTCTCTTCTATTTGTTCTTGTGTAAAGCCTTGTAGGAGGGAAATCATCACTGTAGTTGACTTTTCTCTAATGTCACTCTTTAGATTCTACATGTTTTTGTCCCAATGCTATTATTTCTCTTCCACTTTCCTCCCCCTCGTCCTTAGTGATGCTCTCACACTCTTCCCTGTCTACCGTTAACCAATCCCATCTTGTCCCCATGGCCATCTATTACACTGGCTCGCCACTCTGCCTCTGAATGTTCAAAGCGATCTCCGTAAAGTTGTTTTTCTTTTTTCCCCTCTGGCCTCCCCAGCCTGATGAAGGGTCATTATTTAAGCCCCTCTCTTAAAAGATGTCTCTGTGCTCTTCAGAGAAACTAATTGTAGACAAAGGAAGCAGTCGCACTTCCCCCTTAATGACAAAGAAGGTCTGTGAAACCCAGACATGAGATTTTGACTCCGCACCCATCCAACCTGAGACACCCTCACCCGTTTCCTCTTCATCACACTTCCATCAAGGCAGTGCACATGTTGTATGTTGGACAAATTTTATACAGCTCCTCTGATTTCTCTGAACTTGTTGCTGCATTATATGCCATGGGTCAAGCTGGCAGGCTGTGGGCGTACCTGACTGTATTTACTCTCAGCATGTGATGGCTGCAGTGGTCATTAGGCCCAGTCAGGTACACTGAAAGGCCATGGGGAGGCTGTATTCAAGCCACAGTATAGATAGGAGCAGACTGGAGCAATAAGCCACACCATGCTTGTCTCATTAGAGGTAGGAAATCTCTTTGACCTTAAAGAAAAATGCCCCCTGGAATACTCTTAATGCATTATTCATCGTCAGTCTGTGATGTTCAGTCAATTCCAGGAGTTATGTTAGATGGGAATTTTTCAAGCAATGTTTTTTTTGTTGTACCCAACCTTTGCCCATGTATTTCCACTTGAAGTGATTTCTTACACTTCCCAGAATCCCTTTTTCTGCCAGCCTTCAGAAAACATGCCTGAGCTTGTTGCATTGCAGGTGGAGAGAGCACTAATGACAGTAACAGCAAGAGACAGAGTTGTTGCAGGTGGGAAAAAGCGAGAGCAACCGGTGTTTGCTGCAGTCTGGTCTGTTGAGACCATTGAATGTGTCTCTGCTGCTTACGTGATGAATCTTTTTCTCTTTGTTTGAACTTGAACAGGCAGTATGAGGACTGTAGAGGAAAGATTTCACCTCCACTTTTACCACAACTAATATTTTAGTCCAGTTGTGCTCTCTTGTTGTCCATTAATGGTCAGGAGGAAGTGAAATGCACCACCAGATAACAAAACGAATATAGAAAATGTTGCCACTGGCTGTCTTTTTAAAAATTGCAGAACGACTGTAAACTTGATTCAAGTGCCTTGAATGGTTTTATATCAGGTAAAAAGAAAAAAGCATGTATCGTAAAAGTACCTGCGCAGCCAACTGTCACTCATGTAACAAAGTGAATGACAAACATAGTTACTGTGGGGAAAGTAATTAAAACATTATGTATGATAGATCAGTTTACCTTACTATAAAATCTAAAAAATGTGGTCAGTGGTCACATTTGTTGGATTTGAATAGAGCTTCTCACTTAAGGACTTCCCTAAAATGAATTAATTCAGAAAGCATTTCCATTTTTGGGACCTTTTTTCTCCTCCCAGTACAGTTCTTGCTGACTCCCATCGAATCTCCGCTGACCTGCTCGTCCAGCTTGAGCTCTTATAGAAGTCCCCCCACACGCCCCCCCACTGCTGCTAGCCGAGGCTTGTTTTTATAGGAATGTGGTGTGTTTATTGTCTTTGTTTAGCCCTTTGTGACATGCGTGATTTTATTTCTTTGTTAATTGACTGACAGCGAGATAAACCCTCTGACTCGTACGCTCGCCCCGGAGGGAGTAAAGACAACGTGGTCCTGAGGGCAGGAGTGACGACCTGATTTCAGGCACAGCGCCCGAACTTAAGTGCTTTTCTGCAGAGAAACTGTTTAGAGCAGGCCAGTAGGGTTATGTGTATCATTCGTGTGCAGCTGGGGGAGAGAGAGTTTTGACTGGCTATGTTTGGGTATTACAAATATCTCAGCCACTCGCATTCCTCCTGTAGGGATCCTGTCTTCGCCTCTGTTGCTATGCTTAACGCACCTGTGCGTCAAAAGCAGTTTCTGGCAGACACAGCCACGTCAAATACATATGAAAACTCCCAGACTACTCTTCATTTTTGTCTCTGTATCTTTACTCTAATCACTCTTCTTTTCATGTTGCAATCCATTCAAAAGTCCGTTCTCCCTCGCCGTCTTTCCAACATCGCTAACTTTCATCTCTCCTCCTGCACCTGTGAGGTGTTTTTCCCTGTTAAGTGGAGGTTTATCGTTGTGGCATGCTCAACACAATAAGCGGCTGTTTAGGTGCAGGAAATTGGGTTAACATGTTTGAGAATGTTCTCAGCTCAAGAAAGTATCTGATAACACGGCCAAAAATCCTGCCTTCATAGAACCCGAAGCTATTAATGCAGGCGGGTGTTTAATTGCATCAGACCTTTTACAGTTAAGCGTCACCTAAAGTTTATTGGTAAAGTACGTGTGGGTGCCTGTGCCAAGTTGTAAAGTCTACATGAGGCCCGTTTATGTCGACTCCCAAGTTTTCATCTTTGTGATGTGAGAGCTGCCTGGTTTGAAAACTGCTTTACATCATTTATGGACTGCTGGCAGGTCAGCCATTTTCATAATATACACATGTACAAGAATTTGGCTTAAGGAGAGCATAAATTCTTTTCTCTATTGAAAGAATGGAAAGGCCTTCATACGGTGGTAAATGTCATGCATGTTGGATGCCTTGTTGAATTAGTATACCAATGCTTACACTCTAGTTTTCTTGCTCTCCTGACCCTTTGCTTTGTTGAGCAGTCAGCTGAAGCCAAGACTTCCAACTCCGCTTACTTTGAGCACATTTTCGAGAGCCGTTGTTGAGTTAAAAGCACTTTCTGCTCAAAAATGCCGTTTAGAATCAAGACGGGAGATTATCAGGCCCTTGTTGAGACTGACTTTGTTGAAGGCCTTTAGTCTAAACTGAAGAAAAATCTTGAGCTTTTCAGACATGGCCTGCCACCTCCATCATTACATCTAGACACATAAACACGCTCTCTGATGCCAAATGACCAAATTCCTCCCCAGATTTCACCCTTTAGAAGTATTAACCCAGCTCCCCATATTTTCACGGGGCGGGGGGGGGGGGTTCAGTTGAGTGGGGTAATTTACTTCTTTCTCTCTCTGAGCATCTGCCCACCCAGCCACTCTCGCCTTTTCTGTTCGCCTGCAGTAAAGCGATAGGCTTTACCACGCAGCTCCATGCAGATGACAATAGCCTGGGTCAGGTTACACACAATCATTAGCGCTGGCTCAGGACACACACACATAGTGCAGCAGGATGGGAGATGGACCGGACCACCCCAGAGCCATTGCTGATGGGGATTACTTGGGTATCCCAGAATGCGCTTGGTTCCATGGGGGAGCATCTGTAGAAACAGTAAGCTAGAGCATGAACAGAAACCTTAAATCAAATGATCACGTCTGTTCTTTCAGATGTAGTGAGCGGCCCGGGTGTTTCTCACAGGCAACCAGCTCCTGTCGAGTTCACTTTAGTTATTGACTCAAAAATAATCCTGCACAATCTGTTTTACGTGGGAATCAACAGCAAGCTTTGCAATCACATTCCACAAATTGATTTAGAGCAATCAAAAATCCTGATTCTTTTGTGGAAAATTGAGGAGTCTTGACGAACCTCTCAAATTTGAACCTGAAGCCTGTACAGTGACATACAGTGCAGTGGAGCTGCAACAATTAATCGATTAGTCTTTTATTTTATTGACAGAAAATAAGCAACTATTTTGATAACTGATTGATTCTGTAATTTTTTAAGTAAAAATGCCAGATATTTGCTGATTTCAACTTCTCAAATGTGGATTTGATGCTTGTCTTTGTCATATGATAGTAAACTGAATAATTTCTGGCTTTGGACTGTTCAGATAAAATAAGAGTTAAAAAAATGTCACCTTGACTGATTTAAAAAAAAAAAAAAAAACGTTCTAACACTTGATGGACAAAACGAACAATTGAGAAAACACATTTCTGATTACCTATAATGAAATCATTTTTAGTTACAGCCCTAAAATCATGTATATTTTACCTAATGTACATCAGTGCCAACATAAGTGCCCGTGCTGGCATCCACTGTGACCTCTGTTTGACCTTTTCGTCTCCCCTGTTGGCAAAGTCACCACGATGGATGCCTTTTATCCGAGTCAGGCTAACAGGCTCTTCCGTGCTTTTATGTCCTAATTAGAGAGCAAAGCAGCGGTTGACTCTCTGGCTGCGCTGCTGCTCTGAAACGTCTGGTTGTTCAGGGGTGGCCTGGTTTTTTCCTGATTGAGTGTGATGGCTGGGAAACATAAACATGTGTCAATGAGGAGCACAATCGGGTCCAGCGGTGAGTATGTGGAGCTGTGTGGCTCTTTCTGCTCCTACCTTTCTTCAGTCACCTTATCTGTCACTTTCTGGAGCCCTAAAAATAGGGCCTGTGTGCCTGTCCTGCAGCTCTCCCCTTTGAGGGATCCAGTTTCTCTCCGTCTGGCCTGGTGTTTATTTTCTGTTTATTCAATACAGGTTTGCAATCACTGTCTCATTTCATAGTTTGATGTTTCTTCTTTTTTTCCCTCCTCCCTCCTTAACAGCAGTGACATCTATGATTAATTTTGTTTGCAACTTCACACTCATTGTCACCGTTCAAAGAGAGGGGGAGCAGGGGAGGAGGGAGCCGAGCATAGCCCCTTTGTAAAAATTGGCCCGCGTGGAGGTTAATGATGCAACTTTTGCATGACGTTGTTTCCAGATTGCAAAGTTTCAGTTTAATGTAAAGCTAAGTCGAGACAAAGAAAAGCAAACGTGCCGCAGAGAGAGTAATTTAAACCATGTTTGTGTGAGCAAAGGCTGGCCCCGCTTTCTTAATTTTCCTCAGGTATTGTTTTCAATAACAATGTAGTTATGGCAACCAGAGTCCCAAAGAAAACCTCACATATTTATTTATTTTGTTTGTTTGGTTTTTATGTGTCTTCTAATCCTCTTACATGCAAATCCAAGTTTCTCTCTTTTTCTTTTTTTGTTGAAATCATCAGAGCTTAACTGCTTTTGTAGATGAGGTTGGATTGAGGTTGTATTGAGGCCATGTATTGTTTCCAGCAGTAACACAACAGGTGTGCACGTACTAACTCGCGCTGCTTTATTCTAATGTGAATACGAAGCAGCTAGCAGCAGACCAGATGAATGGAGATTTGTTGTCTTGTTGTTCAAATCAAAGCGATGTCAAACAACAAACATCTGCCTCTAGATGTCATGTCAGTGTTTTGTGTTGCAGACAAACTTTGAAGCTTTGAGCAAGAACAAATCCAGTCTGATTTGCAGTACTTGTTTTCAAGTTATCCAGAGGTTTTTTTTTAGTTATCCAGACTTTATAAAAACAATCTTAATTCCAAAATGCGTCATGTACATAAATCCAGAATATAACCTTCATTACTCAGGTGGCTTCAGAGTAGCGTCTCCCTCCCCTGCAATGACTTTAAATCCACTGTGACCCTATCTGTCTCCCCTCCCGTCTGCTTTAGGATACCTTCCTGGCCGAGCTGCTGCAGTCCAATAAGGAACAGATTGCGTGTTATCACGAACATGACTCCCTGCTGGACCACAAGGAGGAGGAAGCCCTAAGCGAGGAGGAACGCAAGGCTGCCTGGGCCGAGTACGAAGCAGAGAAGAAGGTAGGCAAAGAGAGAGAAAAACACCCCACCCCCACCCCCCCCGCTCACTGGCATGTCCACCAGATCCAAAATTAAAGGCAGACACATAACAGCACTCAGCTCAGGCTGACATCTAAATGGCAAGGTGAGCGCGGTGTTTGTCAGGATGAGTGTTGTATAATCCTCTCATCATTCGGTGAGTAGATGACAGGGCTTCTTTCTCCCCCTGCGATGGTCACTTCACTCCTGCAGCAGACCAGCGATCTCCTGTCCGAATCACAGAGGCTCTCCAAGCAGTGTCAACGCTGCTTACTGTGCGTCCACAGAGGGTTAGCAGCTTGTCTTCTGTCAGTGTTACACTACTTTTGTGTTTTCCCCTCCTCTTCCCTCCTTTTGTATGGAGAAATCAATGGGCAATTAGTGGGGTTTATTTGGAGAAGTATATGGGGGGGTTGATGTTGTAAGAGAGCAGGAGCAGCTCTCCTCTCCCCCCAGTGTAATCCTAGATTCTAATTCACTCTAATGATTATTTTTCCAACACAATTGCCCCCCTCTGCCCTCTGTGCGCCTTAAGAGGCTTTTCCCTCAGAGCTTCTCTGCTTTTCAAGAGAACAGAGGGTTCATAGTCGCAGGGAAAACACAGACGCTGAGGTCGACCGTGAGGATTTCAATTGCGCCCGCATCACTGCAGCCTGTCATACAAAGATGCAGGACTAGCCACTTTGATCTGGGACAGGCTGCTCAGTATCACCTTGTATATACTCTGAGCTTTGCAGGGGAAGCAACTGGAACGTAACCCTGCCTCTGCTAATGTCTTCACAACTTATGGGGTCGGCCAGTGGTGGCCAGGAAAAGCTATGTGTATGAATATCGGATTTGCAACTCAGGAAATGGGAAAAACTGTGAGAACATGATCAGGCGCCCAAAACTAAACTGAACCCAGGAGCCCTCAGTCTCACTGGGATGAATTCAGAGCCATACAGAGCTCAGAGAGGCTCATGTCATAAATTTTGGTTTCAGACGTTGAGTTTTGGAAATGAAGTCAAGTCTCGATTTTGTCTGTCTGTTTGAAGATGTATGAAGTCTGCTGAGTGTCTGAGGATGCTGTTCCAAGAGCGACTGCTTGTTAATAGCAAACCCAAAAGTGTGTGTGCGTGCGTGTGCATTTATGGTTTTGTACTGTTTAGGCTTGCACACCTGTCTCTGACCAGGTCCAAAGACCCCCACGGGCCCCCAACATACACACACAAACACACACACCCCTACATACCGGATGGCCAGATTACAGGGCACAGGGAAAACCATCTGCAGCAGAGGCTCAATTACACACAAACATCGGCATCCTGCTGGCCTTTACTGGGACGGGACTGTTTACTTCAGATCACTACTCACACACACACATGTTTAATAGAAGAGGAGCAGACTAATACCTGGCAATGACTCGTTTGTCTGGAGAGTTGAAAGATTTTTTTTGTTAACTTTGCTCTCTAAACATGAAGTGAAGAGATTGAACCATCACTGTGTGCAGAGGCTGACAAGAAGTGAACCATCATCTATGGTCGACCAGTGATGGCACACAGGCTCTCCCATCATGCCCTTGGTGGCTCTTAACACTCACCTAATTGATATATATTAATCCTGCTCTTCCTCTCTTCCCTCTCATTCCCTGTCTCTGTCTGTTATCTCTCAGGGTCTGACCATGAGGACCAACTACCAGACAGGGTACGGACAGATGGACATGGGCGCCTCGGGCTACATGCCCTACAACATGGCGGCTTTGGCCTCCATGACCAACCAGCAGCTGGAGGTAAGTAATGAGCTCCACATGCCCATGTCCTGCCTCTCCCTCCTTCCCCCCACTGCATGGCGCCCCACATTCCTGAGACCCCACTGCTAATTGTGACAACAGTCTTGTAGCTGACAAGCCCTGCTCTGGTCTGCTCCTACACCAAACAGTTTGCAATACTTCATGTCTGGAGCAGCAGCTATTTATACACTGTGGCACATCTGACTAAGAGAAAGGAAATGTCCAAAGGCAATTTCTGTTTTTCAATAAGGATGACGAATTGTTAGAAATACTGTATGGTGGTTTCAATTCTTGTAATCATGACTAGTCATATATGATTAATTGTGTTACTATGAAGTAAACTTAGAATAGTGATCTGCTAAGTTAGTAACTGATGCATCATCCTGTAGAGGAAATTATGTCATTAGTTTGTGGAGAGGAAAATCGTCAAAATGAGCTAACTTTTTATCAGTATTACCAACTGGTTGTCGCTAACGTGATGCCTGTTTTGAGCACCAGCACACAGAGAGACATTAGCATTATTTTGGAATCACGTCTCTGGAATATAAATCTATTATTTCCACTTATTTTAGCTGTTTTGGTTTCCACTAACTCCACTCCTTAGCAGCTGAGCATGCTCAACCTTTTTCAGGTTGAGCATGCTCAGCCTTGCACTGAAAAGGATCAGAGCTCAGCTGCCTGTTGCCTCAAGTGTTTCTCCATCTTCATTTGTGTGCAGGACCTTATAAACCAGGGGCGGCAGAAAGTCATTGATGCAACAAATGCATTGAAGAGTTTACCGCGGGAGTCACTTGAAGACATTATTGGCAGAGTGGTAAGTGCCCAGTGAAGGTTGTTTTCTTTAGGTTTTTAGTAAAATAATCTTATGCTCCAGTCCAGAGGTGACATGTAAAAACTGTCCATATGAATATGATAGACATGGAGGTGTAACGCTTCTGATGGTGACTAAGATCTAACTGCATGACCTATCCCCCCCCTCCCCCTCCCCATAGTGGGAGGAGAACTCTTCACTCACAGAGACCCAGGTCCAGTCCATGGCTCTGGGACGACAGGCCAGTGTGGAGCTGGAGCTCAAACGTAGGGAGGCCGTTTACAGGGACGTTCTCACCAGGCAGCAGACGGTAAGAACAACACACTGTAGCTGATCACTAATACAACAATATCAGCTGAGATTTTAAACTAGAAATCTACACTTTATATTACATTTTAAATTGTTGATGAAGACGTGTAAACATTAGAAATGTTAAATAAATGGTCAGGAATGTGGACATGATACACTTAGAGATGTTTCATCAAAAGAGTATCATTTCAGAGATTGTAAAAACTAAATGTAATGTAACTTTTAAGACCAGGACAACAATTGTTGTTAGGTTCTAACATAAATCAATATAACATATAACACAAATCTGAGGCGCTGTTTAGTATCAGATTGACTGTCCTGGTTAGAGACACATCAGTACGAGTGACACTGAGGCAGCAATGTGAAATAATTACACACAGGTCAAAGTCTGACCAAAATTGAAAATGTTTCTACATCAGACTCAATGATTTTACACAAGTCATTTTTTTTGTCTGTCATGTTCAGATGAACATTGGATATGTGTTGAGAATCCGTGTATCATTCGTTCTTTCCATTTTTAATTGGCAATCAAAAATCAAATAATGAAAAATTAGCAACAAACGTTAGCTTGCTAGCCGCCACAATCGATCGATCAATCAGGACCAGATAAGCCAGTCAGACATATCAGCCATGGTATTGTTTCGAGGATCAAAGCGTGTGACTCTAGAGAAGGAGCTGAGAATCTGAATGCAAATGATATTAATTTAATTGTAGTTATTTAAATCATCCCTCTCTGTTTGTTCCTGCACAGCTGATGATGTACGTGCAAAAGCTGATCACCAACAGGAAGGTCCAAGAGCAGCAGCTGGCTATGGCTAACCAGGCCACCTACCTGAACCAGTTTGCCCTGCAGAACGGCATGATCGGGGGCAGCGGGCTCAGCCAGATTGACCTGCTGGGGCTTTACCAGCAGCTCCATGGGATGGGCTCCCACCAAGCCATGGGCAAGAATCCTGGGCCCTCCAAGGGCTTGTAGGTCAGAAGGAGGCTCCCTCAACCACCACTCAGCTAGCCAGCTCCCAGCGGCCCAGTCCAAGCAAGGCCCTGATCTCTGACGGCTAAGAACTCAAAGTAAGCCGGCACACCAAGCAGAGAGTGGAGTGGTTTTGAGACTAGGCTGCTGTCCACATGGGGCCTCAAGTGGCGTAGACTCTCAGTCCTTTATATTCTGTAGTTCACTGAGAGACGGTGGAATATAACGTATAAATGACTGTGTGAAAGGGTCTATTAGGATTCTCAACATAAATAAAAATGTATATACCGCCTTAATGTTATTCAAGTTCTATATCTTCATTTTTCATGTATTTAAGGAGAGACGAGTTTTACCCTCAATGCTTTTAAGCATTGTATTGTTTTCCCCTTCAAAGAGGGTTTCCTTATTATTTAACTCAGTTTTTTTATACTGTTTTAAAAGCCTAACTAAACCTGAGTGGGACCAGTGTCGTTGGTGACAGGACTATAATGTAAAGCTCTCAGTAGGTTCCTCCTCCAATATTTAGCAAAACAGACATTTGTTGTTGTTGTTGCAACGTCCTGCTCTTTTTGGGAGTTAGAAGTAAAATTGATCAACAAAAATAGGAAAAAAAAATTTTAAAAGTATGGCCTTATATTCATTTCCTAAAAAAACACAAAAAAACCTCTGTAAAGTTCTGAGAATTGAGATTGTTGAGAATTTTTTCTATTATGCTTTTAAGTGTTGACATTAGTTGTCGCTGAACATGGTAATGGAATGCTTGTGTTGTTCAAAACTGCCTGCCGGTTCCTATGACCTTTTTGTAACATCATTCTCATCATCACGTGTTGTCTAGCATAGCACTGTGCGTCCTGTTCATGTTTATGTTCCACTTGTGTTGATCCCGAGCCTGGGTGAATAACTGGGTCTCACAAAGCACGACCAGTTCAGCCAGGTAAACACAGGGCCCAAACTAATTCCCTTTACTTGTTTGTCGAGGTTTGAAATGTGTGTTTCCAGGATGGATTTGATTGGAAGAGTAAAGAAGGGAAATCTTATTATATCTGACTGACTTGTGTCGTCCGCTTTGTGACACCTGGACTCTCCCCGGGCAGGCTCCCATACTACCTGTTATCTACTTTGGCACATTCTCGCTTCTAAATGCTTAAACTGGTGTAGCTGTTAATCATGAGGGATGTGTTCATTTCTCATGAAGAGACACCTGTTGTCTCCAGTTGGCTCCTGTGTTTGCGCAAGGTGTATTTCATTAATGTAGACAAACTTTTTTGCCCTCCTCTAAGAATGTTCTTATGTTAGCAAATACACCAACATGATTTGCCATCAAATTTGATCTGCGTTTATCTTGATAAGTATTTAATATAACATTTAATAAAGTGACCAAAAGGTTGAGCAACTCCAGTGTTTGAGTCATTTGTTTTTTAAGGAGTGTCTAACAAATGAGTTACTAAGTACTGTCTGAATCTATAAAGGTGAATGTTGGTAGGAGATTTGCTTATTGTGATTAGCTTCTTATTTGTTGTACTTATTTATTCTTATACACCTTCATGATAATGTAATTTTAGATAGATGGATGGATAGATGGATATAAAAAAATAAAAAAACTCTCTCACACTAGAAAGCACTTTTTCACATTTAAGTTCTACACTCAATACCCCATAATGACAAATAGAAAACATGATATTAGAAATGTTTGCAAATTTATTAAAAACAAATGATTGCACTGATGTAAGTATTCTGACATTTTATTTAGTATCTAGTTGAAGTATCTGGCAGCAATTACAGCCTTGAGTCTTCTTGGGTATAACAAAAGATTTGCACACCTGGATTTGGGATTTTCTGCTATTCTTCCCTGCAGGTCCAAGGTAATGTCGATGGGCAGATACTCCTTTAGAGAAGTTTGATTGGGTTCAATCAGGGCTCTGGCTTACCCACTCAAGGACATTCACAGCCACTCCTGCACTGTCCCGGCTGTGTGCTGAGGGTCATTGTCTTGTTGGAAGGTGATCCATCGGCTCAGTCTGAAGTTCTAAGAATTCTGGACCAGGTTTCCATTTAGGGCTATCTCTATGCTTCGCTCTGTTCAGCTTTCCCTCTACCCTGACCAGTCCCCCAGTTCCTGCTGTTGAAAAACACCCCCAGCACGATGCTGCCATCATCAGGCTTCATCATTGGGATAGTATTGGGCAGGTGATGAGCAGTCCGTGGTTTCCTCCAGAAGTGTAGAATTTAGGCTTAACAGTTCTGTCTCGGTTTCATCAGACCAGAGAATCCTGTTTCTTACAGTCAGAGAGTACTTGAGGTGCTTTTTGTAAACTTCAAGCGGGCTTTCTGTGAGAAGAGGTTTCAGTCTGACCTGGTGGAGTGTTGCATTTATGGTTGTTCTTCTGGAAGTTTCTCCCATTTCTACACAGGATCTCTGGAGGTCAGCCAGAGTGACCAACAGGTTCTTGGTTTTGCCAAGGCCCTTCTCCCACGATTGCTCAGCCAGCTCTAGGAAGAGTCGTGGTTGTTCCAAACTTCTTCCACTTAAGATTTATGGAGGCCACTGTACTCTTGGAAACCTTCAAGCAGCAAACATTTTTTGTAACCTTCCCCTGATCTGTGCATCAACACACTCAGCACTGCAGGAAGTTCCTTTGAGCACATGGCTTTGTCAGCTGTGAGATTTTATATAGACAGTTATGTCTTTCCAAGCCATGTCCAATCAGCTGAGTTTACCACAGGTAGAAACATCTCAGATGATTGAGAGAAATGGGAAGTGTTTGAGCTAAATATCAAGTGTCAAATCAAAGGGTAATTTCTAAAAATCTATTTTCAGTTTGTCGTTATGGGGTATTGAGTATAGACTGACGAGGAAAAAAACGATTTTAAACGATTTAACATTAACATTTAATGGGATGCAACATAATAAAATGTGAATAAAGTGAAGGGGTCTGACTACTTTCTTAATGCAGTGTACACTGAGGATGGACTTTTCTGTGAAGTAGGAAACAGTTTGTGTATAGCAGTTCAACTTTTAAAAGTATTTGCATCTTCACAGATGGCATATTCATAAAATATGTAATTTTAGGTTTTTTTTCAAATTGAGTATTTTTTCTTACATTTCTTACAAAAATCTGAAATTGTACATTGGCCAATATACTTATTTTTGACAAAAATATCTCTATATAACATATATGATGGTCTCTGCAGGACTAATCATAAAATTGGGTCATTTATTTTCTACATTAACACATTTCTAAACTGCTATTTCTTGTGATTTATCTGACATACATGATACTGATACAGTATCCCTGCAGATACCGAAAGTCTTATTCAGGTCTCCTGCTACATCTGAGTGATGTAATATGTAATATCTTGTAATAAACAAGAGATGCTGGTTTTTCATTGGAAAGAACAAAGGTGGTACATCCTGATGCAGTGTCCCTGTGTTTCACACTCAGCACTTAGTGCCTTTTGTCCCACTCTCTTCTCCCTTCAATCTTTCATCTATTTTTCCCTCTCCCGGTATTGTTTTCATTTCTCAGTCTGCCAGGGTTTTCCCCTGCATGTCTTTGACTTTTCCATTCCCTCCCCCCAGGGGAGCTTGCTCTCACAGCTCACAGATATCTGCCAGTGGAGAAACATTACAACTATTGCAGATGTTGAAATGTTGATCCCATCCCCTCTTAGCCCCAGATTACCACCACTCCAGGTTTGTGGCACATCCCTGCTGGTTTGCTGTGCAGCAGGCAGCTGTTTCTGTCCATTGAAAAGGCCTTAGTGCAGACTACACTATAGTGGAGTCTGTGAGGCCCCTGCAATGAACAACCAATCACTGCCCTAAATCCATGCTGATGTGTAAAGCCAATTAGGAGTCGGGATCCAGTTGCATAAGGAATCTGATTTTGTACGGTGGATGTAGGCTGACTAAGACCTTATGGAGACAGAGAGGTGCTGTGCACATTACTTGGTAAAGGGTTTATGAGGGCAAATTGGCATGGGATTACATGGGTGTTCTCCTCTGGGGGAAAAAATCTGCTGTATCTTTTTACCTACTTTTCTTCCTGCCTTTTGGACAGTAGGACAAAATGTCTTGTGGCTATGGCTTTTAAAGTTAAAAAAAAAATAATAATAATAAAAGTTAAATAATAATGTCCTTTCAATTCTTACATCAGCAAAGCGCAAATCATTTTTGTCCTCAAAAAGTAAACCACCAGCTTTTTTTTAAAGTTCAAGAAATCTGAGATTAAAGATGTAAAGATAAAGATTTAAACTATAATATACTATATATTTACAATGATCACCACATTAGTTTAATGCATTAGCATGCTCACATTTACTAACAAAATACAAAGTACAACTGAGGCTGATGGGAGTGCCATTAGTGTGGCAGGTATTTGGTCATAAACCAATAAACATCTTGACGTAATAAGTAATTATGACTGAAATTCATGGATATCCTCTAACAGTTGTCAAAATAAAAAAATGTCAACCTCACAGTGGTCACCAAAAAGTCACTAAAATCAGTAAGATCATCCTCTGGGAATCATGAATGTTTCCACCCAACAGTTGTGATTATATTTCAGTCTGGCGATGAAGAAACCAACCAATCAACTGACTGACACAGACACCCCTGAGAAACATTAAAGGAAAGAAATGCAACATTCACTTATATTCTGTATGTGGGTTTAATTGGTACATCAGAATTTCATCCAAGCAAAAATAGTCTCTCACAATGAGTTCTCGATAGCAGGACAATTTTATTGTCATGTTCATTGCAGTTCTTCATGTTTTTTTTGTATGTTTTTTGGTGTAATTTCAGTAGAATCTACAGTTCAGATAACTTCAAGTTCATTACAAAATAAACTCTTTGCAATAAATAAATATATAGATTTATATTTATACTTTATAAGTAGAAAATAAATATATTGTACATCTCATAAATAGGATCACCCATATGTACACCTCAGCTGCTTGCATTTTTAATAATGTTCCTGACACTCTGAACATTACAAGTCACCGTCCTTTTTAAAAAAAACCATCACTTATTCTTTACAACCACAGTCAGAGAAGTGCTTTTGTCCCGAGCTTAATCACTTGTTTTGCATGCAATTCCTACACGACTGCTCGATATTTTATTTAAAAGTGATGAGTGTGATCATTAGACTCATTAGGTGATTACACAGGAGACCAAGTGAGCCCGCAGCTGGGACTGGGGATGTGCAGTAAGTGCTCTTTCATCTATCCCACATTCATCATAGAGATCTGATCCCCTTCTTTTCATCTCTGATTTTGAAGACGACTTCATGAAAGTCCAGCTCCGCTTGCTTGCTCTCTAACTCAACAGACATTTGTCTTAGAAACTCTTCAGTACCTGACTATCTCAATCTATCACTCAACATGTATGTACCATGTAGTTTTTGTGTATCTGATCCTCTTCTTTCTCTGTATGTGGAATGTGTCTCCTCTCTTACATTACCATGACCGTCTGCCGTGCTTTCCATCATTCGGAGCCCCTAAAAGTCTCTTGGTGGTCTCCTTGGCAACCATTCCTTTATTTTTTTCCCACTAGCATAGTGCTACTCAAAACCGCCAAGGGCCATGACTCCATCTGTCATCATGTGTCACTTGGTATCCATGCATTTACCTCTAAAAAAAAAGTGGTTATTGAGAAAACATGGCACCTGATTTGATCGCCCCCAACAGCTGGGCAGTCATTCGGGCCTGAGGAGTCCGGCCCCCTCTCTCCATGTCCACAGTGGTTTTACAGGATAACTTTCTTCTCCTCTCTGAAGTCCGCTGCAGAGGCAATGAAGCGACAACCAGGAACATGCACAATGTTTATATCAGTGCTGTACGTGCTTGGTAGTGAGCCAAGGCGCAAACACAGTGACCTCAGGGGGAGTTGAGGGTAAACAGTTCTGAACCCGGTCCCAAATATCCACAAACTTCTTTTCCTCTTTTTTCTTTTCTTTTCTTTTCTTTTCTTTTCTTTTCTTTCCTTGTCTTGTCTTTTCTTGCTCTCCCTCCACATGTAACCAGTTCTCCAAGTGTAAGCACTGGTCACCTGTACTGGAAAAGGTCCCTGTATGCCTGAGGGATCTTTTCAATCTCCACTGGCCTGGGTAAGAAGTGGGTGAGTTTCTGATGTTTTTTAGTCCTGCCGCCCTCCCTGGGCGAGCCGTCCTTGTTCAAGGCCACGTAGTAGAAGCGTCCCGTGTCTGTGTGCTTGTACAGAGTTGAAGCGTAGGTGTTGTACCAGTTCTCCTCAAACTGCTCCCTGAAAACGCATTCTGCTGTCAGCTTCTTCTGCAGGAGAGAAAAACAACACATTAGTCATGCACTGAAGTCCTGCTCACATGGCACCCACTGAGAAAATATGAGAGAAATTTGGAACAGCAAAAAAGTTTAAAGAGGCTAAGATTGAGATGGATCATCCACTCTTTCTGATATACAAGCATGTGTATGTTATTAACTACTTTGGACTGCACTTGAAAGCTGAAATGAACCAATAGAAACTGATTTAGGCAGGTGCTCATTATGACAGAAGAGGGGAAGTCATTACAAGCGGCTTTTCACTCCTCGGACCTGTTGACCTCTCGCTGTGCACAGAGAATAGTTTCCTTCCCTTCCATGCAACATGAACATCTAGCAGGCTTACAATCTTCCCTCGCTCTCTCACCTTGTTGCACATACACACACATACAGGGCAGCTCTCAAAGCCTCTGCCTTCTCTGACAGCGCAGCATGAGCGATGGCTGCAGGTTCAGCAGGTGAGAGTGTGCTGGCTGAGTTAGTGTGTGAGAACAATTACGAGGCATCGTGGTTGGAGCTGCTTTCCCTGCCAAGACCAGTCAGTCATGCAGACCCTCTGCTGCAACGCCTGCTGTTGGTTTTGCTCTGCGAGAGGCCCGAACCTCAGGAGTGTCTTCTGGGTATCCCCATGAGGACCAAGAGCCAAATATGAGCCCCTTTTGAGATTGAGGTGCATAGTACAGAGATGTGACTCAGATCCCAAACAGTCACTGTTCTCTGTCCTGGACACTCTTTCCCTTTTTGTTTTTAGGCTTTTTTTTTCTTTTTGGCTAAATGTTCATGTTCAGTCAATATCTGCCTTTAACACACTTTGGAGTTCACAAATGTTTGTGTAAGAGAATCAGTTTTTATTCCAGCAGCAATTTTGTTGATTGGCTGTCAGGCTCTGCTTGGCTGCGGCTGTGTGGTGAAGCTGTTGTCTATAAACACAACCCTGAGGGCACATGACTGGGCCAGCTCCATCCTATTACACACATACACGCACACACACACACACACACACACACACAAAATCCTCATCGGATCAAAAGCTTGTTGAGGTCTGGTGGTTGTGGGACGGAAGCACCCTTCTACCTGTTACCCAGTTTTGCTGGCGGGTAGTTCCTCCCCCCTCTTTCTCCACCTCCTGGCCTCTCAGATTCAGACAGACATGTCTACATTGCTCCTTCTGTCAGTCAGGTGACTCAGTCAGGTGTGCAGTTACCCCTTCCCCCCCAATCACTGCATCCCACATCCCACCCTCACCCGCCCCCTCCCCCAGGGTCAAAGCTTCAGGATGCCAGACTCTGATAGCACGCAGTAACTATATCTGCACTTTCAACATAATGACCGTGCTTAAAAGTAGCCTCTGTTCGAAATGTTCAGAGTTGGGGGGGGGGGGTGGTCTGAGCCCTGAGAGGCCCTCAGGTAATGCCCTGGGACACCTGATACATGTAACCCTCGCATATTTCCCCCTCATTGTCTTTATCTCTTTCCTCCCCTCTCTCTGTCTCCAGATACCAGCCCAATGTGAGACAAAGCCTGCCAGGATGAAAACAAAAAGATTCTTTAGGAGCTACATTTACTGTGAAACATGTACACATTTCCTCTATCTAAGTCCAGCTGTGTCCAGAGAGGTAATAGCGGCGCACTTCCAAAGTCACTCCAAACGTTCCTGTCCCTGCTTTGGAAAAATATGTAAATATTTCTGCATATCTCAGAGCTAAATAAGGAGTTTGGTTTGCTTTCTAAAGCAGTGGTTCCCAAAGTGGGTTGTAAGTACGGGCCAAGGCTGAAGTGAGATTTTTCATATCGTTGCTCATCTACTGTGTCTGTTTGATTAGATTTTTTTCAAAATTAACAGTTTACCACAACATTGTTTACATTAACTATGTCTAGTGTTTAGTTTCCGAACAAATCAAGGCAAAATAAGTAAGCAACAAATATCAAAATCACCATATTAAAATCTCTGTTTAAAGTACCAATCTCTGAGGTCTGTTTCGTTCTCTCTGGTGGCACCTATGGCGATAAGTGGGAATTGCAGGTGTGTTTCTGGACCTCACTTCATATCCAAATAGTGTTGCTTGTTGTGATTTTTCCCAGGAATGTCGCCACCAACACCCAGTTCGTAGTACTGCAAATGCACAGGCTTTAATCAGTGGGCCTTAGACTCAATCATCATGGTGCTACCTCATTCATCGACAGATAGTGGCTTAACAGACATTCATTCAGGTGAAAACCTTCGAGATCATTGCTTTAATATGTGACTCACTGTTGCTGGTTGTCATAGTAACACAACACGCTTTTCCCGTTCTGGACTTTTGCAGGAGCTCAGCTGTCAGAAAAAAGTGAGCGCCAGGGCAGTGATACAGAGATTTGAGAAGTTAAACTGAGCACAAAGAAATGCTGAAACATCTCAGCTCTCACCACAGCGACGACTGAATCTGAGCCAACCAACAAAACTACTTAACGGACAGGTTTTGGCTGCTCCTGAAAGATGGATATTCATCATTGCCTGTGCACAGTCACTGTGGTTTTACACGTTCCCAAATTCATAATAGTGTTATCTGGCTCTCTGATCGCTAATATACATGAAAACAAGACAAGAGACGTCCTGTAGTGGAGTCAGACCTGGAGGTTATTCTCTCTCTTCATATCAACAGCCACTCACATGTCGCAGTAAAGTGCCTGCAACCGTTTTTGGGGTTTTGCTTGTTTGTTTTTCCTTGTAGATATTAAATATGAGCGCATTTTAATTGAAGTAGAAGAATTGAAGTAATATTATTTGTTTTCACAGTCTGCACAGCACCTGTTGGCTTTTATTCTGAGTGGTAGAGAATTAGCCTATATTATTTAACTTAATAGCCTAATATGATATAATGTAATAATATCAGATATTGAGAAATTGTTAAAACACTTAAGCTTCTGTGTGCATAAAGTAGTATGTAAGTTAAGTGACTTGGGGCGGCGTGACAAAAAAAATCCTTTGAAGGGTCTAAAAAAGTTTGGTGACTATTGTTCTAAAGCTGCAAACAAGTGTATGGTGGATCTTGGAGCTTTTCCTTTAATCCCATCACAAAGAGAGAACAATTATACAGATCTATTTTCTCTTTTTTTTTTTGCTACTGCAGTGTTGTTTTCGGTCTAAAACTCCACACCGTTAAGTGGACCTGCTGTTTTTATTAATTTATCAGGTCACCGTGCTTGAAGGAAAGCAGCAGGAGAGGGAGATATGAGACGGAGAATGTGAGACTCTGTAGGAGAAACCTGCTTGTTTTGTCTTACTGTGGGTTTTCCCATCTGCTACGTACGGGAACCTTGATAACAAATTGAATCCCATGATGACTACTCTCTCTCTCTCTCTGCTCCTTTTTTTGAGAACTCAATACTGAACAGTAAAAAAAAGAATAATATTCTCTGAGAATGGCTTGAAAATGGTGTGTTCTGCAAAACAAATCAGATGTATGAAGTGCCAGGCTTGTTGTGAATGAGACCCTTGGCTGCATAGAAGGCGGGGTTGTAAATGAAAAGGAGGGGTTTGACTCACCGACCCATAGAGCTCTCCTTTCTCATTCATGCCGAGGTAGAGTCCAGCGTCCACCCCCCTGATGCTGACCAGACCAACTGCCAGACTGATGAACTCCAGGATACCTGAGGTCAAACACACAACTGGTCAGAGAAGCCCCACAAACACAGTGTAAACCCCTCTGTAGGAAACAGCAGCACAGCTGCTACTGGTCTCCATTTATCTGACAGCAGACCAGTCAATCTGTACACTGGTCAGCTGGTTTTGGGAGTGAATGCTTTATTTTTGTTTGTGTTCCTGCTGATTCTGTATTGTCAGTTGTTCATTGTCATCCTGTGTCCAACTTTTGGTATTATTTTTCACTGTTTTATTTCTATATGTTCATATATAGCCCAGTATCTTCTTCCTGTGCCTTTCTACATTTGAAAATAATGCTTTTAAGGCCATTTAGTAACTTCATTTGTTATTGATTACAACAGAAACAAAACAGCACAAGTGAAAGATTTCTTTGATCATAATGGATTGTGGTGTCTATAAATGTGTTGATCCTGTTTTGGGGTGCCCACACTGGCTGCTTATACTTATGAACTGTGGGTAAGATGTTTATAGGACTGCTGACTCACAGGAAGTCAAAGTAAATTGAACATATACTTCAAAGGCCGGGAAACAACCGGTAAAATTAAAAGCCATTGGCTGTTGTGATGCAGAGGTTAGTCAGAGACGATCCAGCTGGCAGAGGCCAGCTTACAGCCACCTGGTCCCCATCTCCTCGACCTCATCCGATGCCAGAGAATGACAGAGAACATCCCTCTAATTTTTGGGGGGTGAAGACAGTGTTTCATATCCCTCTAATCAAAGCCATGTCTTCCTTGCAGCTCTGACAAAGACCTTGCATTTTAAAGCTAAGTGAAGCCAGAAACAAACACGCGGACCACCCATCCCTGTAAACCGGCTTGTTTTGGCTGAAGACTGAACATTAAACCTTCCCTGAATTCCGCAGTGGTCATGCTTTAATTTAGAGTTATTCTGCTCTTTCCGCAGTGAGCGAGGCGGCCTGCACCTGTGAGATGACTGCATGGATATGAGGCGCGAGACATGTGCGTATCTGCCCTCTGACCTCATTTGTTTATCGTTCTCTCGCGAGCCGCACCTCGCTCCATTTACATTAACAGTTACAAATCTCCAGAGCCGCGAGCGCGCGCGCACACGCCTGTGCCGGCCCGGTTGTTTATCTGTGACCGCGAGACTTGCACACGCATGCTTGTTTGCGGCTGATGAGAGACACCTGTGCCCCACGCGCAGCGGGGATTGCCAGAGAAAGGCCAGGTGACGGTGACGCACGAGCGAGTATTCACCGGGGATGTGCGGCAGGAAAAAGCCTCTTAATTAAACTCTCCTCCACAGGTTCAGAGTGACAGCATGTACTCCATAGCCTCGTAAATCACCAAAAACGGTTATTAAGTTTTGTAATACTGATAATTGCTTGCTTGAAGATGATAATTATACCAGAGGCCACAGTTCACCCATCTTCATTCACTTCCTTAGTTATAGTCAATAATTGAGAAGGATAGGCTAAAAACTAAAGTCTAGACCTGTTTCTGTCAGTTGAGCTATTTATTACCAATAATTAAGAACAATTATATTATTTCAACTCACAGCATTGAATAAAGACACACGCTCACCAAATCTGCTGTGGTCCTGTCTTGTCCCATACACAGTCCCATTGGGGAATATCTCCAGCTGAAAGCCGGTCCTGCAGTAGAGCTGCCGCCGCCTCAGGATCCCTTTGAGGTGCCCGAAATCCGTCGGCGACCCCCGCTGCAGCCTCCCTTCAATCTGCCCCAGCCGCTCATTCAACCCCACAGGAGACTCCGGTAAGGGCATATTCCCGAGTGCAGGAAAGCTTTGTAAATCCAAGTCGAGTGCCCCCAGAAAACTCCCGACCTCAGCCATTGTGTGCACAGCTGTCAAATTAAGCGAAGGCATTTAAAATGTAGTCTACGGTGACTCAAGGAGGGGGGAAAAGTTTATACAAGTCCGGTCCATGCACTCACAAAGCGTACCCAGCGCGCCGTGCTCCTCCAAATCAGCGGAGTCCCCTAGTTTATTGATCGTCCTTTGCTATAATCATCAGCTTTGATATCTGTTTATCAGATGGAAAGACTCTATTATATACATACTCCCCACGCATTCTCACATTGGATATTCAAACACAAGCCACGCCTGGCTGGCATCCCTTCTTACGCGCATCAGTTTCCTTATTGAATGTGTACTTTCGATCCAACTTTTACTACCGATGATGCCGCTGTCTGTACGTTTCTGTCACTGCTCTCTTTTAGAAAGCTGTATCTACTCTCTACTCTCAAATCCAAGTCCAGAAGTATCTTCTCATAGCTCCTGCGCTCCTGATTTCGGTCCGAGGCTCTCTGATAAAACCACATAGCCTACCCAGGGGCAGGAAACTCTGGCAACAGTTTGTGGTGCATTAAAATGCGACACAGATGCAGAAGCAAAGACCATCATTGTTAAAACACAAATGGCAGCTGACACAAAGCCGAAAAGCTACATTTATCATAAACTGTAACAACCACTCCACCACAAAGGCAATCCATAATTTATACTGACTGTCTTTTGGTCACACCTCTTCTGGAAACAAAAAAAGAAGGGGAGAAAAAAAAAGGAAAACCGCAAAGCATCGTTTCCCAACAAGATTATCACAATAACCTGTGCATAATCTCAGAGCAATCCAACCTCCTCCAAGTGTCAGTGCCAACCACTGCAGTTGGACGTTTTCATGAGAGCATTTTCTCCACCTCCTTGTTGGAAGCAGGTGCTTCCTCGCCCCTCTGCACAACGTTTGCAATGTGCTCCAACAAACCAGCAGTTTAACCACTTGTACTACTGGCAAGGAAGAAAGGTGGGGGGGTGGGGGGGGGGGGTGAACAAAAATCCAACATGTGATGACGTGCACTATCAAACTTGACTGGTGCAGAAACTCTGTGGACCCCTGGAGTCATCAGGGAAGTGAAGTGTGTTTTTATAGCATAAATCCTCACAATATAAACAAAACAAAATTGGGGTTTGCCAGAATGTTGATTGCTGCCTCTGACTTGCAAAGTTTCTACACACCCACAAGTGTTCAGTTGCTTAGTAATTATGTAAGTACATAAAACAGGAACGTAAGCATCACATGTGAGAAAAGGAAGATATGCAGGTACATATTTAACTGCTTTACCGTCATAGTCCAATAAAAAATGTCCTCTCTGAGTCAGCTCCACTTTTACACCTCTTTCTCACCTGAAGCACCTCCACGGATGTCAAGGATTTTGATGTTTCAGGTGCACAGCGAGCTGTGCCATCATGCACATGAAAGAGAGCCCAGAGTGAGCCACAACAAGAATAATGAATAATAGGTGTAATTTATGATTGAATGGGGATTTTGTATCTCCTCTGTGCACAATGGGGCAACAGGTCCCAACTTGTGGATGCACAGGGGAAAAAAAGAAAAAGGCAGCTGTTTAGTGAAGACTTTACTTCTGTGAGGATCTTAATGAAAACAAACTCCAGGAGTGTTTTAATTAGTTCACTGTTCTTGAGATGTCAGTGACAGCAGGACGGGTGGGAGGGGAGGGCATGATTACATCAATAACACTGTTTAACTATTAGGCATGTTATTTTAGACCTCCTTCGAGCTGTTTTTGGAAACCCCCGTCCTGAGGGGGAGTTCTCACCTCAGAGCTGCTCATCACAAGCAGCAGTTATGGAGAAATGGGGATTTATGACAGTTGCACGCTTCCATGAATGGTGACAAATAGAATGTTGAAATCACACAAAGCATGTATCACTGCTTTTATGTCACTGTCAGGCTTTGATGAATTTGGTTGCTCCTTGTTTTTGGCTAATTTATCAACTTTTGTGGTGGCAGCGCAATCTATTTTGAAGCAGATGTGACTGGGCTTTGAGAGCTCCTCAGAGTGGGATACAGTATGATTGACCCTCCAAAGCACCCAGGCCTTTTTCACTGCTACTAATTATGCCACTATAAATCTTACGGGTGTGTCATGGCTGCATTGAAGTCAGAGGAGGGACAGTGGCTTTCAGCTGGTGTGGGATATGAAAGGTGGTGGGGGTGATGAATGCCCATGGGCCTCCGCTTGATGAATTGGGCAAAGGGGTTGACGAGGAGTCAGGGATGGTCAGGCTTTGTGCGCACAGACACCAGGGCCCTCGCTGCAGAAGAGGATGAAAGGAGGATTCGTCTCAGCTAAAGGGTGGAAGGAGAGAGATTAAAGAAAAGAGAGAGAGAGAGAGAGAGAGAGAGAGAGAGAGAGAGAGAGAGAGAGAGAGAGAGAGAGAGAGAGGGAGAGAGAGAGCAATTGAAGCAGAGTAACAGAAAATTAAAAGGAAACACCCCAACACCCTCTTTCCTTCCCTCTCATGGGCAAGTTCTGAATTTCGTTCACAATCTCCTGCACAAAAAGCTGAAATTAATCTTAATGGCTATTAGGGGTTAGTATAAAAATCTAAAAGGTGGTAAATTTTGATTTCTTTTTTTTTTTGGTAGCTATTAGAACTACATCTGTTGCTGGTCAGCCATATTTTATAGTTGACATGGCAGATTTATGGCTCCACACACACACACACACACACACACACACACACACACACACACACACACACACACACACACACAATCCAGAGTTAAAATGTTCCCATATGCTGAGAACCTGCGGAGGATATAGAAATGAAGATAATGACCTCAAGTGCATGGTTGCAGCTTTGAAGTTGCTCTCCCATGAGTCACACAGAGAGTCCAAATTGAAAATGAAGTTACACTCACAGTCTGAATTGGGGGCTAATAAGTGCCTCACCTGTTTATTTGGATTAGACAGACTTCATATGTGTCCTCTTCAGAGGGGTTAGCAACGGTCCGTGTGGACAAATAAAGCCGGGATGTTCAGACAGATATGTGTTTGGTTCGATTATGGAACATGCTGGAGGTGTGTGTCTGTAGTAAAGGACTTGTTTATCCATCTTCTTACCAAGAGTTCAATAAGAAGATAAATACCACTTTAATATTTGTACAATAATTATGAAACTACAGACAGCAGCTGGTTAGCTTTGTTTCTGTCATTTCTGGTTAGCTGCTTAGTCTGTTTCATTTGGGTTATGTAACCTACTATTTCCTGGACGGGTGCAGTAACTTCCTGGAGACTTGTCATCACTGTTTCAGTCTTTGTGCTAAGCTATAAGCTAAAAGACATGAAAGTGGTATCAATCTTCTCATCTAACTGTTGGCAAGAAGCTGAAAAAGGCACATATGGAACTATTTCTTTAAGCAGAGGAATTTAAGGATGTGCTGTGATGTTGTTACATATGATCTGTGTAAATTCCTCAACATGATGTTCCAAAAAATGCTATCTTCTGCCTCTGAATGTCTTAAAACAAAGCCCTCCGCCCTCTCACTTCTTTCTCAGTGCTGCACTGGTTGAAGTGGAGCCAGTTGCAGCCTCCCTCTCCTGTGATGGATGCCCAGTTTAGAAGAAGGCCTCCTGCTGCTCCTGATGCCTCACACGTAATCATCAGATCTGGGATCAGGTTCCTCAAAACCCTCTTAACCTCAGCCAAGTGAGGGCATGAAAAAAAAATGGCTGACTCAATGTCAGTGGCTGTTAGGAATAAGAGCTTGTATCTCATACCACACAGTGAACAAGGCCACTATATGGGTCAGACCCCTGCGTCTCCCGGCTATCAAAGCAGCACAACAAAGTGAGGACCAAGTGTAGCTGCAGAGTAGAGCTCCAAACTCCCAGAGAGAGAGACAGAGAAGAGAAAGGATATCATCTGTTCTTATTTTACCTTTTGTCAAGCAGCATGTGGAAAATGATCTTCACTGTGAGTTATTTGCAGAGCTGGATTCCGTGTTATTTCATTCCCTAGCAGAGACATAACAGAGAGGGTCTCCTCTTTCACGCAGGTGGTCCTTCGGCCTTGTTCAAGGGCGCTGTGTGCACTGGGGCAGGGGTGGGAGGGTACCGTGGGAGGGTGCGGTGGGGGGGACAGACAGATGCATGCGAATTTAGGTAATGGTGTAACATTTCAGCGCCTGCTTTCCCTGACCACCCCAAGTAAAGATAGTGTTAATTAATTAGTTTGCTTTTTTTTCAAGCACTAACGAATGGAGTCCCCCAGGTTTTGAGAAGCCACTTGTATTAAAGGAACACAGTCTAAAACCAACATTTGTCATACAAATTACTTGCATATGTTCTTGGGAGAAGAAAAAAGATCCTTGTCATGACAACAGAGATGTCCCGTCACTTTTTTTCCTTTTTAACTCAAGGAGAAAGCTTTAGTAGTACTTTTACATCTGTAGTCTAAGCTTGGCTGACTTGAATATGAAATTGGAATGATAAATGCTATATTTCATAGTGTAAATGTACTAATTTTTTATGGTATGAAGTATGGTGTTTGATTATTGTTAAAGACATGCATCAATCAATGAGTGGACTTCATAGGGTTAAACAGGCAGTCATGCCAGTTAATGAGTCTCACTACAGTCTCACATCAGTTTGCTCCAGCTTCATGAATAAAAACTCTATCTGAGTGGTGCTCCACCTGTCCCTCTACACTGATGACTGAGGTGCGGTGTAATAACAGCAATAACAGCTCTGAAGGGCTGCGGTCTGATGTTAGAGCCCAGACTGGAGAGTGTATATGCGTGATCATGATCCTGTCTGATGAGGGAACAGGCCCTCAGAGCGAGACTATTATTCTTACTACAACACAGAGCAGGAATCTACTCTCAAACAGATGTTAGGAGCCCTTTGTAGCGCCTTTGGCACGGAGCCCAACCCTACCTATCTGCACAGCTATTTACATGGCAATCCAGCTGCTCGGTCTCTGTTTTTTTCTTCTGTCTTTCACCCCTCCCTTGCTTTTGCTCTCTCACTCTGCCTGTCTCTATACATTTGCATTCCCCCTCTTTCTCTTCCTCCCTCTCTCCCCATTTACTGTTTGAAATCAAATACCCTTTCTCATATAAACTTTGATCAATCAAATGCACTAATTTGTTTAGCTGAGGAGACAGTGACATACTGGTGCAGGTTCAGTTACAGAGAGATGAAAAAGGCCAGGCATCCTGTATCTCAGAATATCTCCATGCTGACACAAACCTTTACCCCACACTTTATATTTAGTCATTCCTCTTCAAAGAAAAGCCAAATATATCCCTGAAATTTCTACCTGCTACGCTGACTTATTGTCCCCTCCAGTCCAAGCAGATGTGGGAGGGAAGGATTTATAATGATAACCGTTCCTGGAATCTGAGTTTATATTTTCTTTCTCACTAATCTTTTGAGATGATATAAAATGCTTTGCATTTTAGCCAGAATGGCCTTTGATAGCTGCACCGCTTAAGTAAAGTCATTTATAAAAGGAGTTGTTTAATTTTATTTAACTCATTTATCAAGTTCGGAGTGCTTAAGAGCAGGAGTCAAATTGTATTAGCCAGAAACAGTGCATTAAGTTGCACTTTTTTAAGAACATACTCCTGATAATTAAATGTATTGTCATTTTCATAATATTTGCTGTTTAGTAACAGTCGCAGTGACTTAAATGATTCAAAATAGAGCTTGGAGTTTTCAAGCTCAGAGGATGGATCTGGTCCTCATTAGAAGGTGGCTCAGTGGCAGCATTATCATAAGATGATAATTAGACAAGCAACCTTCATGTAAATGAAAGGAAATGAAAGTCCGCTGAGGCCCTGAAGCTGGCCGGCTCGTCAGTAGAGGGTGCTGATGTTTCCTCCTTCCAGAGCTCAGCCAACATCTCAGATTGCCTCAGAATCATGCAATGTCACGCTATGACAAATGGAGATTCATTAGTTAATTAAAGTGGGGAGTTCAGAGCAGGGTGACGCAGGTCGTCCCCCTTTTTTTTGCTTTCATTCTTAAACATTCCTCCGTGTCACGATTCAAAGGCAGAGCCGAATCCAACTCACTGACTCTCCTGGCATGTTTGGATCAGTTCTTTCTCAGTTTCTGTAATCAAGGCCGTTTCAGCTTCTGACGTAGTTTTGCTGTTATTCTCCCCTCTGTTGTTGACTCAAGTGAACACTCAGATCTGGTATATTAGTGGAGGTAATTTACTGTCTAGAGTGATTTACAGCTCAGGGTGATTGTGTGGGCCTGTGCATGAGAATGCTTAAAGTTTGTTTACCAAATAGGATTAACAAAAGGCATGTCTTTTGCGTGCTCATTGACATTAAGCAGCTCCTTTACCAGAGACTATTTAATTGGTTTAAAGTGATTTTTGGCAAATGAGGCAACACCAAACTAACTAATGGGGGCAGTGGGTTCATTGTTGATGATTTGTGTTGGGAGGCAAAAATGGAAAAGAAACCAGAGAAACCTACTGTTTTCATGTGAAGTCTTCAACTTCTCCGTCTTTGATGTTATGGGGGCAAATAGTTGTTAGGTTGAGGCAGTCTCTCCGCTGCCAGAAACAAGGCTGGAGGCTGAGACAGGTGCACTGCGTTCATCACATCCTGATGGAGGAGACTGAGGGCCAAGATGTTGTTCTCAACATATTGGAAGTGTTTGTTAACAGATGGAGACATGTGCTGGCAAACGTTACCTCACTTTGTCCAGAAAGCGGGGAGAGAAAAAGGATGGGGTGGAAAACAATAATTCATTTCCAATGGCACGAATGATATCAAGATAGATAGGAAGACAAAGATAAGGAAAAAAAGAGTTGTTAATCACGATTAAATTTTAATGTCCAACACAGCAGTTGAAGATGATAGTGTGCACTCTTGTGTTTTAACTGTCAATCTAGTCTGAGAAAAAATGGTCGAGACTTTGTTTATTCCGAGGTTTTGACTATAATATCCAGCTGCAAATTGTGCAAAACCACAAGCAGGTTAAAGATTTTCCCTCAGGAAATATTTTTTATTCAACGTCTGTCATACTTTTCAAGCATGTCCTGTCTTAGTCATATATGTTCCTCTCAGTCCACTCCTATATCTGTGTTTGTATTGCAGCTTTATTTCTCTTGTAAGGTCATGCAGCTACAGCTGGCATCAATATGGCAGGGCTTTTTTATGTCTGAGTCCAGCGTTGGAAAGTTATATTCATAGGGCTAATCAGTTTAAAAGATAATGAAAACAGAGATTGTTTACAGAGATTAGGCCCTTGGAAATGGAGTAATCAGTGCTTTGAAAGGGCACTGACAGCGGTAGGCTGGATTACTGTCTATAGAAACCGAGCAACTAACTCTCCATCTCTAACAAGCTCTTGGAGCTCTGATGTCATCACAGATAGAAGATAGAGTACCTTATCCTCAACTCCTCTCCATTTGCTCCTCTTTGTTGGAATGAAATTACTCAACGTTTAACAGACGGGGCACCTGTCAGCCAGATGTGTTTGAGTAATGAACAAAGTGTAGGATGAAGTAAGCGTTTTGACAAAAATGTCCAGAGAAAAATTAATCACAAGCTTAATTTCTTTTCAGCCCCATTGTTTAATATGCTGTATGATGTATGTGGCGAGGGACTGATCTGTTTCAGAGTAGAGATGCTACATCACTATAAGAAAGTCAGCTTTAAAGCTTAACTCCAGCTTTTGAAATATTTGTGACATTTCACGCTTTCATAAGAATAAACTGCTTAAACTAGAGGCCAGATATTGATTTCTTTTTTCTGCTTGAGGGTGGGTTTTGATATGCATGGCTCACATAGTGTTGTTTGTTGGCTGAGCTATTCGATCCGGTTCCCATTTTATTGATTGGAGAGACACATGGGGCCCCAGTTTAATTGGGGAGGGGTTCCCTTATAAGCGCTCACCCCAGAAAAGCCATGAAAGAAGTTATCAGTATCTCAGATCTCATCCAGCGAGGGGGGTAACATATGTTTAGGATTTGGACTGACTGGGTTGCCCTCCGTCACCAGCCAAACACAACTTGTATCCTTTCTCTTGACTGGGCACACAGTGCGAGTATGTATGTAGCAAGATGTCTGCTGACAGAAAAAGTGATCTGGGAGAAAAATAGATGGAGAGGTTGTGTCCAAGAAGATAGTGCGTCTGATGTGCCAGGACAAGAGGTAGAACAGCTCGATTTGGCTCAAGATTTGATGCAACATTTGGCTGTTCTTGGGTCTTTCCTCTAGTTGAGGCAAAAATGCAGGGGATACAGAGAGCCAAATTCCTACTTATACCCTCATATTTTCTATAAATATGCAGTTGTTATAGATAACCTAGGAACAGGCAGAGACTTTAAGTGTATTAGGTGACTTTGTTGGACCTGTGACTGATCACAAATACTTTAGGGAAGGGATTCTTCTGGAAAGAAGAGGATGGGTGTGAATCTTTTGTCTCAGTCTGAGTCCACTTTTGGCGATGAGACACTGTCAGTTGAGCAGCCCAGTGAGGCTAACCCCCGGCCCTCTGCCTCTAACCAAAGGCTCTGGCATCCTCAGCTCTGGCACTGCAAAGTCCTGGGGGAATGTTTAGTCTGATCAGGATACAGGGCAGAAACCTCCTATAAAGTCACACAAAAAAACCTTATTGTTCTCAAGTGTTTTTAATGTGTTTTTAAAACTTTTAAGAGGCTTATTGTCATTATTATTATTATTATTATTATTATTACTTTAAAAATATATATTTTACTATATATTTGGTATTTCTAAATAGATATTCTGTATTTAATTTTTTTTAAATTGTGTTTTTAACTTTAACTGTTGCTTTAACACCTTGAATCTACCTCCTGTGTATGGAACATGCTTTATAAATAAAACTGTCTTGCCTTGCTTTCTGTGCTTCAACAAAGAGCAAAAGGAATACATGTTTTTTGTGTCAGTGCTACTGCTGTCACATCTCAGCCATTTTGAGGCTTACGTAAGGGTTAAGTTTGTAAAGCATTGCATGTATTGCAGTGGTTTCCATTAGTGTAATGCTGTTGTTTTGCTAAATCTGGCCATTTGATTGTGAAGGCGACCCTGACAGTGTATTTGACAAACAGTCGACTGATACATTTCCTTGCCAAAGGAGAATGACAGGGGGCTGCCTTTGCTGCGAGCGGCCCCACTGTACGCCTATAAGAGCGGAGTGTTGGGTGGTCTGTCCATCAACGGCAGATTTGGGGTTAGGCCTGAGAAAAGCAGCTCACCCATATCACTTTCAAAGAGTGAAACCCTAAGCGCAGGCCGTTCTCTGCCCGCTGCAGCCTTATATGCACAAAGACACCTGTTGTTCAACTCTCATACAAAGGCTTAATCAGTCTAGGTGTTTGCAGCCAAACAAACACAAATGCCATCTTGTATTCAGTTTGCTATGTTTCACATAATGAGAAAAAACTATGTTTGTTTTGTATGTACTTGGCCTGTTACAGTGATTGAGTAACAATGCCAAAGCACTGATTACACAGAATTTTTAACATCAGGCCACAGGCCTTGTAGTGTTGTGAAGTGAAACAAATATGATTTGCCCTTCAATGACAATCTGCTACATAAATGAGACAGTCATACAGCGCAAAGCTGTAGGTCTCTTAAAGTAAGGTACTACATTTTCGGAGCAAGAAGAAACTTAAGCCCTGCAGGACACCAGGATGTACTCAATGTCTTTAAAGTTGGTGCAACTTCCACAGAAAAGTATTCTTACCCTGTAGTCCATGCTGAATAAGGCGAAGATGTGTCAAAATTGTGATCGATAACCAAGTTAAAAAATGTCCTTTTCATTGATACTTGGTTCTTTATTTTACAAATACTGAAAAAGCCCCCTGATAATTACACTAAAGTGAAGTAAGCAAGTGAAGCCAAGCTGAGACGAGTGTGTTTGCTTGTTGCTATTGCAGAGACACTGTGGAGCTTGGTTCACGGCTACTTGTCCCGCCTGCTTCTTACTTGTTATAAGAAATGACATGAGCAGTAATTCCATTGATTATCTTTGGACAACATGGGTCGACTGTATTTCGTCACTGGGGAACAGCAACTAGGCGTCGTCAGCTTATGAACGCCAGACGTAGAATTTTCATTCAAAACAAGTTGAACGCAAATTCAATACTGGTTGGCTTAAAAATGTCATGGCATTAATTATGTACAAATTGCAAATGCCAACATTAGTCTTGGGCATCTTGTAGAAGTTTGTTAAGCCTTGCAGGTCTAATATTTGTCCCAACAGCTGGGAAATGGTCTGCTTTGGGAAAGTTGCTATTAAGTTTGCATTAACAGCTTCTTTCTGCTATTTCCATAAGAGACATTTGTCTTGATGTACAGGCAGCTGGAATCCACTCTGAGATCCAAATCTATTTTCCCTGCTTCTGGCTGGTGCCAACAAGCTTCATACAGCACAACTGAAAAGCAGCAATGATAAGGAATTAGGCAGCAATATATAGAGAAAAGGAAATAAAGAAAAGAAAAGAAAAACTTTTCTTTTTGTTCCTGCATAGAATACAGTCAAGGGTGAAATATCAGATAATTTGCACGTTAAGGTTGTTTTATTAGGTGTAGTTTAAATTAAGAGAGCTTTGACGCCTGATCTTGCTCGTGCTGGCTGTGTGTCTGTTGCTATTTAATCCAGTGGTTAAACAGTGGACAATTAAGAGAGACTGAAGATTGTTGAGGAAAGATGGGATTGGTTTCTACCTAAGTCTTTCCAGTAGAAGAATGGCAGATATGAATAGCTGTGGTAATTTGATGAGGTGCTGCCTCTCTTTGGGATCACACACTGAGAGGAGGCTTTGTTTACGTGCCAAACGGATTTATGGAATCAAAAAGAAGTTTTCATTTCCTTGTTTGAGTCGACGTGCGGGGGATTAGAAGGGGAAAAATGTGGGCAAAGATAAACGTAGTTATCAGACACACCATAACGGAACAAAAGGCTCTTTGGTTTACCTGTTGGTTATGCTTTAATTTTCCATTTTGCTTTGAGCAGTGTTTTCATGGTGTGTTTGGTTTAGTGGATAGTTCATGAGTGTTACATTTATTATGGAATTTAGGATTGACTCATGATAAGTCAAAAAAGCTTGTTTGTCTAAACACACACGCACACACACACACACACATACACACACACACACACACACACACAACATGACATATTTTATAAAAGAGAATTATGCTGAGTTTCATTAAGATACCTCACAAAAGACAACTAAAGTTAAACTGATACACAATGAGCACAATCAAAAGATCGCCACGACAATAAATCAGTATTATTTTTTTTATGTTATTTTATATTTTATGTTAAATAAATGTGTTAATGTGTTATATGTTAAAGATCTTTGCCAAAAGTCTGAGAATAATTATATTTATGTAATTCTGATTGCAACGAAATTGTTATATTTAATGTGCCCATGTCCATTCCTTATGCAAGTGTTTAAAATTCTGCTGCAGAGATTTGGCATCTCTATGGTTGTTTTAATGTTTCTGCAGCACAAAAATATTTTTAGACACCAGCAGAACTTGCGACGCATGAATTAGCATTTAATTTGGTCAGTTATTAAATAAATAAGTGAACATTTTGGTAAATACACTGATTCACCTTCTAGTTTAGAAGTAAAGGATTGATACCATGTCTGTATGTTAATATATAGCTATAGTCAGTAGATGGTTAGCTTAGCTTAGCATAGCCTTATGGGTGATCATGTCTTGGATGTTTAATTTTTAAACTGTAGTATGTGTGCACATTCAAGAAACAATCACACTGTTAATTAGTGAGTTGTAGGTGCTAGTTCAATGATTTTGCTATCTTTGGGCAGACGCTGGCATCTGTTTCCAGTCTAAACTAAGCCAGTGCTTTCCTGGCTGTAACCATAAAAATATGACTCTTGTATCTGTTCATCTAGCTGTCGCCAAGAAAGCAAATTAACTTGTTCCCCAAAATGTCAAACTATACTTTGAACATTTCCGTCTTTACAATGACAATAGATCCTAATGGACAAATATTTAAGGCTGTTAAATACTGAATGCATGTTTTAAACCAACCTGATCGTATAGAAATGTTTAAAATGACAACAATCTCTCAACACTGCATTAAATGGTGATGGCATATCATGTATTAAAAATGATGTGCATTAAGAGGTAGTGGTCATTTCATGTATTTTTCTGAGATTAGGCTGCATTTGTCTGTGCTTTCCAAAACCATTATAAATTTCTGTTAAAAATAATTATGTAAATAATTATGCAATAGTAAACACCACGACAATCAGTTACGGTTTGTAAAAGACTATCTCTACTCAAGGGTGGAAACGTAACACTCTTGGTTGTTGACGGTAAACGGACAATGGTAACCATCCACCGAAACCACCTCCTTCAAATATGGACATTTGTCACCTTTTTATAGATGTCATCTGAACGGCACCACTTCTCTGGGTCATATTTTTGTGACTACCAAGACAAAGAATCCTACTTGACTTTCCATTGGCATTGTTCCCATGGTACTGGCACGTAATATGTTAAAATTACGTGCCACCACCTCGTAATGCGATGTTAAGAGGTCATGGTCATTTCACGTATTTCTGAAAGATCAGGCTGTTTTAAGCGGCTCTGCCCTATTGGCCCTTCTCTGTGGCTAACGGACTCTTGTTCACATCTTTAGTCTATTTTACAATCCAGAGTTGGAATCAAACCCTCAGTCTGAATGCCCTTTGTGGTTTCAGGGGGCGCAGGTTCAAATCTGTCACTGGGAAAAGACAGCAGCCAGTCTCTTTGAACAGCTAGTCAGACTCTAATTTAAGACGCAGATGAAGTACATGTGTATGTTTCTCTGCTTTTTTATGCTTGCGTGTATGTGTGCATATTTTGTTTTCTCAAACTTGAAAAGGACACTCAAGTCCACAAGTGATTTGGTCTCTCTCTCCACCCTTGTCACGTTCTGAAAGTCTGACAACATCTCTCTTAAATCATTCTGATATCATCGACTGCATTTCATGTTTCCAGAAAGTTAGAACAAATCAATATCATAGAGTACACAACAACCCCTCGCTGCCAGCCACAGCAGAGACGCTGGCCATCGCAGACCAAAACAGCAACTGAAATATGGAACTATTTTTCATGGTATTGTGTGTATTTTGACTTTAAACATGCTCTTATTGGCTTTTGCGTGTGAGGCACAAGTGAGGTTATTAATTATCACGGTCTCTCAGCTCTAGTAAAGGCAACAGCTGCATTTCATAGAGGACTTGCAGGCAGCATTGTATATAAAGAGAGGGACCAAAAATAGACCTTTGTTCTTCAGAAGGAGGTGTTGCTCACCAACTGCTGTTTCTTCAGAGCCAAAGTGACTGGCAGAATAAATGTTGATGAGGCATCTGTTCGAATAACATTTACTTTTGTGTCTTTTGAAATTTATTGTGCATAACATGCTTCCCAAACAAAATCCAGAGTGACCAAAGCGCTTGGCTTACCCCCTTAGTTACAGCACAGTTTACATTGATAACAGTGGGCAGATATACCGGCCGAAATTCTTAGAAATCTTCTTTACAGTGCGTCCTTGATTTCCGACAGAGGTACACAAATGCAGTCTTATTTTGAAATAACTTGCTGAAAGTTTTATCAGCTATAGTTGGCTAGCTTGTTACGGTAATGTTCTTTTCAGTGTACTGAATCATTAGAACTAAGTCATTAAACACATTCGTTCAAAAGATTTGTTCATTGAATTGTTCAGTGCTTGACTGGAGCTCCACTGGATGGTCCCACTCACTGAACTACAAACATGGCTGAATGTTCAGTACAGCTTGCTAATGATGTCAATCTAGGTAATGTCTATCTGGATTTCAGTCCAAGACCAATGTTGAGTTGTTGCAGCTACATGTATTTGCTGTCTTGAACACACCCCATTCCTCTTGTGAATAAATGACTTGAATCACTCATTCAGTGAATAAGTGTATCCCTGCAAATTAGTCATGTTTGCTTGCAGTTAGTTTGCAGCTGACTGAGAGCTCAAATAAACTGAGAAATGAACAGCTTGTTTCAGAAAGTTCTTTTGAATTAATCATTTGCAAATGAAACAACACTAGAACACACACAGCGGCAGCTTCTTTGGAAGATACAACCTTTGAAGTGACTAGTGACAGTAGTTCATATATCAGCCGATGGTTTTGTCAGGTGGACAGCAGTCCATAAACACATTCCAGAGCCCCAGACATAAGCCATTTTCCAGAGGTGAAGAGCAGTGATGATAAAGTCACAGGCTTGTTTAGGGTTTTGCCGAGTGATCACTGCATTATGAAACTTTACATCTCTGACCCCAGGGTCTGGAAATGCCCACGTGGACACATGGCTTTTTCATTGTCCTCACAAAGCCTGTCTATTGTCTGCCTCCTCTCTGTGTGTCTCAATCAGAGACTCTGACGCTGCTCTGCGGATGCACCTGGCCCATAAGGTTTCACTCATACGTCCTCTGCCTTGGAATATTAAAACGCTGACAAAAAGTTAAACAGAGTGGTGCCGTCGTCTTTTAGCAGACTGTTCTGTGGTGCAATATTAGGTGCTATTGTCTGGACAGAGTGACCAGTCAGTTAGATTTAAAAACAGCATGGTCTTTATTGAGGGATATCATGTTTTGGGGGAATGAATGCTCAATTATTTGAACTGGATCTGGGCTTGGTTGAGGGGGCGAGGTGTGGAAGAAGTCTGAAGGTGGTTCTGACTTTTGCTTTTAGTCTTTGCTCCTGCGTAGGGGCAAAGACTCGGCGTGGACCGGCCCAGTCATGAGCCTAACAGATGTGGTCCTCTCTGTTCCTCATCCAGGCTGCCATGGCAGTCGTTCAGTTATTCTCTGTCAGAGGTTCAGCCCGGGGAGTACAGGTTTGGGCCTTGCGTGCGCCCTCCCCAGTGTTTACCCTTCATCCTGTCAGCATGGCTGGATACTGGCTAAAAACAGCCAGCCGCTGATGATGTCCAGGACTGATAGAGGTATCTGCTTTCATTAAGGAAGACTCTATTAGCTCGTGGTGTGAATTTAACGTTTGTTCTTCGAGGCCAAGCCTCAAATAAATGAAGAGATATCTATAGCTCTCTAATTGGAACCACCTTGAAGTCTTGTTTCTCTCTCTCCTTCCATCTCTCCAGTGAGTGATTTCATGACTTTTGTCCGTTGGCGTCACAAGAAACAGATGTGAGTGAGATTCCTGCTGGTTTCTGTTTTCGATCGAAAAGCTGGTAAATGGTTGGATTGATGACATTTTGTTTGCCTGTGAACATGTTCTTCATTGAATTTATGGAGTGTCTCTCCACTTTCAAAACACCTGCTGCACCGTGGGCTGATGTCAAATCAAAGTTGATACTTTCAGTTGTCTGACATCGCTGAACAAAGGAAAGTCAAACTGAAAAATAAATAATCAGAAAGTAAGTAAAAAAATGACTTACAGTTGACATAACATTTGTAAATGTTTTGTAATGCTTATAAAGATAAATGTGTGTCACAGAGTCTACATTACACATGAAAGAGGAGCAGCATACATCATTGAATTATGGCTTATAAAAAGTATTATCTTGACAAATTATATATCTTCAACATAGTGTATTCAGGGATGAAATACCACTAATACTGTATATTATTGTTCCTTTATTATGGCAACCTTATCCATGAACGCTTTCATCTCTTTATGATTTAGAGAATAAAACAAGCATTCAATTAAATTTGAATGAAGTAAACAATATCAAATACAGTTGCAAATGCATTGACGTTAGCGTTAGATGTGTCATTTTTTACAATATATTCACTGTTAGTATAATATAATACAATGACCAGAGTGGTTATTCAATTACTGTTGAACTTGTCAAGGAGGAAAACAATTAATGTTGGATATAAGTGTTTTCTCTGATTTGTGTTTAACCTGTGGTTAACCTGATAACTCTGGAAAGTAGAATGATCTTCTATTCTTTCCCCGGCTTCAGAGGCCCTGTCACTTCACATTAGTGCGAACAGTCAGCTGTACCCCGGCCTGCTCTGTCTGGCAATCAGCTCGAGAGTCTGAAACACCTGCTCATGTTAGGCAGTTTCCATGGAATAATGTAGTAATTCCACCAGGAATTGATTGGGATTGGGAAAAAAGGAGAGAAGGGAAAACAAATATGCGCCTGCACATACAGTAGACTCGATTGGAAAGAATGCCACTGTTTGTTTTTTTTCCAAGCGAAGGAAAAACCTCTCCCCTTTTTAACCAGAGGAGATCAAAGAGGTTTGGTGATATGAGGAGCGGTCTGCATGCACTGCTCCAAAGTGAATTACGTCCGCCCTTCCCCTGGTGCAGTCTTGAACCCCCTTTGATAATTGTGAAAAAAATATGAGCTGCTATATCTGCTTTGCCATGGGTTTCTGTCTTTATTTATGTGAAATAAGTCAAAGTTCAGACGTAAGGTTTAGCTCTATATTCTGATTAAAAAGCTACTTGCTGTTTGAGATTCCGTACATATCCAAGGGCTTTAAATCAAAAGTGGAACATCGACAGGGAGAGCAAATTATACATGAAGCCTCTCAGCTCCTCACACAACTTTATGTCTTTGCGGTATTTCCTGGATCATGTCAGCTGTTTTTGGAGGACATGATTTTCTTTTAATTCCTCCCAAAGCACAGAGAAGGCTCCCTCCTTCTTCTGACACTTTTACAATCCATCAGGATTTGTTCTGACTTTTCCTTAAACACTAACTGTTTTTCATCAGTGGTATCTTTATTGACACACAGATACACTCATGTCCACAGTTTTAATCTTGACAGTCAAGTTAGTCACTCTAGCTTTAGGTGTTGTAGGAGTGTCTCTCCAAGGTTGTGCCTCAGATCTATGGGAATAATTGTCTCTGTGGCTCCCCTGCTTCCCACCATTTTGACAAATACAATTATTCCCACACCTTCCAGAGGGGAGGATAAGTGTTTGTGTTCTTGCCAGGGTAGAACAAGCCACGGGGAAGACATGATATCAAAGTGCTGGGGAGGATTTTGGAGAGGACTATGGTGAGGTAGCAGATCTCTTGGGCCCTGGAGAACCACAACTCTTGACATTTCCAAAAGAACACCGCTAACATTGCCATTCTTCAACCGACAGAGGACGGAGCATCTCAATCTGGATGTCTGCCTCAGAACATGCAATCTGAATTCCTTCGTTCCTCTCTGAGCGTCCCTCTCATGACCTCGTCCTGTCCAAGTGTTATTTATCTCAACATTTTGTACTTTGGAGCAAACTATGGCCTCTAGTGGTTGCAAGAAAACTCAAAGATCAGGTTTGTTTGTAGCTGTTATTTCCATGCTATGCTTCTTTCACATCAGTGGGAGTGGTAATGACTGAAAAATGTATCTCTTCAGATAGCAAAATTGTGATGAACAATTTGGATGGAAAACCATGCCTCTTTGTGTCTGTGCGCGTGGAACTTTCCGCCTCCCTCTAGGAACAGGTTGTCATGTTCCTGCTGTGCTCACATGCTGTTTACTTTGTCTCCTCAACCTGCTAAGACATGAGATATTGTCTTCCTACTCGCAGGTATTCTACGAGCTGTCTTTCCTGAGCCTTACACACACACACACACTCGCACACACACACACACACACACACACACACACATACATGCACAAACAATTTCCCCCTGTGTTGATGGGTGAGAGAGAAAAACATTCCTCAGTCAGGAGGTGGAGGTGCCCTGAAGGATTCTGTGTATGTGTATGTGTATTTGTGTGTGTGTGCGTGCGTGTGTGTGTGTGTGTGACAGAGCGAGAGAGACAAAGGACTTATTTCACAGCAGGTTTTTTCCCAACAAGACAGTGGATGCAGTCAGCTGTAATCCCTTGTAGTGCAGAGACACTGTCACACACATGTTCGCACACACTGACAACCACAAGAAATAACAGAGAGCTCCTCGTGTTTTTCAGACAGACACACAGGCAGCAGAAACACACTGGCTACTGCAGAGCGAGTCCAGGTGGATTACATCAGGACTTAAGTATTACCTCAGGTGATGCCTTGTCATCTGCAAGGTGTTGGTGTTGTACATGGACTTCTATGGAGCTATAGCTGTGGCAAAACAGCAAAGAAATAAACATGTTGTCAAGGCAATATCAAGCATGTTTCCTCACGCCTGAGACTGGCAGCGGGAGTATTTCCGAAGCCTTGCTGCTGTTTCCATACTCAAACACCTGTGATACAAGTGAAGCCCAGGAACAGGATGGTTGTGGTTCCCTTGTGGAAGCAGGAATATGAAGGTTGGGATATGTGTGAGGCCTTAAGAAGTGTGTGAGTGTGTTCCTGGGGTGTTTGCCATTTAGCCTAGTATGTGGTGCTGAGGGCTGCTGGGGACTCCGGTGTGTGTTCAGCTGGACCTGCAGGATGTTTTTATAAGGGAGGCGTTCCCCTCCTGTACAATGCATGCACATACACACACAAGCAGGCGCAAACACACAGGTGCTTACAAGCTTTAGTTCTAAAGGCGCAGGGTTACGTGGTCAGTGCACAATGCGTCACTGCGCAATATGTTCGGTATGCAGCGGGTCGGTCTCCGAGCAGCGGCAGGGCCTTTCCTGTGGCCTCTGTCTGATGTCTGCATCATGGCAGCCAGTTTTGTACACCTTCTCCTCTCTGCTGTCAGCCTGTCAAAAGGCTTGTTCCAAAATGTAGAGGTTTGGTCTGCCTCGCCAGGCCTCAGAGGGACCTCCACTCACACGTTTCCCACAGGCAGAAGCATAAGAAGGAGGAGGCCTGATGCTCGCAGCCAGTTTTACGTAGTAACAGTAACTGTCTGGCTATTTCCTACCAGGAGGAATAAATAAATAAATAAAGGGAACTCCACTTCATAACATTTTAATTGGCTTTGGAGGCTTAGCTGTGGCTCGCCTGTGGTTACCGCGGTCAGGCAAGTATGGAGCGCAGCAGCCACTGGATGTTTTAGGCTTTCAAACACACAAACGCACTCTAGGAAACACACACACACACACATACACAGTAACTACACTCTCTCTGCCTCTCACTCTCTAAAGGCCAGGAGAGCTGTACCACAGGGGTTGGCATTTCCTTCAATGAAACCACTTGTCGAAATCCAACTCCCTCATTACACCATGTTAGAATTACTGCACGCCGCAGCTAAACATTCCCGTGAACCCACCAATAGCCCAAACTTATCTTCCAAACAAGTCAAATCAGACTGTAAACACACTGAGATTGTTTCTGTTCGACCTCCCGTTCTGCTGCTCTTGTGTGTGAGTGTTTTGATGTGTTTTGACTTTTGAGGCTTTTGCGGTGTGTGTGTGGTTCTCATGTCTATTGGAGAGGCGCTGGATAGGATCCTGTCAGCATGGAGCCTTGCTGTGAACAAGCTTGCAAGTAGCATCTGATGATATCATTGCCTGTAAGAACTTTAGAGTTTCTACATTTGTGCACCTGCATATATGCATGCCGCGTGTCTATTCCTCTGTCTATGTTTGGTTATAACTGGGATTAAGTGGTGTTTCGGTGGCCCCACAGTTCAGATAAGATGTGAGGACCATAGTGTGCACAAGAGGGTCTCTGTGTTTCTTCTGCTTGCCTTTGCAAATGTTCCCTGTACCTCCTGAGTGATAGAAAAGTCTCCAATTAGAGCCTGAGCTCATGTCACACATCTGCTGATCCCATCCACCCTGGTCCAGGAGTTTCCTACCTATTTATGAGAAAGCCATCCATCCGCCTTCACGCCTCCTAATCCCCCAGCCTCCATTATTCCTGGGAAGCGCACTGTCACCATAGAAATCAAGAGTGAGAAACAGAAAAACAAAACAACAGACAGGGAGGAGAGAAAAAAAACTATAATGGGGGGAAAATGTAGTAGAAGAAAACAGGGAGTGAGGCAGGATAAAGGAGGAAACAATTGGGAAAATTCTCCAAAGGTCAAAGCACTGGTAAAATAAAAAATATAAAAAGAGAAAAATGAAGAAACACAGAAAAGAATTGTCCATGAAAGTGTCAATGTGGAGTTTGTGACGCATTGTCGGTGCAGGGTTTGCCTGCTCAGGCGAATGGGTCTCAGGGGCTCTTTATTTTTGAAGCTTGACTGCAATTTGGATAAGAGAGCCAGAGGTCCCAGGGAAGGAGCCGCCAACCCTGACAAGCTGCTGGAGGAGCCCTGTGCGGGGTCACTGAGCGAACCCCATCCTCTATGACTCTGGAAGACAATACACACATGCACTGTGTGTACACGCACACACTCTCTTCATCCTGTGTGGATTAGACAGGCTCATCAGTGTGTTATTATTTGCTGTGTCTTCTTTCCACCATTCCCTTCCAGCCTCTTTACATCTTTGTCTTCTTCCTTCCTCATACACCTAAAAAACAAAGCATGAAGACACTCAGCCACAGCCTTATTACTTTGACAAGAAGTGTTTCAAATAATCTGTGGCCATAGAAACGAAAAAAATAAGAGCAGAGAGCTGTGAGCAAATTGAAGTCTGCAAGACAACATCAAATGACTATAACTATTATCCTGTTCAAGTGCATTCAGACACACACATGAATTGTGCTCCACATACTGTGTATGCATGTGCTAATTTGTCAGACTGGTGTCTGATGTAACGTAATAAGGAAAATGATTGTGAAAGGAGTGCGAGTGGGAGAGAGAGGAACATGACATGTTCCTGTTTTGATCGGGAGAGTCCATTAGAACGGCAAAGGTTAAGCCTCCAGAAGGCTGGCTGCTGACTGTTTGATGGGATCAGAGAATACATAATTGTTCGCCAGTCACATGTGTCATAAAAAGAGACGCCAAAGCCTTTGTAATGAGGATTATGTGTCTTTTCCATGGATTCATTTCTCCACTCTGTGACATTATTGTGTGTTTGGTGAGCTGTGAGGGCCTGTATCTCTCCCATCCTGACTGTCTTTGTCTGATTGCACACACAGGCCAACTACCTTGACTTTCCACTGTGCACTTTGAGATTTTTACTGGTCAGTGTGGATACGGAGAACCATTGGCCAAAGCCCGTAAAACTAGCACAAGCATGTTTCATTGCAGTACAAGGTGTGAACTAATACAGTCTTAGTGTCTGGCAGCAGAGAAAAACTGGAAGTGAATCCTTGGACCTTGACTCAGCAGATAATTGTCTGTAATTTTGCTTTCACTCAGTAGAAGTCAAAGTGCTTTACAAAACCTACCGTTTAGGTATTTTATGTGCTGGACTGATGAGGGACATTGGCGTAGTCCTCTTTTAAATGCCTGTGTGAAGCTGTTTATTGTTCAGTATATTAATTGACTTTAAGTGCTCACACAGGCACCATAAAGTCAAATGAAATAGCCACAGTTGTATAAATCCTCCATCATAAGGTGAATACAAAGATAATAAGAAACCACAGATTCAGGATGTTTTCTTTTTTGGGTTTTGTGTGAGCTAATATGCGAGAGAGACAGACAGACAGGCAGAGAGCAACAGTAAGAGAAGCAGCGAGAAAGAATGATTGGAGTGTTTCCATGAATATATCAATGCTGACGTACGAAAACCCTGTGTGTCCAATTTTAATTATTTTTTACACTTTCAGTTTGATTGAAAAATTTCATGGATCTCGGAGAAATAAGACATGTCTCCAACCATTTAAAAACCATTTGGATAGTGTGCTGATTTTATTATTATCAAACAAAACAAGGCTAGTTGATGTTGAAGATAGAAATTCGTCATATGAGTGGTTCAATATGGGCTAGTTAAGGCCCATTAAGTCCCATGAAAACAAGAATTGTGTTTTCGTTCACTTTTAATGAGCCCTTTACATCTACATAGGTAGCGGGTCCTCTTCTGTGAAGACCATCATGTTGCACCGCCATGTTTCTACAGTAGCCCAGAAAGGACCAACCAAACACTTGTTCTAGAGAGAGTTTTTCACGAAAGGCTCAAGTGTAGGTTCTAATACATACTTGGAAGGGGAAGGTGAGGGGAGGTGTATTCATTTGGTTGCAACCTCACCACTAGATGCTACTAAATCTTACCAGTGGCCCTTTTGTCTGATGTTTGTAGTTGATTGAGTTCCCCATTTGAGTGCTTTCCTCCTTTTCTACCTTTGCTGCAAATATACATTATGTAAGCAGATGGAGTCAGATAAACACATCTGACACATATGATTTTCGATATGTGTCTGTTTATGGCCAAAAGTGCTGCTGAGTGTAAATGCAAAGTGATGCGTGCGCTGAACTAAGGCTTGGCTGTGGGGAAAGGAAACATTAAGTCGTGTGCTGCACAGCAAACATCAGAAACTGCATTAAACATTACAGTCACATTGTAATTTTACAGCCTGTTTTAGGATTGCTCATGACTCTAATGTATGAGTGAGGCAATCAGTGCCCGTGAAGCTCAGGAATCCAAATTAACTTTGAAGTGCAGATTCGTGTAATGTGTTTTCTTGCACGGCAGGCAGTTAAATTGTGGGAACTGGTGGACAGAACATGTCCACCAGTTCTCACTGGGTCTAAGTAGTTGTAGGCTGAGCTACAAGAGGCCTGCTGCACTGTATGGACTGGGGCTGAAGCAGTCATGGAAAAGAAGTGTGTTACTGATCTCTGAAAAGTGATGACAGTAAAAACTGCTGGTTCCTCAACATGTATTATTGGTTGAAATATCATTTTAGAATGTGGTATTTTGGCTAAAGTGGCCATAATCGATGTTTCGTAGCTTGTTGTTCGTAATGATAGATCTACAGAGAATTATCACCTGACTCCCTTCGGCTTTATGTAGCTTTATAAGGACTTTCAGCTCATTGTTTAGCTGTCCGACCTACAACTTTACTGTTTTGGTTCACTCTTACTGCTCTCATAGTTTTGTTTTCGGCCAACAGGCAGCTGTTTTTGGAGACAACATGACTTACTCAGCAACAAATGGTGGGCAGATACAGCTACTTTCTGGTGAGGATAGTGTAGTATTTAACAGCTAAAGAGCCAGATATTTCTCCCAGGAGGAAATGGCTCAGAAACAGGTAAAGGACAGTAATTATTGGACTTAGATTTACCAGGTGGACAGAAACTTGACTACAAATGAATACTACTCCACAACTGCTGGATGTGGGAATAAGCAACCGTTTGATTATTTATAACATATCAGACTAAGAGGTGATGATGTGTCAATGTTTTGTCCACAACTTTTTTCCGCTGCCCCCAAGTGGTCAAAGAAATCAGTTAATGCAGCTGTAATGAGTTAATCTCTCTGACTTCAGACCAAGAAATAGACCAAAAGTCAAGACCAAGTTTTTTTTTTAAAGATTATTTTTCGTGCATTTTTTGCCTTTATTATTATTAGACAGTTAGTGGCATAGAGGCTGACTGGAAACTAGGCGAGAGAGAGAGAGACAGATGGTTATGTCATGCAACAAAGGACCCTTGCCAGACTCAATGATTCAGTGTATGTGAAAGGTGTTTTTTGTAATGATGAGCCTTCAGAGAATTATCACCCAACTCTGCAGTTTCCTTTGCTACTATGTAGTGTATTAGCATCTGTCAAGTCATTTTTTTGGTTTTCCAGCCCACAATTTTACTGTTTCAGTTTTACCACTCTTATCAGTGTTGATTTTTAAATGTAAGGCAATTGTTTTCAGAGAAAAACACTAAACTCACTGAATGCTACATATCCAACACCAGAAACAGATAAACAAACTTGTACTGGGATCAGACTACACAAAGTCAGACAGATTTTAACACGATTTGATCATCACTGACAAATTTCAAGCATAAGGTCTGAATATGACCGCCAGGAGCGATGAACAAGCACTGTTACCCCCTTGTAGTGTGCATATTTAAGAACAGTGTTGTGGCATCAAGGATGCCCCACAACACCCCAACAAAAACTCAAGGCAGCATATTCCTGCCTGGTCTGACAAGTCCTGTGACGAATTCCTTGATGTTGACTCAAGAATGTTTTTTTTTTTTCCTTTTTTTCCTTTTCTTCTCAGAACACAAGACCACCAGTATCACACATAGTGCTTCCGTAGCCATGATTGTCTATGAACTTGCACAAGGTATTGAACAAATGATTGGTCAGGGTCATACTTGTAGTGTTTCTAGTGTTGCGAACAAGACATGGCAAGAATTCACAGCACTATGAGTACTATCATATCTTAGATGGTGACCATTGGGAAATACAAAAATATTGTGTAGTCTGATCCTGACATAAGTCACTAGCTGATGAACACAGTGAAGTATTTAGTAGCTTAACAGCCAGATCATTCCCTCCGGAATTGGTGGAGAGCAATACAGAGAAAGGAGAGTGAATATTGGACTTAATTTTGTTACATGGACATAAACATAACTCCGAATCAAGGCTTATTTTGCATTGTGTAATTTTTGTGTGCACATAAGAAACAAGTACGCCATATCAACTTAATATCAACTTCTTGTATTTATAGCTTGCTTTTGCTTCCCCCAAGTGGCTGAAAATTACTTGTCGATATTAAAGATGAAGTCTGAAATGCTACGTGTCCATCATATGTTTTTGTGCCAGTTCTTTTCTGTCTTTGATTCTTTACGAGCTTAGACAGTGTCTGTGTTTGTGTGAGAAACAAATAGCAAAAGCTGTGAGTGTGTGCGGTCCTGCTAGTGTACTTCCTCAACACCCTGAAAAGCGTAAAATGGCCCTCAGTGGAGCGAGCCTCTACACTACCTATCACTCCATTACCAGCCGCGCCGCTTGACTCAGGCCAATGTGCAAAACAGCTGTGGAAAAGGCCTCATGCCTTTTCTTTAATAGAGTGTCCCCTTAGAAATGTTTTTCCTACTCTCCCCATTTTTATCAGAAGTATAGAAATACCCACCCACTTCTGTCATGTAAGATTGGTTCCCCTCCAAGTATGACATGATGGAGCTCATCTGGATTGAGTTAGGGTGGGGCACCCTGTGGAGATAGAGTGGACGGGAATGTCATTACTGAATCAATAAAGTCTCGTTAGCATGTTTGGGCTCACGGTGATCGACAAATACTCGACTGGATGCAGTCCCCGTGTTCACAGGGAGCTGCTGTACCATGACGGTGCACCATATTGCTCTTGAGAAGTGTCTGCCTCCCCCACCACCCCAACCCCCGCTCCTGTTTCTGGTATGTTACTTGTGAACCACATGTTGCACAAATTTCAGCACCATTAAAGTGCTCTCTGTTGCCATTCGGGCTGTAAAGCACAGATCATTCTGGCAAGAAGCTGCAGATTTGGTCGTCTCCAGTATTTGGGGATTATTAGTTAGATTCAAGATGAGAGAAACTTTCACATGTTTGTAACACTGATTTTACATTGCTTTCTTAACTGATTTAGCATGTGCAACTAAATTAACGTACAACTGTAAAAACAAAGAATAAACACCCACTTCACCCATATGTGAGTTGTATCTGAACATCTAAAAGTCCTCATTGCCCTGTCGGTCTCTATTCACACAAACATGCTCTCCTGTCTCCTTTAGCAAAGTCAATTGGAACACATCATCATGTGTGCTAAGGTAATTCAGTTTAATCGGTTGCACATTACAGAAGCACAATCTCTAAGAGTCTGTGAGAAGTTCAAGGCATGAGAAGAGAGAGTCTTTGGCAAAGGTGATAGTGAGATTGAAAATGTGACAAATATGATCATGTTGAGTAGAAAGGTTTTGATAACCCCACACTGGATTAAAAACTATAAATTGCATGTGTGAAATTATGTGCAGTATCTTAATGTCATAAAAGTGTATTATTATTCTTTTTAGTGCCAGAGTCCATCTTTTTGTTACTTTACTTCCACTGAAGCTCAACAGGGAAACACAAAGAGGGAATTTGATGCTAAAAAGTCTGTAAATGTGGCAGATATCCATTTGATATGACTAATTCAGACTGCTGAAGCCTCATATAAGCTTCAGATAAACTTTTAAATGCATTTTTGTGCAACATGAAATGTGGAATTTGGCCCCCATCACTTGGATTAAAAGGGCATTTGAAGGAGATCTTTTAATAGCCAGTATGAACAGGAGGAATGATTACAGCGAGGAAAACCTGTTTGTGTTAATATGGCCATCTGACTGTTGGTTTAAGACACGCTTGTAAAACTGTGAACCTGTCCTTTTAAGGTGGTATTACATTGTTACTGCTCTTTTGTTGCAATATTTTCCCTAAACAGTAAAACTTTCATCTGTCTTACATTCATTTAAAATGTTCATATTCAAAAGAAAACCTCTCTGTGAGAAGACTCATCAACACATCTCTTGCAATGGCATTAAACACAAACACTTTGTATTCAGACTTATGTTGTTAACTTGCCTGATACACTACAAGGTATGGTAATTCCTTGTAGTGTAATTCTATTTACACGAATCAGTGCAAACTCTTCACTATTATAAAATCAGTCACAAATCTTTTTCTGTCCTCTCAGTACATAGGGAGTATTGTGTTTATACTGTTAATCACCATTGTGTATGTGGAACTCCATTAGCTGGAAAGAGATTTAACTACTGGTGTGTACCTGTATCAGGTGTCCTGGATCAGGTGCGGCTCGGTCAGTGGCTTAGGACAATGTGAAAGCTGAGAGAAGAAGAATGCTGTGTTTGTGGTTCGTTGGTTACTCTTTTCCTGGTTCTGACGCTGATTGTTTCCATTTGTCCTTTTAGCAGCGTCTGAAAATCCCCCTCAGTTGAATGACATTTGCTTTGTGAATGACATTTCCTCATGAGTGATTTAATTATATGAAAAGATTTCCATTCTCCATTTTAATCTCCCTAGCCATTTGATGATGTCTAGCAATCAACCATAGTACATTTGAATTTGCGTAATGAAAGGTGGTTTGTGAAGACACTTGCATTAGCAGCCCTCTCATCCCTCTGTCTCTGTACCTCAGTGTCAGGAAAATCTTTCCTATCTCAACCCCCTGGTGGCTATTTAAGGCAGATTTTAGTCCTTGTAACCATTTATGCAATCAGACTTAAAGCATAGCTGAAATAGCTAACATTTTCCCTAAGTCTTGTTTGATTACGTGAGAAAGGTTCTAATGAGAGACATCAGGCTTGTTTTCCAGGCTTTCTTGTGCATGTCGAACACTCAGCCCAGGACACATCAGGCCCGCTCTCCCAGCCAGTCTTTGATGCCAGCGCAGAGCAATCAGACTAATTGGCCATGGCAACACTGATGAAACATTTCAGAAGGAGAGAGGGAGAAAAACACAGGCTTGGAAAACTGAATCAATATAATTAATCACAGGCAGGAATCTGCTATTAATGGTGTCTGTTTTCTATTAGAGGCTGAACACAGACATGAGCCGTGTGCAGGGATGGTGATGGGGATTATCTGGCCGGTGCTGTGACCCCAGCTGTCCTCAGCACGACCAGACGCTGGAGTTCACAGGAGAGTGTGCAGCAGAGTTCATAGCACCCGTTGTCACCCGCCAAGAAACCAAAACAACACAGCCTCATCTCTTTCAGTATCTGTCAAGGCTACAGTAGATGGTACAACCCATGTCTGCAGGTGAAACTGCAAAGATGAGGGTGTCAGTCACTTAACATAATAACAAAGGGGTGTGACAACCAATTTCTGTACTGTATTATATATTATATATATTATATATCAGGAGAATGTGTTTGTATTTGTGTGTGTGCCTTACTGTGCCTTAGACACAGCAGAAGGGTTAGCTTTTGAAGGGCAGATGATATGAGTATCTATCCTTTTCAAAACATGTGTAGTTATCCTTCCTTTGAGCAAGGCTGTCTGGACAGCTGTCAGTTTTGTGCTTCCTTCCTTCTTCCTCTTTCTTCAATCACTTCACCAAGTTGCATTTGGCCCGCAATAACTGATTTGTTTGGCCACTTGGGGGCAGTGGAAACAAGCTGTAAACGGAACACTGACATATTGTCACCTTTTAAGATGTTGATGTGTTGGAAAAAAGTTGTGAATCCCAAACAGACACAGAGCAACATTAGCATTATCATTAGTTGTGTTTCTGCATGTCCATAATTCACTCTCCTTTTAGCATGATTTTGGTCTCCACCGAATCCTGAGGGTTACTTAGCTTCTAAATGCTCCGCTATGTTCACTTTGTCTTTTTGTCACTGTAGCAGACAAAAAAACCCTGAAAACGGCTGCCTTCTGCGTCCAAAAACAACAGTGATGGAAGCAGTGGGTGTGTAGTTATAGACGGAAACCCAAAACAAGGAGATGAAAGACACTATTAACTTTCATAAGGCTGAAGGTAACTGCAAAATCAACAGTTAATTCTCTGTGGATTCATCAGTACACACCAAAGTCATATGATACATAATTAATATAGAAATATTGATTATAGCAGTAAATATTTTACTGCTGTCAGATTGAGAGTAATGAATTTTAATGTGGTACATTATAAATAAGTTCAATGTCTTGTAGAGCATGGCAGAGGTGTAAAAGAAAAAAAAAGTGAGACTCATGAACATGAAAGATCTTGTGAGCACTGCTCTGAGCCAGGTTACATGAAAGGTCCTTTCACAAGCAGTTGAGACTTTATGAGAGCCCTGTAGGAAAGCAGCTTGGACTCCAGTGACACATACAGACCATAGCGGCTGTCCCATCAGTGGCCATCCATCTACCAGAAAACAGACATTCATCAAAGACCCTGCTAACCAAAGAGAACTGTGAGAGAACTACCTCAAGTGGAAAGTTTGTTATGCTAATGTGTTGAGGGACTGCAGGGAGAAGTGTCGAGCGTGAAGGGTGTATGGCTGTGGAGGCTAAATAGTTAGGCTGCCGTCCCAGCTCATAGCTTCAGTACTGCTGCGCTGAGGCGGTGCGTGCCTGTTACTTGCCAGAGGGCGGGAGGAGGGAGTGGGGTACACAGGAGCAGTATGAACCGTACCCCTCCTCCCTCTCCGTCGCTTTCTCTTTCCCTCTCCTCTCTTTGCAGTCATGACTTTGATGTAGCACTGCTGGTTATGCCATATTTTTCTTGGCTATTGAATCCAAATGGAAAATACAATGTAACAAAGTTCTCATTGCTGCCCAAGTGCATAGATTTAACTTTTTATGTGACTTTAAAAGATGAAGGAACTATTTGGAGGTGACACTGGCACCCTAATTCCCCCCTAATCCTTAACTCAACACAGAGCTCTTTTGCAAATGAGAAGTCTCTTCCACACTCTATTTAATGCTGGAGCGCTCCTTTGTATGGAGGTAGTGACATCATCACTACAAGACATGTCCATTATCAGCCACCTGATGACATGTGGACAAGTTGAATTTGTTGTCATGGAGACAGAAACACTGCAGTATATACAAAACATCTCTTCACCTGTAGAGCTGCAAACATCCATTGGCAGAATAATTTGTACAATTTATTGCAATGTGAATTTTGCACAAATGCATGTTTTTCAATATCAGGTAACTCATTACTGATTATGTAACTAATAGCACACCTCAACAGGCAAGTTGTTCATAAGTTCAAACTTAGCTTAACTAAATTAAAATCAATTGCAATGCACAAGAAATTACTAGTTAGTTACTAAATACATATACCTACTAACTGCAGGTCAAATAGTTGCATTCATTTTTTCCCCCCACCTGCATTATGCAAAGATTACTCTGCCTCCAATTGGCTACTGCATGAATACTATCAATTCTAAAACGCACATTTCTCCAGATATTAAGATAGAAATAAGTTATTAAAATTCACAAAAGATTGGCAGTCAATTTTATTACATTTTGTGGCCCCTATTATTTATAATTATTTTTTAAAATCATGTTACTTCTTTAATGCTTCTTTTAACTTATTTGTTCTCAGGGTTATATTTTTATTATTTTCTCCAAATGTATTTGCAGAATATTGAAATGCACAATACATACAAATAGTACACAAGTTCAAGAAAACCATCACAAAAAACGAAAAAGAAATAAGGAGTAATACTGCTTGTGATGTTACTGTTACAGGTAATTCCTGTTTACATACAGTTGTTGGTTGCTTCTTATTGGACGGCAACCAATTCACACATTAGTCAAGGGTGTACAAGGTTTACAAATCACTAGTTTGAAGAAAGACGTTACACACAAACTTAGTGATGGATTCCCGAACAGCTGGTGCAACCTAATTCTGGAGATTAGCTGAAGCACAACAACAATAATATCATTCTTGTTAACCTGAATTCAACCCAAGCCACAAGTACAGCAGTTGTTCCTAATATTAATCTTACATGACTACCCAAGAGAAACATGTTTCTACCGGTTTAGCTGCTGTTTCCTATCAATGAATCACACACACATTAAGAAGTATTTGTGTTTGCACTCCTTTGACAGTGATTACTTATGTTGTCAAATGTATTATAGTCTGTGGAATGGCATGCCACAGTAGGCACTGGGGTCACTGTAGGTGTTGTCTGCAGACTGTGTGAGTGAATGTATCTGTGCACTGGGAATGTTTGGGAAATCACAGACTGTATGAGGATTTACAGTCACACTTAGACCCGCAGGTTCTGTTTGGACCCACAAGAGCCTCTTTCCAGGCAGCTGTCGGTCTGGCCGGTGGCTCCCGACAGCAGCGGGACTGTAACACTGGATCCAACACAGGGGAGACAAAGTCAGCTGCCAGGGTGTACATGACACTGCCAGTGGAAAGATGGAGCATTTAAAATACATCAGTGGAAAGACCTTCAATGAAACCAGCTTTTCCCTACTGATAAAAGGAGGTGTTGACTGAAAAACAAAACAAAACAAATAACTCTGAGCATATACTGACGACAATGGGATGAAATGTCTCACTTAATAGTTTACAGCTCTCTTGTGGCAATTAAAGACAAGTCGTGGAACTGTTTCCAATATTATTAAATTGATAATCATCCTGTTTTAATGAACTCTTTTGCCTTTTACATATTTTTAGCCATGCTAGAGGCATGATTTTATGGGTTTCTTGCCATGAAATCTGATACTGATTCCTTAACTTTTCATCTGTAAAGTCAAGTCAAATTCATTCAAGTTTCATTCATTCATTTTTAATTTAAACACTTCAACCTGAATGTAGACAATGTTTGCTAATAGTTGCTGTTTGCAATGGCAACAGACATGTTTTTGTTGGGACTAACATCAACTATATCAACTAATACCTCTGGCGTGATTAAGTCTTGTACAAATTGGGAGGGCATTTCCTTACAGCATAAGTAACAACTTGCAAGACACATGGTTTATGAATAACTTACTATTTTTATAAGCAATGTAAGCTAATGAATTGTTCGTGCTGGTGTAGGTAACAATTGGAAATGGCACATGTGCCCTGTTGGTATGGTTGCCTGTCTGTCTATCCACACTTCAAAGGCACGTATGTGTCAGATACATGGACCGGTCAAAGTTTCTTGGGGGTGCAGACAAGGTCAACAACATGTGCTATGACTACCAACCAGCCCCCTGCGGCTCCAGACTGCATCTGTTACATTCCTCGCGAAACAGAACAAAACATGGTCACCCCGTTTGTTTTGGTAACCTGGAGCATGAAAACACATTAGTGCCTACATCAGGGGGCTTTAAATGCAAAGGTTGGAATACATTAATCAGGTTTACGACTCTCTGACTGTGCCACCTTTGGCCACCTTCCCTCACAGTGCTAGGAACTCTAACTGCATTACTAACTCAATAAGCCCCATTCCTCCCCCATGCACTTCACTGCAGCCCGTTATACCTGGTTTTTGCTTTTGTAAGCACCCCCACGCTCTCGTATCTTGCTAATCTCCTTTACCTGCTCTTTGTTTACCCCCCTGTCTGCTCCTCGATCTCATTACTGAACAGCCATCTCGTCGTTTTCTGCATCTGTCTCCCTCCCACATTCATCTCTCTTTGTTCTATTTATTCCACTCTCACAGTCTGATTCTCTGCCCCTGTGTGTGGAAACAGATTCCCTTAAGTACCTGCGTTGGAATCTCCTCTGCAATGATAACTCCAGACCCTTTCCATACAAAGCTGGGAAAACGGTCAACTGAAATTCACATTTTCAGAGGGGGAAAGAAAAAAAAAGAGCCATTAAAATATTTCTGCAACCTTTGAAATGTAAATTATTGTCATTGATGGGGTAACTTCTTTAGTCAAGACGTTCGTCAGAATATTTATGAGCATGTAATCTTGGAAAGCACTCATTTGTGTACAATTCAAATGGGGTGCTCATAAATTACTGTAAGCAGCCATAGCAGGAGACAGATGAACTGTTGTCACCCAGATTTTCTTAATGCCACATTACTGCTAAGCCAGAGCTCACCCCTTTGCATGGTCTGGCTCTGATAGAGTTGCGCACATCTGGTACCGGAGTTTCTGGTGCTGACACTTGAGTTAACCTCCGTTCTCCTGCCAACCAGTGCCAAGTCCTCAGGTGAGTGTGGTGTGCTCAACATGGCAGGACACACAAATTCAAAGGCAGATAAAAGAGACAGTTTGCTGACTAAATGCAACCTGGATTCTACATTTCATACAGTAGGCAATAAGTCTTTAAAGTTTATGTATGCTTAAATAGTTCCACATCATTAATTGAGAGAGCGACTGACTGATATATAGAGGTCATTCTGTGTGTGTTTATAGGCACAGGAGTGTGCAGTCTGTGAAGGTGATTGACAGACACCCATGGCAGAAGAAGACCGATTTGGTCCCGAGTGAACTTGACGTGGTTGCGTCAGTAGGACTGGATCATCAGAACCCAATGAGGCCTTCCACTGTCTACCTCAGCCTATTCCCTGCTGCACCATCAGTGAGTAATTTGTTTTCTGAGGCAGTATGGGAAAAGGGAATTTTCACATATTTGTGATCTAGTTATTGCTGTTGTATGTTCTCACTGGTGGCTCTGTCTGGGCTGAGTTTGAAGCAAGCAGCAGAGAGAAAAGTTTTTCCTCTCATACTGAAAATCATAACAAGCAGCAAAACATCCTAAGGGTGGGGGTGAGGGGTGAGGGTTGTATTCATCAGTACATTTTCCTTGTGTGTGGTATTGTGTATGTTGTGACTGTGTCTGTGTTTTGTGGAAAGAGTGCAGCGCCATAGATAAGCGTCCTGAGGGAACACTGGAGGCTGACGTACAATACAAGGCAAACAGCATCTAAACCTGCGAGATGATAGAATTTCCAGCTGCCCTGTGTGTCCAGTGCAATGCTCTGTTTGTATCTCACCAATGGCACTTAACAACCACTTCCTTTTCATTCAGCGAAATAACATATTGATGCAACCGATTGTATTTATGGAAAAGTCAAGCTGAAGTGATGACAATGAGTTTAAGTGAGAGGATTGCCTTTTGTTCTGTCTATCTCTGAGGAGAAAAGGGTTATCGCCAGATCAGATTTTCCACATTGTATTTTCAGTGGCGTAGAGGTGGTTAAGTTTGAACAGAGCACTGGCAGCATTTCAGTTTTCAAAAGGGCTCTTGAAAGTGACAAAGCCACTAATATTGTGCTTTGATGTTCTGCTCCAAATATTATCATGTGGTTAGACATGATGTATTACTTTATCACTTAGCAAAATGCAATTAATCTGTTTGATGACAAGTGCTGAGATCGGGAACAATAATACTGATGAAATACATCTTCGGTTTATTTCCTGTCGGCATCGAGACAATGGAAAGAGCTCCATGTATGTTTTCATGGCTGTATGTGATACAGAAATCGCCCACGTGTGCATGACACGCACACGGTGTAATGAAACGCCTTTATTAAAACGCATATTGCCCTCCTCGTGGCAATTTCCATGATTGTTGAAGACACACAGTTCTCCACCCTTGAGCAGATTTATTTTCACACATGCTGGGTGAGGTGTCTGCAATTCCTCCCCGCCCTGTCATTGTTTGTTCTGCTGTTAAGTGTGAATATGAGCAGAGGCCAGGCAGAAATATAGCCTTGTTTAAGGCCTTCTCTTGCTCCACTGAGTGCCGTTTGCTGATGTCACACTAACCCAACAGCTTTCCAGACGTCTGTAGTCCACCGTGTCCATCAGTGGGGTGAGAACCAGCCCTTGAGGTTCATTTTTCTCAGAGAGTTGTTCTGCCTGAATCCAACACGACACATTCATGCATGCATAATGCACCAAACACATTTCTAAACCTTTTTAAGGGCAATTCATTGGTGTTAATAGGTTAATGGTAGATCCCATTAAGTCTCTTTCTGCGTTGTGTTAAGCTAAATTGCAAATGACGTGTGTGACCATGTTCTGTGAAGTCATAGCTATGTTTTCTTGTACTGGTCTGTCTCTCTAATTACCCCTGTGCTCATGTCTGTTTTTTGCACACATACCTTTTGTCTAAATGAAGTAATGTGGGCAACTCAGAACAGCGCCTCTTTGATCACCTGGACGTACACCAATGACAATATGTTAAGATGAATGCAGACTTTCCAGTATGTGCTCCATATTGACTTGAAACGGATGCACACATGATGAATTCCGTGCGTCCAGACATTGAAGCATGCAGAGAATGAAATGGGAATCCTATCAAACCCAATAGTGCATCTTCTTGCTGTGTTGCACACACACGCGCGCACATACACGCACAAATGGAGACAGACATACAGTCTGCGAAAACACAAAACAAACAATACCTCCATTCCTCTTCCTCACACACAACCACACACAAAAAACCTTGTTGCTCCGACATACACACACACACCTCCCAAATGAATCACCCTCCCAAGTGTTTAGCATCATCAGCATTCCCTGAATCAGCCGTGACTGCACAGCACAACTGCATGACATGAGAGTCTCAGGGGTCAAATGAAATGCACACTCTAAGTGCCACTTCATCTTCAAGGCATAACGGTGAGCAGCAGCTCAAGAGCAAACTCAAATAACACCAGATTGTGTCAGCCATTGTACTCCTCTCGTCGGTTAATGAGCCTGCATGACGGTACATTGTAAACCCCAGTCCTTTCGCACTTTTCTTCAGACACGCATGACTTCTTCCCAAATGGGCTCTCCTCCAGCCCCTACTGTCTGTTTATGTAGACTACCACCGGGGCGGCATGGAATGCACCTCCAACACGCTCCGCTCACACACATCCCTGAGACGAGGAGTCTGCCTCAACCTGCTGATACGAGCTGTTTGTGTTTTACTTTTACATGGGGGTAAATGTTTTGTTTCGAAGGCCGTTACTATTTTGCTAGTCACAATAGCTTTGTAGTGGAGGGGTTTGCTGCCGTGCTGATGGATGGACGGCCGCTCCCTGCCTCCAGTGAGCGGTTGAATGAGAGAGGAGCTGTCATCACCCGGCTGCCGACACTGTTGCCTGAAGAGAGAGGAAGGCAGAAAGTGGAGGGAGAGGGGGGGGGCAAAGAGAGCAGGAATTGGATGAAGAGCCAGCAACAGACGATGTGTTGAAGTGGGAGAAAATGTCAGGGAAAGGAGTAGGCCTAAAGAAAGAGAGGAGAGAACATGTGTGATGGAAGAGAGGAGGTCAGGAGGTCAGCATTGGGTGCAGCTCACCTCACACCCCTATCCCTGAAGGCTCCAGCACTGCAGAGAGGGAGTCTGTATTACGTAAAAGGGGAGAGCAGGTGGTACTGTGAACTGCACACAATGCCTTGCTACGTAGCCTGTGATCAACAGTCCTGCTGGGCTGTTAGAGTTCACGGTTAAATGCTCCAGTGACTTTGGGGTCCCATGACACGATGAAAAGTTTCACAGCATTCAGTAATGGGGAGACTGTTACACTGGTTGCTATGCATTGTGTTGGACGGCCGCGTCAGAGGATGACGGCATCCCATAAATCTTCAGAACAAAAGGAGTAAACGAATGGAGCAGCATCTCTCTGAAGAGATGGAGGAGGAATTAATGGGGTATAGCCTATTAAAGATGAGAGTCGCACACTCATAAACAAAGATTAGTGCTGATCTGCTCCTCCAGTGACATCAACTGTGTGTTGGTCTTCTCGGCAAAAGTCATGTTTGTTTCTGTGGGGCTTTTTCTCTTTTTTTGTTGTTTTACAAAGATCACTTTGAGCCATAAAAACACAAGTCTGTGTTCAAATATGTCTAATTACTACTCTAATTGCATACCTTGATGTTCACACACCGTTATAACGCCCAAAATGTAATTTGAACAAAAACTGGGGGAATGAACATTGCTAATAGGTTCACAATAAACTAGCATTGGACTATAAGCATATGTTCACTTTCCCTCTGACTCCTTAAAGAACAATCAGTAAAAGGTGTGTTATAGCAAACTGCTCTGACCATGTCTCCAAGCCTTCAATTTACTGATTAAAGAACAGTCTCACAGTGCCTCCCATTGGTGACTCCTGCAAAGTGCATGTGTTTGTACAATTTATATATTTTTTGCCCCCAAATGTGTTGAAGTTGATTTAAAGTGAACACAGAAACAAGCTATGTCATAAAAAGTTGCTTAAATGTGAACATTGAGTGAGCAAAAAGCATTTCTATAATGTGCAAACTGATTCTGGGTTTGTTACTGTATGCAATATGTCATCAGCAATTGTGTTACACTGAAAAGGTTTTATTATCTAATTAATTGTATCTATCATGGTCCCTGAGTGACAGGGACCATTAACCCGCTCCCCTGACCCCACACTGACACAAACAGTTTGGCTACGGTTTCTGCTGTGTCTCTCCAGAGTTATGTCACCTCTGAAAGTCTGGATTATCTCTTTTATGGGGTTGAGGACAGTGAAGATTGTGATTGAGTCTGGTGGAGAACTTAAAATAGAACCTTATGCATCTCAGTTTCAGCAAGATGCTTGATGTAAATTTCAAACACAACCACATGAATTGATAACACAGTGGCACTGAGAAGAAAACAGCACAGCAGACTGTTCTTCAGTATGAAATTCTTCTTTATCTTTACTTCATCATTTGCTGCACTGTTGAGAGGAGGGAGCAGCAAGACAGCAGAGTCAGACTGAGTAAACAAAGAAGTGACGGACTGAACTCAACACCCTTGAAACAGTCAACCGATGGGACGATGCATGAAGAGCCTACAGTTTCTAACTCAAACCTCAAAGGTGTGACATGGAGCCAATGCAAGTATCAATCACAGCTTCCTGTCACAGTCTGTTCTGCTCTTCTCCTGATGCTGGTAAATTTCCATTCACCACACCCCTACTCCACTCCTGCTAATCAGCCACACCCACCTCATCAGTTAACTCTGTTCACCTGGGCACTCAGCTGCAGCTCATCAGCAATCACTTGGACTCTCAGCTGCACCCTAGCTGTATCAAGCCAGTATATATACTCCTGTTGTCCACTTACTCTTTGCCAGATTGTAATTTGCATTTGCTTTATCTACATGCCAGACCTTCCAGCAGTTATTCACGGGCTGATGCCCTGGTTTCAACCTTGCTTGCTTTTGACCTCCTCTCCTCGTGTCTTCCCCGGTAAATGCACCAGCCTTCTGTCCCTGACCTCGAGTATCGCCTGTTCCAGGCCAGTTTGCCTGTGGCTGTGTGGCTTCAATCCTGTCAGGAGAGCCCAGAACTTCAACCTGATGTCTGTGAGTGCTACTGGCATTGTCTTACCTGCTGCCAACTATGTTTTTGGTGACCCTGAGCCCTGCCTGTTGCCCTGTACATTCTGCCTATACCTATTCAGTTACCCTGTGGACTATATAATAAAGATAATTGAAAACTGCTTACTGGTGTTCTGTGCTGCTATTAGGTCATACCACCTCCACCTGTTACACTTCCAGTATTTCCTGATCAAACAGCGTCACACTAAAGCAGCTACTATAAGAGAGAGAGAGAGAGCGAGAGAGAGATAGATAGATAGATAGATAGATCTGCTTTAGAACCTCCTGGTTGCTTTATGTGTGTGTATATATGCTCCCAAATATTCTTACATTGATGTTGTACATTCTTATTGGTATCTACATTATTCACATAATACATGTCATGTACTGGTTTTGTCAGGTATATGCAGTACCTATTTTCCTGTTTTGTGTTCTGTTGCTGTTTATTGCTGCAATTACCCCACAGTATCATTTGAGTTTAACTTAGCCAACTCAAATCTAAGAATTCAGCTGGCTAGTTGTGTAAATGAAGGAAGGCAGTGATGAAAGTGACTCAGTGCAAAGTTATCATAATAAACTCAAAGAAACAACCCAATATGATGTAATACTCTAAGCATTTAGAGGAGCGGGTGAACACTCTTCTTTATGTTAAAAGTAAATGATCTGCAGCGGAATTCAGGGTTTATACTCAAAGAATGTTGATCCTATTGTGCTCTTGGGAGGGTAAAACATTTGGGTGATTCCTTGTTTGTGTGTGTGGCCTGCAGATATTTTGACAGAAATCCAGCTGGTTGTGTAACCTACCAACCATTTCTCGCTCCTTATTTCCCATTAGTTTTCCATTGTGAGAAAAAATGCCTCAAAACTTCCTTGTCCTGTACATAAAAAGAATGCCTGGTAATACTGGATAAAGCCAGACTGAAACTATATGACAATTTCATCTTATAACAGATACATTAGTATAGGCTAATATGCCAGCTGATAAACTATAAATTGAGGTAACAAAAATGTTTGTGTGAATTTAGAATTGATGCTGTTGTTACATTGTTTGTCCACCAGAGAGCACTGTCCAGCACAACAGACATCTTCTACAATAACTGAAACAATAGCTACAATTCTTCAATATTCATTAAAAATAAATTAGATTTCAGTTTTGGTCTCAAAAATAAAGTATCTAGTGATATCCAGCAGAATTTTTAACTATTCTGTCAGTGCATGCGGTGACAAAGTGGTGAGACTTCTCCTTGTGTAGGGGGGGGGGGTCACCAAAGTCAGTAGGATTCATCGTCTCGGAACCATGAATGTCTGTCCAACATTTTAAGGCATCCATCCAATAGTTTAGTTGTTGAGATATTTATGTCTATATTATATTTATGCCAACAGATAACATTAGCATGGCTAAAAATGTAAGTTGCTTTGTGGGGTAAAAATGATAATCCAAAAGAATGTAATGTAATGTGAAAGAGCACTATACAAATAGTGAGATTTTACATGGAAGAGCTCCCAACAACCTTTCTTGATATATAGAAAGTAATACCAGAGTGAGTCTAGCAAACTTAAATCTTCAAAAATTCAGGATGTGTTTTTTCCCCTGTGTGCTGATGGAGTGGAATAAACTGCCTCCTAGCTGTAATTAATCATCAGTGTTTAATTAAAAGTGAAACACTGGCTGATGGCATTCCTGAACATGATGCAAATAATTATGTTTCTTATGTATTTGAAAACTGATTTTTGTGTGCTTTGCTTGTTAATAACAACTGCAATAATAATAATTATAATTATAATACATTTGAAGCAAATCTCAAAGTGCTATAAAAAGCATCAATATAAACATAACATAACATAAAACATCATATAAACAAGGGCACAAAAGCAGCAACCATCATGGCTAAAAATATATGTTTTAAGTGTTTTATAAACTCTTAGTAGTCTGTCGTGCCCTCAGCTGGTCAGGGATGATGCTTAGTCCATACCCTTTGCCTTGCTTGCTTCTTGAAAATTAAGTTTTTTTTCTCCTTTTAAATGCTAAACCAAACCGAATTGACTTATTTTGCACGTTAGCTGTGGCTTCTTTTTAATCTTATATTTTTAATAAACATGGGTTATTATTATTATTATTAGTAGTAGTATTATCAGTATTAGTATTTGTTTTGTATTAGTATTATCATTATTGTTGCTAGCAGTGGTAGGAGTAGTATTATCACTGTAGTCAGGACACAACATTGGCTCCAATTGGTCAATGAAGGCAGTGCAGTGAATCGCTCCCCGATGACACCGATGGATAACTGGTAGGGATGGTAGCAGAGCACAGAGAACACCAGAGGTTAGATGAAATATGGCTCTCTCCAGAGGTTTGAGATGCTGTCAGCGGGTTTTCTCCTGGATACCCGTGCTTATAATAACCTCCGTGGTGCTGTGGTCATACTACGCCTACGTATTTCAGCTATGTCTCTGTAAGTATGAGTATTTGTTGGTTTCGATGGGCTAAACTGTAGACATCGCCGATAGCCGCACAGTAGTGTTGACAGAAACATCGTTAAAGCTAGCAAACACCAAGCGGAAGCGCTTTAAGGGTGTGAGCCTTTATTTTTGTAACATCACATTAAGCTTTTAAAAAAAAGAAGAGAAAAAAAGAGGCACCTAGTTTGTTTTACGGCAACACAGGTGTCGGTGGATTCATACAAAGAGGGTGTATTGTTGTGCCTACTAGCTGTCAATCTGGCTGATAATGTTAGCCGGTGTTATGTCGAAGTATGCTCTCTCCTCAAACAATGTTCACCTCCGCTCAGGATATTCTACGTAGCACCACTTCCGCGGTTGGGGTTAGGTTATTGTGATGGTTAGGTGTATCAGAGATAACTGGTTGGGGTTAAGTAAGCTTGGTATCAGGTTAAACACTTCTGAAGACGACTGGTTGGGGTTGGGGTTAGATTAAAGTTGTAAACACACATCGTCAGGGGAACAGACTTCAACACCTGTTAATGTTGTTCCTCTTTTCGTAAAAACAGTTAGCTACTTTACTGAATGCCCCTGATGTTCAGTCTGTATTTTAATATGCCTTGTTCTTGTTTCTACAGTTACACTCACTAACACATTAGAAAAAGGTGAGTCACTTATTTTTATTACAATCAGTGTGCTGCTTGACAACAAAATAAGTTAATTTTTTTATTAATTGTTGTGACTTTGTGTTTGCAGTGGCCTATCTACTGGTGTTTCATGTTTGCTTTGTGATGTTCTCCTGGACTTACTGGAAGTCCATCTTTACTCCTCCTGCATCACCATGCAAAAAGGTATCCTGAGCATAATGTTATTGGTTTATCAGACCATTTTTTGAGTCAGCAGTATGTATAATATCAGTTGTTAATCAAGACACGTTTTTTCTGGGGGTTTTTTTTGCCTTAGTTTCAGCTGTCGTACTCAGACAAGCAAAGATACGAGATGGAAGAGAGGCCGGATGCTCAGAAACAAATCTTGGTTGAGATTGCAAAGAAACTGCCCATCTTCACCCGAGCTCAGTCTGGAGGTAAACTTTATTAACTTAAACACTGAAGTCATGTTAAGTCAACTTTATTTGGACAGCACTGTTCATACACAATGGCAGTTTGAGGTGCTTAACAACAGCATAAAGCGATTGATCAACATGATAAAGTTGTTTTAAAGCAAGGCTGAAAAATACAGAAATACAACAATTAAAAATGAACCACAAATCAAGCACATACACACACACACACATGTATTTTCACACAAATAATAATGATAGAAAGAAACCCCACATCGATAAAAGGCTGAAGAACAGTTTTCCAGCTACACACTCTGGTGAGAAAATGGCTAGTAATAAGCCTGAGAAAACAGAAAGGTTTTAGGTTTTCTTATAAATGTGGAAACAGTAGTGACTGATGTCAGGTCATGTGGTGGTTTGTGAAAGGACGTCACCTTTCACATAATCTGTGTGTGCTGTAAACAAGTAGGATAGGGTAATTAGCTCTGTGCTCTCCTGAGCATCTCCATCCAGAGTAATCAGCCAATGGATCTCTTTCATTAGTGCTGATTGTTGAGACTTAAGTTCTCAGCTGCAGGAAGTAAGCGAAGGGTAAGCTCAGCTCAAATGTCGTTCCTTCACTTGGCCATCCTCTTGTCTCTAGCTATCAGGTTCTGCGACCGCTGCCAGGTACTGAAGCCTGACCGCTGTCACCATTGCTCAGTTTGTGAAACGTAAGTTACTCTTTCTTCCTCAATCCCTTCATCTTGAGAGATTGCTCTAGGAAAGGAGATATTTGTTGGCCAGGGACTCTTGTGATAATTAGAAGGTGATGCTGTGCTGGTTCACTATCTTGTAGAAAGAATCAGAGTTAATTATAATAAGATTTTGATGATGTGAGTAATATTATCAAGGTTTTTAATATGTAAGACACACTGTCCAACTGATTTCTAGACACATATTTTGTAAGGGCATGTATAATTAAACCAGTGACTGAGGTTTACAGTTTGTTTTTGGTTTTAAGGTGTGTTTTGAAGATGGACCACCACTGTCCCTGGTAAGTTGTAACTTCACCTGTGTTTCTCTTTGAGAGTATAACGTTTTTATTGTCTGACATCATAATTCATCTTTCTTTTAGGGTGAACAACTGTGTTGGCTTTTCCAACTACAAGTTTTTCCTGCTTTTCCTCTCCTATTCCATGCTGTACTGTATATTCATCGCATCCACAGTCTTTCAGTATTTCCTCAAATTCTGGGTGGTAAGTGTCTTTAGTCCCGATGGTCACTCAGGCTCAACATCTTAAAACACAGTCATAGCGCAGGTTTGAGTTGTAGGTAGTCAGCTGTATTGACTTTCTATAAGAACAGAGAACCTGTCATGTACATTTATTTCACACTATCAGTAAAGACAGTGCTCATCTGGACTATTTTATTACATTATCCATTATATCTCTTATATTTCAGATCGCTATTTTGATATCTTGACATCTATTTGCCTATATTGTTATATACATTGTGTAAATTATTCAAGTATTAATGCAAACTTAATTCTAACACCCATGGACAATCATGCACCTCAATACTGCAGCAATATCCACCTTGCACTAATGTAAAGTGTACTATAGCATATTAACATAATTGAACAGTGTATTATCTGTCTATCTTATCTATCTGTCTATCTGTCTGTCTGTCTTTCAAGTCCACCATTTTTCTCAAGTTTCTAGTTCTCCTGTTTCTCTCTCTCAGGGGGACTTGCCAAATGGGCCCGCAAAGTTCCATGTCCTCTTCCTCATGTTTGTGGCACTCATGTTCTTTGTCAGTCTCATGTTCCTCTTCGGTTACCACTGTTGGTTGGTGGCCAAAAACAGATCCACTTTAGGTAAGAGTTTATGTATTTAACTGGAGAACACCGTATGTTCATTTTACTTTTCTGAAATGGCTCAAATGGTCAAAGAACAGACAAAAACTGAATTTCTGCGTTATAAATTATGATCGTTTTGTAAAAAAGTAAAAAAAAAACATATTCTGACCCATGGTTGTTTGTTCCTTTAACAGAGGCCTTCTCAGCTCCAGTTTTTGTCAGTGGACCAGACAGAAATGGCTTCAATGTTGGCATACGCAGAAACCTGCGACAGGTGTTTGGAGAGGACAGGAGACTGTGGTTCATCCCTGTCTTCACAAGGTGAGCTTACTTTCAAGACAGCAAGCTAGGATCACAATTTGCTGATGTTTCTCCTAATTTTTCAGTCATGTTTGGACAACAAATAAAATGCTGAACCGGAGAATTAAAACGTTCTGAAAGTTCATAATAAATAAAATACAGAGGACACCATAAGAAGTAATAGAGAGTCGGTGAATGGATATATTTGACTGTTGTTGCATAAGTTCTTCTACGTGCAGCAGAAATGGAGCCAATTAACAAAATGTGGAACGAGGGGTTGGATCAGTGGTTATGACTGGTTTCCTTAACAACCCTCCATTTCCTTTTGTCCAATGTACTTGTCAGTCAGGGAAATGGGCACTACTTCCCCTTGAAGAATCGGAGTGAATCACAGAATCCCTTATTAGCTAATGAGGAGATGTGGGAGGAGTCAGATGATGGGTCTGAGGAAGGAAGCTTGGGTGAGTCAATTTAATTTTGTCATATTCATATTTCTACATCCACATATTCTCTGCTGTTCCAGGATTATAAACTACAAATTTCAGCATCTTAAAGCAACTTTTCTCAGGAATAGGCGTAACTCGGCAAACAGGATGACATGTCTTAGCAGCAGGCTGTATCTTAATATGGGCTTTGAATTTGTCCTTTTTGTCTTGCCTGTCTGATCTTCCAGACAGTTTGATTATATAGTATTTCCAAGTAAATGTCATGTCTAAATATCCAGATGTTGTCACCATTTTAAAGTTTTAACTGAAGTAGCAATTGTAACTTAGAAGTTCAGTACTATGTACAAGTACAACTGAAACCACTTTAAATAAAAATTGAATTGTGATTAAGTAATTTAAAACCGTTACATGCAATAAAGGTTAAAATCTTAACAAGTCTCTTGACTGTAACTACAATCATCACAGTCTGCATTACCAAACCAAAATAGTAATGTCAGTTCACTTTTCTTCACATAACAGATGGGGGACATTATTATGTAATTTCAGTTTTTCTTGTCTAAATCCATTGATCTGCCATATTTAGAGACTATTACTGACCAACCTATTGGCTTTAGTCTCACTTTACCTCCCATACTTTGTTGGCTCTCAGCATTGTTTAGCTTGCAGAGACATACAACGTGATTTTTGTATTGCTGTTTTCCAAATATGACCTCATCAGGCATTAAACAACCTTCCACTGCTACGTAATTGTCCTAAAGTTTGACATGAATTTTCTGCCCTAATAAAGGCTTTCATGTCCCAACTGTATTTTTCTGAAAGGCATTTTTATAAATTGTCAAGATGAATGCTGATTGCAGCCATTTGCAACATCAAGTTTTGGCAAAGTAGTTTTCAAATAATCAGTAGCACTTGATTTAATCTATTCTAATAACAGAAGAATTATCTGGAACCTGAAAATGTATTAATAAATGTTACTGATCTTGAATCATACTAAGATCCCTAAATATTCTATATGTTAGTTGTTCATAGACATGGACAACACTACGATTATCTCGTGTAGAATTAAAGTATTCTACACCAGTATTTAATCAGCTAGGAGAAGGACACGCTGTTACCTTGGAGGAAAAAATTGATGTGACACTGTGTACAACCATAATATTCTGCTACCACCTGGTGGTCATTTGTAACACACTACCTGGTGTGTGAGCTGAATCAGTTACAACCAAAAACTTAAAGGAAATCTCAAAAATCTATTTACATGCTGAAATGTCTTTCTTTTTCATTCCAGTTGAGGACCAAGATCCCTCTGTTACCATAGAGATGGAGGAATAGAAGTTAATGTAAGGACAATTTACACTGGTACGGAAGATGTGAATTCCTATCGCGCACACTGTGTATCAAGAGGCAAATGCATTCCAAATCTTGCAAATGTTCAGACACTCCGAAAGAAGTTCGATAAAGGTCCAAACGTGTGGATGAAACCTGCATTTGGACTGTCCTTGCCGCTCTTACCTTGGTGTTTAACATAAGAATGATGAAGAAAAGAATTGGATGGACAACCAGCAACATCACGACGTAGCATCCTCACAGATGGATGAACGTCAGTATTGTTCAATTTGGAGAAAAAAACAAACAAACCCAAAACTTGTCAAGTATCAGCTCGCATATGTAGAAGATAACAAACAATGGCTGTTACATTGTTCTGTGGTTGTTCATCTCAAGGTGTCGCTCTCTAACTGGCCTCTCTAAATTACTGTAAATTGGGAAGCTTCTGTCTGACACTGTACTGTTTTATATGCCTCTGTTCCAGTGTTGGCCTGTGCGTTTACAGTGTTTGCACCTTAGAACCTGGTCTGTGCCGGGTGCTATCTAATTTGACCTCACACTCATATTGCTCCAGAGGTCTCTCGTGATTCAGTTGACTGGCCTATCACCCAGGGTCTTGCAGCATATTATCATATCTTATTTTTTTTCAACAAACTCAAGCATATTAGAATAGAATACCTGACTTAACCTGCGCCTTACATATCTATTTATATATTCCTGATTTTTGGGAATCCATTTTCCCAAAGAATGTATTTAGCACCCTGCTATTGAGTGCCAACGTTTCAGGCACACAAAAGAACCTAACATATGCTTTAATATCTATTTTCAGCATTACTAAGCACGTCTGTTCAGACTGCCGACAGTTATAAAAAACAAAAGTAGCTTTAGCTCACATTTCATTTATAATTTTTGGGAAATCATACTGAAATCTCACACAGATTATGTATAGCAGAGCAACCATAATGTATGTTGTTTTTGTTTTTTTTTTGCAACCATATCTTAAATATATTGTATATTATGTCATGAATGCTGTTTTTTTATGCAGTGATCAGTTTGATAAGTCTGGGATGTGCTAATGAGACATACTGTGATTGACAGTTTTTTCACTAAATAATTATTACAATCTTGTTTCCAACCATATCAGCCATCCCTGGTATAATAATAATACTTATGTGTGGATGCAGGGAGGTGGAGGAGTGAAGTGAAATCAGCTTTCATCATAGGCACAAAATAATACAAAGGTCAGGACAGATGTTCCTCTTTGTGTTTCATTTCTGATCTTTTAGAACATGTAGTTAACTGCACATGTGTATAATGACTGGTCCTCATCCACTGGTTGGTAGAGGTCAGTGGTTTCTGCAATATGACCTATTTGTTTTTCTACCTGTGCTTATGTATTTTAAAATGTTTAATACCAATGAAACAGATTCTCCTCATTGGGACTGTTAATGGTTTATTTGTGTATTTACTCATTAGGCGTCAGCCGGTATACTTTGTTAGGAAACCATTTTATTTAACCCATCTATTCAGTGTGAGAGCAAACTTAAGACTTTATGGTGTTTGATCTTGACTTTTTCTCATCTCATTTTCTACTATGTTGGCTAAGCCAAATCAAATGCTGCTCATGTCTGAGAAATACTTTATCATCTATTAATTAAACGTGTATGTTGTTTTTATGTAAAGTATGATTCACAGTGTTTGAGAGTATTAGGAAAGATGTGGATGTTGAGTGTTTCATGTTGTCTGGTGTCTATTTATTGTTAAAAATCTCTGCTTTTTTCCTGTGTATTGAGTTTACTGATTCAAACTGCTGCAGGCAGTGTCTGTATATTTTGCTCCATCACGTGACACTTAAAATAATTATTGAAGTAACATGCATTTATCAAATACTTGGACTTTTGTAACACAAGAAGATGACAAATGACACCCAGTATTTAACACGGCACATGTTCAGTATCACCAGAGCAAATGTGGTCCCTTTTTAAAATGTCTTCGGAGTATGTGATTGTGGCGCTTCCCTTTTTCAGTACCTCTGAATCACCAAATATACTGATACCGTTTCATTTGCTGTTTTGTCTGTTAACAAATATAAATCTTTATTGATCCATCAGTTGTGACATGCAAAATAAAATGATCCAACTAGAACTCTTGACCTGGCTCAGCATTTTTATGTTTCTATAGCATGAGTATACACAGCAAAAAAAAAAAAGGGGGAAATAAAATAAATACAGTCAATCAAGATTACTCATTTTGGGTCAGTTTAGAAGATGATATAGTAGTATTTGGCACAACAAGGAGAACATGAGATACATTTAAATAAACCAGACAAAATATACTCCAAACAATTTGCAGATCATGTTCCTCAGGTTGTTCAGTTCAGTCAGTGCCAAAATACCTCTGTCCAAAATGTGTTGGAGCCACTGGATGAACTTCTGTGGTCAAGATGGTGATATCGGGGAACTCCTGGATTATAGATTTGGCCCCTAGGGGGAAAAAAAAGGTGATTTGAACTTTATCTAATCAACAAAGTCTTTTTAGATACATTGTGACAGTGTTTGAAATCAGTCCCTATTTACTTTTGTCATGCGTTATTTTTACTGTCTGCCATTTTATTTGCGTGTTTGAATTCTGAGTGTGTTAAGTAATTTACTATTAGCGCTCTCAAAATTTCCACAAAAGAACAAATACAGTAATGTCTTAGCCTATTCACTACTTGCTGCTTACAATGCCACTATGCAGTGCCAAAGTGATTTGGGACACAGCCAATATCTTTGGCAAGAGAGACAGCATTCATAACTATGTAGGATAAAACAGGATGTGACAGGAATAAAAAGGAGTTAATTTACAGTTACATTTTTCCAAAAACATTTTGGATGTGACGTTTGAATGAAGGCAGTGTTTTTCGAAATAATGGAAACAGAGGTGAAGGATAAAAAGGATTGAGGCTATGCGGCAGTGTAGTCCAATGTGTGCATGTACAGTATGTCACCATATTGGATGAAGTTTTTAAAGTTATCCTAATGATTTACTGCTTTTGTAAGAAATTTGTAAATTAATAGTTTAAAAAGGGAGACACAGCAACCTAGAAATCGTAGATGAATAGTAGATGTTCTTGATGGACGGAAAGATACACCAACTGTCTAAATGACATTGCCATACTCAAGCCAAGCTGCTGGTGGTGCAAAAACCAAATATCTACTTAGAGTTAATGGAAAATACCCTTAAAAAGAATAGATTCCTCAAATCATTTCAAATATCACCTTTAAACCCTCAAAATCTACCTTTTTAAACAAAATAAATTAAAATTATGGGTCCACTTTCAAATGCTAAACAGCTTTGTTCACTCGTTTGAAACCCGCTGTTGGATGAACTGCTGGACAACACTAATGATCAGCAGTGTGGTAGTGTGCTCGCCAGTTGTATAGAAGCAATGATGCAGCAGGAACAGGAGTGGAGAGGAGATTGGAGACTAAATGTGTGATGTGATGGGTAAACAAAAGTAAATTGGTGATGAGCTGCTGGCTGTGGTGGCTTACCATGAGGTGTGGAGAAGAGGCTAAGGAGGATAATATGTCTGGGCTGGACTCCGTGCTCTATCAGCACCCTCACTGCCTCAATCACAGTGTTCCCTGTACCTGCACACACACACACAAACAATTTTAGGTTACGGGTCTGGATGACATTCCACGGTATAAAACGTTATTTATAGATAGAAAAATAACAATGAACAATGAAAAGAAACAGTGTTAATTCAAAACTTGCCAATTCAGTTTTACAATGACTCAGTAAATAAAGTATCATGACATGCAAAACATTCAAAAGCTTTATAATTTTGACTGTTTGCATTATGTTATTAATTCAAACAGGTTCTGAAGTGTGACAGCTGATCTTCCCATGAGTCTGAGCACTTGGCAGGCTTTAATTTCTGTGACCCTGTTAGCATGCATCAATGCAACCATATGTTCCATCATTCTGACATAATAAAACATACCTTCAACCTGACTTGGTCGCCATTTTTAAATTGAGGGCAGAAAAGCACTAAAGGAAAGATAGAATTTTTTCGGCCCTCATTATACTATTCAGCAGCTAGATGGCTATCTCCTAGACAGTGTATAATTTCCACCCTGAGAGCTATAATTATCAGAACAGTGTGAATGGGTCCGTATGATGTGGAAATGTAGACTTTGATAGTGAAGGTCAACTCAAGGGAGATTTCTTAAAATGAATAAATACATGAAACTGCCTCTACATTTGCACTAAAATGGACATGTCTTAATATGCATGTGCAACTGTCGGTTGTAAACTGGGGTCATCAGTAGGACAAACTACAGCACACAGCACTGTGCGCTCAGCCTGCTGTTACTCACTGAGGATGGGGTACATGAGCAGCACTTTCCTCCTATAAACATCTGGGGGGAACTTGGCGTAGTACACCTTAGCTTTCTGTGTCTCCTCATCACTCTGAATGAGGATCTTGCCGATGCGAATGGAGCGGCAGCAGTCACGGAGACCTTGCTCCATGGCCTCACCTGTCGGGAGACACACAGCAACATGCTGAAGATTTTGATGAAATTCACTCACCAAGCACTTTATTAGGAAAACCCCATTAACATACATACATACATACATACATACATATGTACATAAGAGAGGGCAAAATATAAGGAACACCTTTCCATATAATGCAGTCCAGTACACCACTACTATCCACTACGATGTCAATAATAAACATATAGTAGAATAATCATCTTTCTGACAATGTCAACAACAACTGAAAATGTGTAAGCTCCATAAAAGTAGACGTTATTGCAAAACTGTTCATTAGATTGCACAGGTGTTCTTTATATTATTTCACTGTCAAAATGTGTTTGCACTAATGAGACACTTTGTGTTTCACTTTTTTATCTCATTTTTATTTTTGCTTTTTTTTTTTTTTTTTTTGAGATTCTGACACGTCCTGGCATGTTGATGCATGTCAGCTCACAAGGGCAAGAAGCCACCACTGTGAGGACTACAAAACAATAGGCACACGTGTTTCATCTTGTGTCATGCTGTCTCTGCTGCTGTGTTTCCTTTTAGATGTAATGTTTGAGCTATATAGTGTGTCTACATTTTTACATTTTCGGCTTAAGAATTTCCATCATAAAAGGATAACACAGGTTTTGCAATAACAGCATTAGGTTTGGCACGTGACAGTGATAACAGTCTCATTAAATCTGAAGGAGAAAGAACAGGCAAAAACTACTTCAGCTGACTGCAATGTCCTCGGAGAACATGTTCTGCAAGACACAGAATTGTATCTGTCTCATATGCCCCCATGTAATATGATTCTATTGTATTACTTAGTATTCAATCAATTTCACTGAGATAAAGAAGTACCTGCGTATTAAAAAAAAAAGTATGATCAAGTGCACATAATAGCCTGACCTGATGAATAGGTGCAGAACAGAATGTACAGTACGAGTGCACAGTCGGCACAAATCACATATCCATGGAAAACATAATACATGTCCTTACAAAGGAGAAACTCTCATTTGGTAGCTGAACTACGACAGGTTTGACTTACCACTCCTCATAATGCTGACTCCACAGTTGCCTCTTTCAAATTTGACACCTTCATACTTGTACCCTAAAAGGGAAAAAATGAAGAAGGAACAGTCACAAATGTAGCTGTTCTGAAAAAGCCCACTCAGTCACATACTGTGAGCTGGAGGTAAAATGCTGAAGAATGGGGGCCCTGCATTTAGGTTAGTGGAATTGGTCAGTTTTCTCCATAATCCAAGCCAATGTTAAATGTTTGAGCTTGGATTCTGCATCCTTTAAAGTGTGACAATATTATTGGAAAGAGACTCTCACCTGTTGGCGTGGTCACAGTGCACTCTGAGTAGGGGAGCTGATTCAAACCTTCTTCAACTACTAGTCTGATCTATTGTTGGGGGAAAAAAATCAATAAGTACTTCATATATCTACACACACACATGCTCAATATGTAGTTTAAAGTCATGATCTTACCAGTCGGTCAGCACAAAACACAAAATCTCCTCTACTGGTGGTCCTGCAAATATGAATAAAAATGTTAGTAATCAATGCTCGACCATATAATTCAGAAAGTAGGTTACAGTAGGGATGCATCAAATCCACCTTTCTCTCCCAAGAATGAATACTGATCAAGTGTCACTGCTCTTTTTTCAATTTAGGTTAAAAATGTCCATGCCTAACTGATTGTGATCATTCTTCTAAATGTGAGGTAAGATGACATGAGAATGAAACATCACAGTCACATGGAGACGTTCTAAGACAATAACAATGGTGTCTAAGTCACTCTGACCTTGTTTGGGTAATATATCATGGTATAGTAGTTTAATTAGGCCAGTATTAGCATCAGTACTGATTACATAACAAATTGATGCATCACTACTTGACACACACCAACAGACACTCAGATCATTCAATATTAGGCCCAGAAGATGTATCAATACAGTGTTGTTGATATGGTTATAAGACTTGACAGTGTAACATTACAAAATATCATCATTTAACTGTCTTTAAGCTTCTGTTATTCATATTCAAATGAATGAGGTTTTATTCCCAAGAGGTCATATACAGTAGGTGAGGTCTATATGACCACGAAACTAATAAATTACCATCAGAGATTTTGCCGTACCATTTATACCATGGTTGCTATCCCTTTAATATTTCTGTGTGGTTTAGGACATTGTGGATAACGCGGCAAATCTGTTTTATAGCAGACATTTTCATCTGGTTACTATATATAACGGTTTCCAATTTATTCTTCTAGAAAATGTCATATATAATATATACATACTGTATCACAATATGCAAGTGCATATATCATGATACAAGATTATATACATTTCACTCACTCCCAAGACCATAAACTCATAACTAGTTTTAATCAAAACTTTTGTGATGCAGTTTAAGACAAAAGTGTTGAGTCATAACTGTATATATATGTATATGTTTAACGTTACCCAGACATGTTTTAAAATCCTTAAAACGGAATCACCTCCTTCTCCCTAATTAAAAATACCACAATCTATGAATATGTAAATATATTTCATTTCAGAAGTTCAACTGCTTGACACAAGACGTCTCCTACTTCACTGTAAAGACCATTCTCAGTGTTAGTGCACTGGAGGCCTCAAGTTTCCATGTCATACTTGTGTAGTTTAAATATTGGACCAGAAGTGGCTTCAAACCAGTTGAGATGAATGTGAAAACAGCCGTCCAGTCTCAAACTCTGCACATACACACATCATTCTGTACATCCTATTGAAGGAACAAGAAGCAAAAAACATTTCTGAGAGAAAAGGGGGGACTTGAAGTTTGTACCATGAGGACCGGATCTGTTGGGGCGGGTATGTCAAGATAGAAGAGTAGTTGACTCACTTGTCTCTGATTATAGTCTGTAATTCACGGATCTGGTCATTCAGAGGAAGCAGCTTAAGCTGAGGTCCCAGTGTTTCTTGGTTTACAGGCTGTGTGGAGGCATCACTTGGCTCAGAGCTGGACAGCACTGCGGGCACGCTGCTGCTGCTGCTACTGCTACTGCTGCTGCTGCTGTTTGCAAACCGTACCTGCTTCATGGGGTGCTCCTGGCCACTGTTGACATTGTTCAGCTGCTGATTGTGACATGGCATCCTGAGTACGAGGTCAAGAGTTTCCTAGCAGACCTGTGCTAGTGTCAAAAGTTAGCGTGGCTTGACCGGGCTGTGTGACAAAGAGGAGCAGCCAGACAACGTGTTTCCTTTAGCTGCGACCCTTGTTTTGAAGTGAAAATTCCCGATTCACGAAGCTACCGCATTAAAAACAACCACTAGGACCATATCTACTATCTTAAGGTACTCAATCGCGTCGTGTTCAAATCGAATAGGCGGCTGCTTTCTTTCTAAAACTACAGTATCAACTCTAAGCAGCTTGCTTGCTAGCTGCTTGACACTGACAGGTTTGGACGAGGGCAGGATGTGACGTCTCCCAGTGTGTTGACTAACCGCCGTTTTCTTTCCTAGGAAGGCGAAATAACGACCCGCCCTACTCTGTCTCCGATTGGCTAATCCTGATGTTCTCTCCCTATTCCTAACCAATCGCAATCTGTATTCCTTAACCTAACCAATCCAAGCAACAAAGGTAACAAATATTAGCCAATCGGAGGCAGAGTAATCAGTGCCATTACTATGCCGTCCTAGGAAAACAAATTACGTCCTGCTTCCTTCGTCAACATGGCGCCGATGTTGGCACCGCTGAAATGCGGCTTTCACTTTCAAAGACGAAAACTAGCGCTTCTCCTTCGACAGACGAGCTCATATCATGTGTGGAGTAAAAGTCGCAGCAACAACGGGACGGACCATACACGCCAAAATACATATGTGGTGAGTGAGGTAGCGGTTTTTTGGAGGGGTTGAGAGGACACAGTGTTTGGTGTTAGAGTCACCACGCAAGGACAGAGATGCAAAGTGTTTCCTAAGTAACTTCACCGGCTCCCAAAGTTGGTTTAACCTAGATTATATGATTTCAGGCGTCTCTTATGTGTTTTTCAAACGCAGCCGCTGTCATGTTAAAGTATTCTTGAGCTAACTAGTCGTCCTAACTTTGCGTTTAGCCAAAGCTAACAGGCTAACTTAACACAAACTAGCACTTATTGTTTTATCTGCGCAAGCAATCAGCTTCGAGTCTGCACACGGTGTCAATAGTGTCTGCTTTAGTGCCTTACATTTTAAAGTATGACAAGTGTGAACGAAATACAGCACAAGTCGCAGTTAGTATTCACTGCTTGTGGTTGAGCTGCTGTAGCCGGTCAATGGTCTCAGTCACGTGTTGCAAGAGTCACTAAATGTTAGATAAGACTGACAGAACAACGCACGAGCTGATTGTGTCTCACTTTACAAAAATGTGTTGTCTGGATTTACGGATAGATATGACGTGAATATTTCTGCTCGCAGTTCTATGTAATTAATTTGCTTATTATTTTTATCTCTCAAATCCAAGCAAAAACAAACTTTTCAGATCTGAGTGTCTGTATCAAACAGTACATTTCTTCAATAGCTGAATGTACAAATAAAAAAGGTGTTAAAACGTATAACTACTGTAAGCTTACATAACGTACTTAAGAACAAAATAAATCACAGATTTTAGCCCCCCTGGTTGTGAATGTAAATTCAAGTTGTATACACAAGATGCTGTAAACTTGTTGTATCCTTTTTTCAATCAAGCTTTTTAAAGAAAGCTCCCTCTATAGACTGATGTAACCATAGACTGTATGGATGTAACCCCCATCACGTGCTGACAGCCTGTGATTGATTAGTGTGGCAACATTTCAACATATCAGTTGTATAACAGTTTATTGGGTACACCAACAAAACGAAAACAAACGCAGTTTAATACAACAGCTGTGCACTAAATTAATGGGGTTTATAATGTTGAAAGTTGTTGATTCTACTTAATTGCCCTTTTGGAAGTTGTTGTTTTCGTGGCTGTTGAATTGTTTTGTTTTATTCCAAGAGGTGCCTCTCATATTTTGGCCTTCATATCAATTGGGTCACTGCATTAGTATTTAGTTGGTGTATCTAAAACTGGCAAATCAATGTATATAATATATAGGGAATAAAAGTTTCCCTTTACTCCAGATAGAGGAGTAATGTAATATGTTAAAGTAATGTAAGTCCAGTTTACAATCAAGTCTCACATTTACAATCAATGGATGATGTGGTTTGTGTGATACTAAATAAGTATATGTATGTCTCATAATGACACATGATGTTTTTTTCAAATGCCCTGCTTACAGTATTTGTTTCCATTTGTATTACGTCATCATAGGTAAAAGGATGGGATGGGTGTCTTAAAGAAGACATGCATATCCAGTATTTGGCCCCCTCATGTCACCAGTGATTATACATATATACTTTTGTGTGGGTCTTGGTATAAATGTAGCTACATCACATGAAAAAGCGTTAGCTCGGTATGCTTATCATAAAGCACCCAGGGTGTCTTCTATTATCAAACACTCACGCCCTGTAGGCGGGTTTGTAGTTTTAGTCTTTTTAGTTTTTCTCACAGGCAGTCAAATAGTACACATAAGTTCACTAACTGAGGAAAGTTCTGACCATGTATTCAGGCTTTAATTATTTTTTTGTCCTTTGGCCAAATGGTTTGTAAATGTTCAAAATTTTACAGACCACTCAATAGATAACATTGGTACAAATTTTTGACTAATGTCATGTTGTGTCAAATTAATTCTATTAGTGAAAAATATTCATAGTAAAACAATCAAACATTTAGAGAAATTTCTTGAACCATGGCAGTAACATAATCAACTTTTTAACTGGCTACCTTTACACTCAGTACTGAATGTGCCCAAAGCTAATCATTTCACTAAAACATGGCTGCAGAGTTTTGCACCATATGATTATCACTTGCTTTAAACATATAGAGAGAGTTTGTCTACCTGCTGAGTTAATATTTGTTTGAGATGTAACCTTTAAACTCTGACTTTGGTGAATGTAAACTGAACATTTAAGTGAAAACACAGCACAAAATGTTTTGGGCTTGTTTGTATGTATTGAAATCATGTGTGTTTGTATTTTATTTTATCTTATTAGTGGATGTTTTGTTTGTTCTGTTGTTTGTTATTGGGTTTTTTGTATGTTAACACCCAGAAAAATGAACTTAAATGAGACCTCTTTTGTGTTTCAGCTGAGTTCCCATCCACACTTACGAACAGCGTCATGGAATATAAACAAAAGCGAACACGGTCGCCGCATTTTGGAGGCAGCAAAGGTAAGCATGGTTGAGAAATGATGATCAGTCAATATGTTATCAAAATCTAATATGAGCACAATATAATAGCATATGATGTTTCCACAGCATTTGCAGGTAACAGACAAACGAACATGTTGGCACGGACATGCAGGAGGAGGTCTAAGTTCAGATCCCAAGAATGTGGTGAGTACTGCACCTTTTGTTTTTGTCTTTGATCAGGTACTGAACATTTCTATGCTGTCAATTTTAAGTAATTATTTTGAACTTCACATCGTTTTCAAAAACTGATTCATATTTTTATAATAATTTTTAATAATTAAAAAATGACTGAAAAAGTTACCAAGTTACCAAAGCTACACACAATAACTTGAAAGTGCTTATTTTGTTTGATTTAACAGTTGGAACCCCCCCCCCCCCCCTTCAAGATATTCATTTTATAAGGATATGTGGTCAAAATCAAGCAAATTCTCATATTTGAAAGTTGCAACAAATAAGGCTTTCTTTTGGTAATTGACAAAATGTGTTATTTTATTATTATATTATGCCTGTCAGTCCAGTGTTTCTCTGTCTTGGGGTTAGGATGCATGTGGTGATGCTTTGAGTCAAATGAGATTTGATCTGTTTTGACATATTTCAATCAAAAATGAAAGGTTTGAAATATATCATAATTTTTCCATTCGTTCTCTTTAAACATACAACACAATATATTCCTCACTCAAATTCATCTCTCTGTTTAATGACCATCTAATTACTGTGGTCGTGAGCAAATTGGGTCACAGGCCAAAAAAGTTACAAAAAGCCTTGATTGATAATTGATCAATTATTTAAGATTAGATTCAATTAGATTGTATTTTATTAATCCCACAACGGTGAAATTCACTTATTACAGCAGCAACCAGATGCAAAAAGATGTGTAATAGACACTTCAGAAAAAAAGGGCATCCACAACAAAAAGAAACCCTAGAACGTATACAATAAACAAGCAAGCGCTAATCGAACTAAACAGTATAAGTACTAGTACAAGTACTAAAAATAAGACAAATACTAAAAGTAGAGTGACCAGAATATAAATAATATTGCATATGATAAACAGTTTGGGATGTGAAAAATATAACTGCAGTGTAAAAGATGGCCGAAGCAACCACAGAGTCATAAAAAGTCCTGAGGAGAGCCCTGCACACTCTGAAGGACCTCAGTCTCCTCAGCAAGTGGAGGCGACTCTGGCCCTTCTTGTATAGAGCGTGGGTGTTGTCAGTCCAGTCTAGTGTGTTGTTAAAGCACTATGGTAGATAGTTCTTTAATTCAGTCTGAATGTAGAGTAAGATTTAAACTATTTTTACCAAACCAAAACCTAAAGCAGAATCACACCACCAAATACGTAACAGAAACCATCACAAGGGTTCATTTTAATCCTGTCTTCATAGTGTTGCATATTGCTTGATTGAATTTGATTAAAGGCAGGTGTTGGGCACAGTGTAACTATAATTTGCTGCCATACAGCAGGGCTGTAACATGGGGCCACCATATTGAGTGGATTAGAGGAATTACTGGATATACTTTGGCCTGTGGAGAGTCCCTGTGGCAGGTGTGTGGTGGAGCATGGGTAAACAGCCATGTTGGCACCAGTGGGCTCTCAACCTCAGCTGGGATGACAGCCCAGGTGTCTCGTGGGACTTGTAGTGTCAAGCTCGATCCCCAGATCCACCTGGAGACTCTGCTGTCGTTGCTGCTCTCGGATCTCCCAAGGGATCCCTGTTGACATTTGATGTTCCATGTGTCTTCCTAGAGAGCCATCTTTAGGTTACTGTGATTGTAGGACTGAAAGTAAAATGCAACTTAGTTTCCAATATTGGCAAAATGGCACTCAGTAGGTTAGAAAGTTGACATTATAATAAATACTGTTTCCCTCATCTGAACTGTATTTTACAGAGAGCCTTTGCTTGTGTTTTTCTCCTCAGCTGAAGGAGGTGAATTCATCCCAGATCCTGTCTGCTATGCTGTCTTATGTGTGGCCAAAAGACAGACCAGACCTACGGGCCCGTGTTGCCATCTCTCTGGGCCTGCTTGGTGCAGCCAAGGTATGTTTTACAGACAGTGTCATGAGTATGCAAGAGTTTTTTTTTTGCTTTTTCAAGCTGAAAGACTGAAGCACGATGCTTTCACAACATATACTCAATTAAAAGCTTGACGTTACACAAGATGGGTTTAAACTCTCCTTTCTCTTCTTTATTAAAGGTACATTGTAATATTTAAACAATGTTTATATTTGATGAAAACAGTTAAAACAAGAGAAAAAACAATAAATACTCACAACAAGACCTGTGCCCTCATCTAAAATGATTAAAAACAATAAATGATAAGCAATAATCACATTTCCATCAAATGATGTTTGAAAAGATATGGTCCTTTTTTAAATACCAAAATAAAGATGGCCCCAAATGCCACATATGAACCTCCTGATTGTTAAAAATATGGACTCTTCATAAATGTGGAGTGAGTGTGAACTAGAGATGTGCTGGTATGCCATTTTTACAATATACAGTGGTAAACCTTTCTGACTGTATCAATACCGCCAACCATTTCCATTACTGTGCTGCATTGTCATTTTTAGAGGACACTATGAACTCAGGGCAGCTCTCTGGCTTTCACTAGCAGTTTAAATGTATTTACCCACAAGCAAGCACATTTCTACTGCTCACACAGAGACAGAATAACACAGTACAGAAAACCAGGCTCCTGTCTGTCGAGCTCTAGCTACTCAGGCCATGACTTACTGTATCAAGCCACTGAAATGAGGAAAACTGGGATTTTTTGTCATAATGTTCAATTAGAGAGCTGCACATAACCTGACTGACAAACTCCTGCATTAAGATCACAAACATCATATTCTTCCTCACTGGTCAGCTTGAGCACTATTGATGTTTATTAGTAGTGATGAGTATAGAGCGGCAGTCAGCACTAGTTTAAACTTAGCTGTTAACACCCAGCAGATAACACTTACTACATGCAGACCACAGTTCAGAGAATAAATCCAACATCATTATTGTGTAATTTAGCAATACTTTAGCACTGATAAGGATTATTAGGATTTCAGAAAATGTTATGATTATAGCGTGAACATTTTACAGCAGTCCATCTCTAGTGTGGACAGTGATGCCATTAGTTATGTGCAAATGCCATGCTGCACACCATCAGTTTTGCTGTAACTAAAATAATGTTTCCAGTCCTTATTAATCACCCATTCCCTCAGCTTAAGAGCTCTTCTTGTATGCTGCTGCACATTTTGATTTGCCTCTACTCACAAAAAGTGATGCATTATAAAGGATTGGAAACCTGGAGATTTTCCTTCATGATGGAATTTTTCTCTCAAGTTAAACAAGTTGACATTGGGATGTGTCATCGTCATCATCAGTCACCAACCTAACAATATTAAGTCCTGCTAGTGACTAGTGTGTTACATAGGTTCATCAAGTGCAGCAGGTAAATTTTTAAAGTTTTTAAAATTAGTGTCAGGAGGTGTGAAAAAATGGCAGTATTCATACTGGAACTCATGTTTTTACAGAAAGCTGCATCCTGACTCAGGTCTACTTAAAACTTGTTTCACAGCAGAAGAGTTTACCACAGTAAACATCATGTCTGGTTTTATTTTAGTCAGGGTCACATCATTGTGGTTTGGCACTGCTGTTGGGAGAGTGGATTGATATGTAAAGGTTTCTCATGTGCTCTGAAGTTCAATGGCTCAAGAGAGGGTCTTTTGCATGTTTCATGGCAACAATATGTTCTCTTCATTGTTTGAAAGGGGAAGGGTATTCAGTTGGTTACAATCTGCAACTTTGTTAAATCATACACACTGGTCCTTTTTAAAAAATGAGAGAGTACTTTTAATGTACATGTAATGTACATGTAATGTATAACAGTCCAGCACTTCAGCAGGCATCTGGTTGTGCAACATATGCATAAAAGGTTACTTCTACTCTCAGCACCCTTTTAGCTCATTTCTACACATGAAATATTTGGGGCGGGGGGGGGGGGGGGGGGTTTGCCCCTTTTTGACAGAGAGAGACAGGAAACATTGATTATTATTCAACAATAATTCATGATCACTGCTTGCAAAATGCATGAAAGGTGACTTCAGATACAACTAAAAACAGTAGCCAGTGATTCAAGCTAAATAGAAGACGTCTTTAATGAACAGTGACTTTTCATTAGCTCATTGTCATTGTTGGCACATCATGGTTTATGAGCTGGACTGGCTGTTGAGTTTAGCTGGATCAACCAGCCCTCCAATCACTGCTTTAAAAGCTGCTTACGTCTGGTTGTTGTTGTTGAGAAGCATTATCATTTTGAAAAGTATCTATGTTGATGTAAGTGTAAGACTCTGTCTCAGTATATAGTAGATTTCTAGTAATAGCCAGTTTCTCCTCCTTGTCCTAAACGACCACTGCTCTGAGCACCTAAAAAAGTATGCACTTAAAAAAAAAATTGAAATAATGAATTGCAAACATCAATCTGTGTGATGTATTTCCTCTTCCTTCGTTGATGGTCTTTAATTTACACCCTGGAAAACAATCACAAATTCACTGCTCCTAAATAAGCGTATCCTGCTGCCGCTCAGTGTGGTTCCCTCCAGTGTGTGTAAAGGAGGAGAGAACATGCATGCAATCCAATCTACTCCTATTTTCCTGCTTGGCTGGAGTTAGCCTCGATTTCTCCAGTTTGCCTGTTTGAACTAAAACCACCAGCAGTGTAGATGCAATTTTTAAATCAACTGAATAATTATGTGGTTACAGTGCATCACACCTCTGCACTTCAAATAATCTGTGATATTTTCATTTCAAATAACTGATTATATCGAGCTTCTTGTTCTTGATGGCCCAAAATGAAGCCAGTCTGTATGTCCTACTATAGACTTAGGCTAATTCTTGAAAGCCCGAAGCCTCTTCTTCACTACTTGACAAAATATCTCCATTATGAGATGTCATATCGCAAGGTACAGATTGACATGGTGTCGATCTAATCTCTAGTGCTAGCCGTAAATGGATTAAAAGAGCATATCTGACCTTATCGTGTGTTAGTGGTTAAATTGACGACATGTTTTGGCCCTGTGATAAGAGACTCAGGCTATTTTTGTGTCATGCTCTGTTGTCTTGGTAGCAAAGTGGCAGATATTGTTTTTCCTTGAGCGACTCAGAGGAGTATAATTGTCTGAGTATAATAGCTAAGTGTACAAAGTGAGAACCCTGGAGATGCAGCTTTTGTTGCATAAATGGTGCATTATTAGGCGTCCTTTCACATGAGTAAGGTCGACATTTTTTTTAACTCTGTTTTTTTACAATTAGCATTATTTTCAAAATTATATCATACAGAATTTGACAGGAGTAAAGAAACAAAAATTAAGTAAAAAACAAAAGCCCTCCCCTGTGTGAGAGGTTTAGAGGTTCAAATGAAATAGGTTTCAAACGAAAATGCTTTGGTGTGTGCTGCTGTGTTCTCTGGCTGTCCTAATGTGCTGCGGCCCGCCTAGCCTGAGTCACACAGCTGTCCCTGTGCTTTTAATTAGCCCTAATAACCATTTCAATTCCATTAGCAGGAAGCACCAGCACAGCCAGTCAATAAGAATACACACACACGCATGCATGCACAATCAGCCAGCATACCATACATATCTTCGAATGTACCTGAATGAATCATGTTGGATTTACTGCCTAACAACAGTAGAAATTCACCTTTCATGTTGAGTGCACATAAATAAAGACACATTACACAAGTCTAGAAAAATGGCAGTGTACTTTATTGACCATATGTTTGTCTAATAGGCTATTTGAAACCATTTCCTCTCTTCTTCTTTTTTTCCCCCCCTCCTCTCTGTATGTTCTCTTCCTCCCTCTTTGCCTTCCCAGACCACCAATGTGATGGTGCCCTTCATGTTTAAGTATGCAGTGGACGAGCTTAACCAGATGTCGGGACACATGCTGAACCTGAATGACGCGCCAAGCACTGTGGCTACCATGGCAACGACTGTGCTGATTGGCTGTGAGTCCCAGACTTGTATTGCACTGGAAGGTGCCGTGCTCATCAGAGGGGACTGTGGGACTGCCTATTATCTACAGGCTGACCTTTCCCAACACATTCATATCAATGCTGCTCCGCAACCTCCGCCTCTCCCTCACATTATTTACATTATGTGCTCCGTTCTACATCAGAGTTCACTTCTGTTAATCCACACAGGCCTCTCATGGGTACATATTTGGTATAGGCTGATAAAAGCTTTAAAATGAAATATTAGCACCTGAAATTAATATTTCTGCAGATATTCAGGCCGATTCGTTGCCCTCTCCTCCACCACCTGACCCTGCTTCCCATCACAGTGTGTTTCACCCTGACGCTTCCAGTGCTCCCAGCCCTAGTTTGATATTCAGGTTAAAGTGGGAAGAAGCAGCAGATCTGTCTGTGGAGGAAGCAGCAGGACTGTCAGGATAAGACAGTCCACAGAGGTGCTGCATAGATAGGACAACCTCAGCTCACAGGATGTACCACTTTGTTTGAAAAAAAACCAACTTATTTTTATAATGGTGGTTGGCAACCAGCATATTGAGTGCGTTATCGCCACCTTCTGCTTTGGAGTGTAGACCAGAGATTAAATCCTACCCATTAATCCTGTCTGTCTAGAAAAACTCAAAGAAAACTCTACCACTCAACCACTTGGCAGGTTCATTAAAGTTTTAATGTTGAGCTCCTGAACCCCAGACTCAAGGTCTTCCTTCATATATTGTATTTCTTAATCATACTGAATACAATCTATGATTGAATGTGTAATAGTTTCCTGAGCAAGGTGAACAAAAATATGTGCATGTATCGGTGTCTACATTGGAAATCAACCAAAATTGCTACTGCAAAATATTAGCATATCGGACATAGGCAAAAACGCCAATATTTTACATCCATATACCCCCAAGAAAAACAGAATTGATTTCTAAAGCAGTGGTTAAGAAATTACTAATGTCCTTTTGAAAGTGGTAGGATATTTTGTGTTACATGGAGACCAAGAATGTTTGTTCCACTTCAAGCATTGCATGCACCTCCCTTTTTCTCCTCTTTGTCCAAATGGGCCATGTGATTACAAGAGAGGTCAAGGGTGAGGTTGAGCGTAAATGTGAAGTTCCCTTCTGATTAGAGTTTTTTTTCCTCTGAGGTGCTGATGAAAAGCATAAATAAATAAATAAATATTGTTAACCTGACACCCACTGCAAGTCACTCTGGCCTTGAATTAGATCAGTTTGGATGCAATATACACCTAGCCCTGTAGCCACTTATTTTAATGAGCCCACTTAGGTGTTGCACACTAATGCTGCCTGTTGAATAATTGGGGCATAGGAACAGGACTCCAGACAGGACGAATTAGGATGACTAGTAAGAATGAAGGGGATGCTCTTAGAGAAAGGAATTGTATTTTTTTGTTCCCTCTCTACAATGCTCAGGGCCTGGCACTTGGAGCCTGTGGCGACGGGTGTAATTTGGCTGAAAAGGTTGCTCAGTGCTCATCCTACCTTGTCAGATGTGGACACATTGTTCATTATATGAGCATTCCTATTTAACGCCACATTACAGCCACATGAAGACCGGCAGACAGAGCAATTATTACCCTGACTTTGGTCTGAGCAGACAAGTCATGTATTCACATAACTCAGTGAAATCACCACAGGAAGTAATTCAAACACAGACTAATATTAATTTGTGAAGTCATGCTAGCCATCTGCTTGTAGAACAGTTTAAAAGAAGTGTACGGGAACAAATAATTGATGCTCTTACAATTAGATCACAGATTTTATTGAACTGAAACTGCTTCTGTTTCACTCCTTCACTTCCTTTTCAAAGAAAATCTCAGATTAATAAGATACCTTAAGGAAAGGCTATATCAGCCAGAGAAAGTCTAAACTCGAGCAGTAGTGAAATTAAGTCTGTTCATTGACAGTTCACTTCTTTCTATGATATTCTTATTAAAACCTCCCCCTCCCCTTCTAGTATTGTGCACACACATATATCCTGCTCCCCGCCAGACACTCCCAGCACACTTGTGTATGCTCATATACCTTCCTCTCCCACCCTCCCCTCACTCTGCAGTGTGCTGGCCTGCCACAGTAGTGACGCTTTAGACAGCATCCAGCTCTGTAATTACAGAGGCCTGGGGAGGCTGCTGCGGTAGCACTGCAGGGGTTGCAGACCAGAGATGATGTGAAAAACCTGCTCCACTACATCGTACAAGCCTTCACTTAAGAGCAGTTGACAAACCTCAACCCTGTCTAGTCTGAACTGCCACAATACTGCAATACATTGTCTTTTTCTGCCACATCACAGCCCTCAGTGTTTAGGATGAGGATAGATTCTCACTTTATAGCACTCAGCCCGGCTGTTTGAACCTTCTTGCTTTTCACAGCAGGTGTGCTAAACTCACTGTGTCCTCCGCTATCCCAGATGGCATTTCGCGAGCTTGTGCAGCCTTCTTCAACGAGCTAAGGAACACTGTGTTCGGCACGGTGGCCCAGAGCTCCATCCGACGCATCGCCAAGAACGTCTTCCTCCACTTGCACAATCTGGATCTGGGTTTCCATCTCAGCCGCCAGACAGGAGCACTGTCCAAGGCCATTGACCGTGGCACACGGGGCATCTCATTTGTCCTCAGTGCACTCATCTTCAATCTAGGACCCACAGTATTCGAGATGGCTCTCGTCAGTGGTATATTGGTGAGTCCCACGGTAAAATTCAGACACAGATACTGGAGATGGTGGTTGTTTAGTCATGGTGTATTTTTTATTCTAGCATGTTGGAAAGACTCCTTACAATTTTCATTTCTTGTTGCTGTTTCAATCCTTAATGTTAGCTCAGGATCTTCCATTACCTTGACACTCTTCACAGCAGATTGTCTGGAAAATAATTTTGGGATATTGTCTCATTTACATTCTGAATGTAATATGAATCCTCATCAACTTTTGGTGGCAACACAGAGCCCATTAGTGTCAATGATGAATCCCAAAGCTTTGTCGCAGCTTAATGTCCTCCTGTGGAGTATGCCCTGAACAGATTCCCACCCCCGCCCCACCCCACCCCCCTCTTGGCCACCACTGAAAGAATGGCTCGCCTATAGCTTTGTGCTATTATTCCTCTCTGGACCATAATGTCAGCTTGCCTGTAATGAGGGCAGACTCCATTGCCCAAATAGCTAAAGCATTAGCACGATTAGTTCTTGTAGTTTCCCCTCCATTTGTAACAGTCTATTTCATAGTGGAATGGTCAAAAACAGTGAATTCTCAAAATACCTTGTGACGGCAACATCAGAGCCCCACGGTCTGATGTGGCTGCTTGGCTTTTTATCACAAAGCTGTTGAGTCACAGGACGTAAAAAGGTTATTTGTCTTGACTGTGCTTTTGTCCTCCGCAGTATTACAAGTGCGGTGGACAGTTTGCAGCAGTGGCCTTGGGTACCTTATCGGGATACACTCTTTTCACTATTCTCATCACTCAGTGGAGGTAACAATGAGGATTTCTATATTCCTGCTTCTGTCTGTGATTCAATTGATTATTGTTTTGCTGATGTTTGTTATCTCTTCAAAAAAAACAAAAACCTTCAGTTCTTTGATTCTCTGTACTGCTGGTGACAATGCTCACGCATGATTGAAATAAAAAATAATAGTTATGAAAATGCTTACGTCATTTGTTTCTGCACACAGGACTCGTTTCCGGATAGAAATGAACAAAGCAGACAATGATGCAGGCAACGCAGCAATTGACTCCCTCCTTAACTATGAGACTGTTAAGGTGAGAACCAACCCCTCCCCCACCCCCTCCCACACACACATACACACACAAATCTACAATACACCTTTTTTTCCAGCTCCTCCTCATCCCAACCCCTCCTCCCTTCCTTCATCAATCCTTCCCTTTTATCTCCTCCTTTCTAGTATTTTTCCTCTATTAATTTAAGCCGGGCGCATTGATGTGAACAAATATTTACTCTCCTGTGATAATAGTGTTTCACTGGCATGATTGCCACTGTCAGAATTTTCTTTTTTAATCAAAGGAAAGCTCTCTTTTCCTGTCTGCCTCTTTCTTTGACTCTCTCCATTTTCACACACAACCACCATGTCATAACAAGTACAAGTTAAACTCTAAAGTCAACTTTAAATATTTTTCTGATTGCAATGAGTGGATTATGGCTGAATGGGCTGAACGTCAGCGCCTGTCTCTAGTACAGGGTTACTAAAACGTTATTGAAATACCTCTTATTTATTATAGAGCAGTGTTACATTAAAGATAAGACTCAGGTTGGTAGTTGGGTCATGGAACCTGTTGGGTGGGTAATGCAGTGATTTCATATTTGGTTATATCTCAAATGTTTGTGTGATGCAATATGATTCCTTTCAGTGATATTCAAGTTACAGCAAAACTGAATATAAAGATGTTTGAGTAAATGATGATGAACTACATGACAGTAAAATGTAAATTAGACGCATCATCGCTCTTAAAGCAAATATATTGATTGGAATCAATGAGGCTGTTTAAGAAGTCGATAACATCTGTTATTGTCAACAAAACTGTATTGTCACCACCAAGTAAAATTTTACCAAAAACCACCAGATCCTCAACATATAATTAAGAAATATATGTTCAAGTAAAATATTAAATTGTTTGACAAAAAAAAGTGTGAGAACATGAGAGAGTATATATAGTGTATATTAGGGGTGGGGGAAGCAAGAGCACGCACTAGAGTGCGTGTGTGACTATCAATGCAGCGCGTGTGAGAGCCCAGCGTCCTGATTGATCTGTGTTGCTTCTTATTACACCAATCGCACCTAAATCTTCTAAAGTGTAGGAGCAGTTCATACTACATGAAACTAGAAAGTGTGTGCTGCATCCTGCTCACGTATGCACGCGCACAAAAAATGAT